>NC_138554.1:36564252-37029252 GCF_964273705.1 Natrix helvetica
ACAATAACTAGGTTTACACAGCACTCTAAGCAGAACCAAATAACAAGAGTTTTGAATGAACATGTAGATCAGGGGTGTCCAAACTTGGGAACTTTAAGACTTGTGGACTTCAACTCCCAGAATTCCCCAGTCAGCCATGCTGGCTGGGGAATTCTGGGAGTTGAAGTCCACAAGTCTTAAAGTTCCCAAGTTTGGACACCCCTGAGGTAGATCATGTCTTGGAGTTCTGTTTCTTGCCAAACCAATATCTCTTTTGGGGGTGGGGGGCACAAGAAATATTTCAACAAATCATTTGACCATGTTCTCTGGGAAACTACTTTAAAAGATGGCAAAATGCAGGTTTACAGGATGAATTAGTTCATTAGACACATATAGAGCTAAACAATAGTACCAAATGAGTGTAAGTCAATTGCTCTATATCAAGCTGGAAGCAAGTGCCAATGGTATGTGGCTGCCTCTATACTGTTTAACATATTTGCAAACCACTTATATGTGTTTGTGTAAAAAAAAAAACCGATCATCAAATGATTATTTGCAGGTAAATAATCTGCAAGAGATCGGACAACCATTTGTTTGAAATGGTATAGGGCTTCCTGCTTGAGCAGGGGATTGGATTAGAAGACCTCCAAGCTTCCTTCCAACTCTGTTATTCCCTAATTCTGTTAGATGAGACAAAGATAACAATATCAAGATTCAGAAGGATTTTGAGCAGCTGGAATAATGGTCAAAAAGGAAAAAGGTAGATTGCAACCGATAAATCCAAAGCCCTTCATTTGAATAAGAAAAATCAAGCATAAGAGTAAGATAAGAGAGATTATATGGATAGGACGACATGCAAAAGATAGTAGGTACTTTGGTGGGTCACAAGCTGAACATGAGTCAAGGGTGTGATGCAGCTGTAAAACAAAATGCAATCCAACTGTAGCCCCCCCCCCCAATGCATAGCATCAAAATCAAGCAAAGTGACAACAGAAGATATTCTCTATATTCCTCATAATGAGTTTATAGTACTATATCCAGTTTGGATACTACTGTATTTTAGGAAGATCACTGACAATCTGAAGCATGCTAAAAGAAGAATAACCAGGATTATAAGGAAGGAAAAACTCAAAGGGAACATTTGGAAATTTTAAATTTATTTTTAGCATGGAGGTAAGAAAGATATGGAGAGATATAGTAGCTGTGTTTAAGTTTCAGACAGATTGTCATATAAAAGACTAGCGGAAGTGTTCAGAATTGTTTCAGAGCACAGGATAAAAACCAATTAATTCAAATTTCAAAGTCTAGATTGAACATCTAGACTTTGAAGAAACAGCATTTGAGGGACAAATGACCAGGCTTCCATTATCCTACTTTGTACACATTATGTGAAGGCTTAGCTCTAATGGAAAGGTAGAAGGAAAGAGGAAAGTACAACAAGTTGCAAAGTAGATGGACTCAGTTATAGTGGTGATAGGTGCATTGTTGGAAAACTTGAAAAGTTAGGTTAGGGGCAGATGGTCCTGGAGAGAGAAAATACATTAATGTAGTCACTAGGAGTTGACAGCAACTTGATCATTGACCAATGAAAATAAACAGGCAGGGAGAAAATCCTAATAAAGATTGTTGGCAATGGAAAAGATTGCTTCCCTTTCTTTGCTGAAACTATTTCAAATGGAGATTTAATGACGACTTTGGGGACACAGTAATAGTGGGTCCTTGCCTTGAGCTGGAGCTGAAGTAGAGACAAACCTTAAGGCCCCTTTTTTTCTTTATGCTCCTCTACATTCCTAATTAGAAGTAAATTGGAGTTGGAGATCAGAAATGAAAATCATAATGACAGACTGTTGTACAATGAAGCAGGCTTCCTTAAATAAATTTTCCTTCCCTGGAAGTATTTAAACAGAGGCATTTAAACATTCTACAGTCCTGGGGTTCGGTTTCAAATCCTTCCATAACATCATTTCGATGTAGTCTCAAACAGGTCTTCAGCCACTTGTGCTGATCGAATCACTGAATTGACCCAGGATATTGGCCGTTATGCGACATAATACTAAACTTACTAGTTAAATAGTATCTCTTTCAACTTAATCATGATTTTTTAAATTCCACTCCTCACTTGGCCGACCTTTATAAAGCAAGGTAATGTCATGTTTTGTTGTAAATTCATTTTCTTAAGCTTTACTGGGTTTAAATACGATTGGCTATTTTAATTAAGGAAGGCTTTGAGTGGTAATATTTCAGTACTGATTTTCTGGTATATTTTATTGGGCTGTATCCAGGCTATATTAATTGAACTTAAACCCCACTTAAATCAAGTCATGCCCTTAGACTATGGAACAGAAAGGAAATAATGACCTCCACTTACAGGCAGGGACAAAGGAAAATACGAATGTAGCATCTCTTGTTTCCTGGAAGAACATAATTGCCGAGGAAGGGCCAACTTAGGCCTGGACATTAGCCAGGCATAAATGGCTATAGAATGAGGGAGTTCCTTCTCCTTGCTCTATGAGAGAAGAATACTTAGCTAATACCCACTATTGTCCAGGGTTTGATGAGCTGAAAGGCAGCACTCTGAAGCATATTGAAGAAGGTTGTTGCTACAAATAACATTAGAAACAGAACTCGGTAGCCCTAGCATATTCGTGGAGGATGAACACCAGACAAGGCAATAGTCCTACAAGTATTGTCTCACTCCCTGGCAACTCACTGATGAAACCATATGAAAAGATCTTGGGCTCCTCACTGCTTTATTCTTTTCAAGCCACCAATGCCTCTGTGCACTCAGAGCTGCCTGTAGAGGGAGCTGCCACTTTGCAGATATTTATGGAATGTTTGTCATTCCATGAAGAGCTATAAAGGGAAGTAGGCTTGACAGAGCCCCGTGAATGTGCAAGGCACTCTTGCACAGTAGAACAAAAGTATGTCTGGATTAAAGTGCCAAATCTCATGCAGTAAAATATATGAAACTGAGGCCAATTCACATAATAATAATAATAATAATAATAATAATAATAATAATAATAATAATAATAATAATAATAATAATAATAATAATATATTTATTTCTTAGCCGCACCCTCTCCCGAAGGACTCGGGGCAGCGTACAACGAAACATACGAAATAAATATGTAAACAAAACAAACATATAACAAAGACATACACTGAAACATACACAAGGAGGAGGTCGATTGATAAAACAATTAAAATACAGTATTTAAAACCCCTAGAAATTAAATATAATTAAAATACCCAGTTAAAAACCCGTCAGGAGCGATATGGTTAGATCAGAGTTGAGCCAGGCCAGCTGCTTGAAATAGGTGGGTCATTGTATCACTATGAGTCCGGGAAAGTCAAAAATTGTTTGTAGATATATGAAACGAGACTAAGCAGCCTTAAGACCTGTAAGTTCCATTTACTTTTTTTCCCCTTGATCCTCAAGACCTTGCTATAGATGAAGGCCAGTGCAAACAATGAGCCCAAAACTCTCCGTTTTCTTTGATGGAGAAAAATCACTGTGAGTATGTTGAGCTTTTTGTTTCTCAGCAGAAAATGCTGCGATTGTTAAACAATTGACAGTAAACATTCCAGTTCATCACTGCAATCACTAAGAGATCTATTGTTAGTTCCTGCCTATGTTTCTATGTGCCATTGTTTCAGGCTTGATGTATAATAAGATGCATTATTATAAGCTATTACAAGCTAACTTGAAGATCAGTCATTTTAAAAGGGATATACATCTTCTACAGAAGCATGCAAAAATGACTATATTTGTTTCTTTTTAATAAAAATTGCTCAAAAATGCAAAAACATGTGGTCTTGGGGAAGTGTCAGGTTAATTTCATAAGCCCAATGCAAGATTGTTTGTTTGTTAAGAGCTATTTGCTACCACATTGCAAACTTTCAATCTTAAGAATAGAAGAATAAGATATCAGGATAAAGAAAACAAAAGAACAAGAGAAAGAAATGGTTTTCCTATACATTTTTACATGGGCTTCACCTACTGCTTTCTTTAATCCCATTGACCAGCTTCCCAAAGAGAACAAGGCTCCCTTCAGAAGACTGAATGCAAGCATGCAAGCAATAATGTATGAATCCTACTCTTGTTTTCGATGCATTGCATCTAAATACAGTTATTTAGGAGCAGATATGATGAATATATTAAATCATTTTCTTGTTTATTGGCATAATCACATTTAAACTGAACTTTACAAATATTTATATTATTATTACTATTATCAGCAAAACTTCAGTTAGTATTTCTGCCCCGTGCTGGACAATGGGGTAAAAATTAAGTGGAGTCAGAAAGATTACATTCATAACATACTTTACTATGAACTTAACCTACTTTGGTGATTGATGCAGTACAATGCAATCCAAGTTCCTGGTGATTCCCCCTTGAAGCCTTATATGGCTCAAGATATGGGTATCTTTGGGTATCTATCAATTCCCATAAATCTGGTAGAATAGACATTTCCCATACCCCTTCTGTCAGTGAATGTCACCAAAATGAATAATAGATGTTAGGCTCCTCAGCTGCTATTTCCCTGCTGTAGAACAGTATTCCTACAGAAATTTAAATGGGTCCTGCACTATTGGCTATTAAAATAAGGTTGTTCCGGAAATTGTTGGCATTTGGGATGTTTTAATATTGTTCCCTCACTTGAGCATTTATTTCATATAATATTCTTGGTGTTTATATACAGTATATTTGGAGGTGTTTTGTTTAATTTGTTATTCATTTATGTAGTTTATATGGGCACTCATCTCACACAAAGTGCCTTGGTGGTATATAACATAATCGACAGTTAAAACATATTATAAAACTATTTAATACACTTAAAAATTAAACAAATAACAAGAGTGCAAAAAAGGCTACAATCAAAATGTTAAATATGATGCAGTCATGTATACAATCTTCATATTATATATTTTTAAAAGCTTATTTACAGATGTACAACACTTAAATTCATCAGTAGTTGTAGTGGCAGAAAAGACCAGTGAGTGAATAAACAGCAAGAGCAATAGCATTTAGATTTATATACTACTTTATAGTGCTTTACAGTTCTGGTTTACAGAGTCAATATATTGCCCCCAAGAATTTGGGACCTCATTTTGCTGACCTCAGAAGAATGGAAGGCTGAATCAACCTTGATTCATACGCAAAATACTGATCAACAGCCTAACAAACAAACAAAAATCAGTTCACACAAACTACAGTATGGCATGACCAAAAAAAGAAATTCTTTTACCAATGTGTATTAAGCATAATGTTTGAATTGATATACATGTAAGGAGTTGGAGTAGGAAGTTTGGGAATACAAGGGTTAGGCAGTTCGAAACTGTCTTAGAAAGAAGCAGATAAAAACGCTGCTGGCTAATACAGTTTGTAGAAAAGGGAATCTATTATAGGAGTACATTTATTTGATAGAAGATTTATTTATTCTTTATTGCAACTGTCTTCCTGATATGTTGAAATGGAATACCTATAATTTACAGCCAGCATAGCCAGAGGAATATAGCAGCTTAACTCCAATACACCTAGAATACACCAATTTATGGAAGCTGGTTCTCTTGGATGACATCATGTTTGTGGTCTTTATGTTTCATAAATAGTTCCTTTAGGTTCTTCATGACATCCAGTCTGGGTGTATTCCAGACTATAAATCTCTCCTCATGTTCCTGTCTTGATATGCACCATAAATTCTGTTTTAGAGATGCCTGTTACTCTATGGTTCAATAAGTAGTCTCAACAGTTTACTTTACAGAAGGTGGTGGTAGGTCTTGATTCAGTGCCTTTGAAGCGTCTAGTTACCCTTCTTTACTGAGTAACTTCTATTGAAATGGTATAGGGTTGCCTGCTTGATCAGGGGGTTGAACTAGAAGACCTCCAAGATCCCTTCCAGCTCTATTCTGATTGAGTGAGTGAGTAGATCAGATTTAGCACAAGTCCCTAATGCCATCTCAGAAGTCTTTTGGAATATTGAAATAGGCATACACATGTGTATGTGTGCATGTGTGTTTACCATTTACTTCTAGAAGTAATCACCTGTTTTTCTAAATACCCAAAGCAATGTACAATAACAGCATAATTGAAAATATAACAACTGGAAGCAAAGCAACATAAAATTAGCAGTGACATCAGTTAAAACAGCACTTAGTGTAGCATTTATAGCAATTAGCATACCATTTCTGAGATTTCTCAGTAAATCCAATCAACTTTTCCATTTTTTTTTAAAAGGTAGCGGTCTCTCTTCCATAAACAGACCAGCTACATTCTCCTTAATCACTACCAAGTTCACCTGAGAACCCTGCAGGGCGGACTGTAAATAAGTCTAAGAACAGAGACTGCCTGAGGCAGGAGATGCTTGGGAAAGGGCAGGGGCAAGCTGTTAAGAGTCATGTATGTGTCACTAGACCTGTGCTGAACTCTTCAGTTGTCCTGAAGCCCTCAGATGCAATTCAGCCCAATCCAATTCTGTAAGTGGGAGAATTGTCCTTCAGCTCTAGCAACATAATGCCTTGGCTGCCTGAAGTAAACGACATTTATTCATGAAAGAAGATTAATTCATACAAAGGTAGACATTATCATGATCACCCAGAAAGTGTGTATGTCATTTAATAAACATAAGCTACAGCTTGCTTTCAGAATTATTTTTGGGTAGTAGCTAAATAATAATAATAATAATAATAATAATAATAATAATAATAATAATAATAATAATAATAATAATAATGCAGGAGCCAAACCAGACAGAATTATGTAGCTTCCTTTCAGTTAAAGAAAGTTATCGTGAACTTTCCCTCTTCCCCACTACAGTAATATACCAAAACTATACTATTAAACAAAGTTGCATAGATATCCCTTTTCATACAGATACAGATTAAGAGAGATGGAAGGGACCTTGTAGGTCATCTAATCCAATCCTCTGCCCAAGCAGGAGACTCTACACCATTTCTGACAAATGGCAGCCCAATCTCTTCTTGAATACTTCCAATGATAAATCTCCCATAACTTCTGAAGGCAAGCTGTTCCATTGGTTGATTGCTCTCACTGTCAGAAAATTTTTCCTTATTTCTAGGTTGAATCTCTCTTTGGTCAGCTTCCATCCATTATTCCTTGTCTGGCCTTTGAGTGCTTTGGAAAATAGCTTGACACCCTCCTCTCAAATATTGGAACCCCTCAAATATTGGAACACTGCTATCAACTACAGACCTATCTGCCTGACCTCAATACCAGGAAAGATTCTGGAAAAAATAATCAAGCAACGAATTTGCGAACACCTAGAAGCAAACAAAGTAATAGCCAAAAGCCAACATGGATTTGTCAAAAACCGATCATGCCAGACTAATCTTATTGCATTCTTTGATAATGTGACAAAATTAGTGGACCAGAGGAATGCCGTCGATATAGTTTACTTGGACTTCAGTAAGGCTTTTGATAAGGTAGACCATAACCTACTACTAGATAAAGTAGAAGAATGTGGGTTAGACAGCATCACCACCAGATGGATTCGTAACTGGCTGACCAACCGCACTCAACGTATAGTCCTCAATGGAACTGCATCTACATGGAGGGAAGTATGCAGTGGAGTACCCCAAGGCTCTGTTTTAGGCCCAGTACTCTTCAACATCTTCATCAATGATTTGGATGAGAGAATAAATGGAGAACTCATCAAATTTGCAGGTGACACCAAGCTGGCAGGAATAGCCAACACTCCAGAAGATAGGCTTAAGATACAGAAGGATCTTGACAAACTTGAACATTGGGCACTATCTAATAAAATAAAATTCAATGGTAAAAAGAGTAAGGTTCTACATTTAGGCAACAAAAACAGAATGCACAGGTACAGTATAGGTGGTACCTTGCTCAGTAGTAGCAACTGTAAAAGGGATCTTGGAGTCCTAGTGGACAACCATTTAAATATGAGCCAGTGCAGCAGCTGCCAAAAAAGCCAACACAGTTCTAGGCTGCATCAACAGAGGGATAGAATCAAGATCACGTGAAGGGTTAATACCACTTTATAATGCCTTGGTAAGGCCACACTTGGAATACTGCATTCAGTTCTGGTCACCACAATGTAAAAAAGATGTGGAGACTCTAGAAAGAGTGCAGAGAAGAGCAACAAAGATGATTAGGGGACTGGAGACTAAAGCATATGAAGAACGGTTGCAGAAACTGAGAATGTTTAGCTTAAGAGAAAGAAGGTCTAGGGGAGACATGATAGCAGTGTTCCAATATCTCAGGGGTTGCCACAAAGAAGAGGGAGTCAAACTATTATCCAAGGCACCTGAGGGTAGAACAAGAAGCAATGGGTGGAAACTAATCAAGGAGAGAAGCAACTTAGAACTGAGGAGAAATTTCCTGATGGCTAGAACAATTAATCAGTGGAACAGCTTGCCTCCAGAAGTTGTGAATGCCCCAACACTGGAAGTCTTTAAGAAGATGTTGGATAGCTATTTGTCTGAAATGGTATAGGGTTTCCTGCCTAGGCAAGGGGTTGGACTAGAAGACCTCCAAGGTCCCTTCCAACTCTATTATTGTATTGTATCGTATTGTATGTCTTCCCTGCTCCTTCTCCTCACTAGACTAGCCATCCCACTTCCCGCAATAGCCTCCAGATCTTTTTACTATCTTATTTCACTAGTACAATTACCAAAATTTGGTGAAGCATTTTCCTATCATTCAGAGCAGGAACACACATAAATAGGATTAACCTAGTTAAACAGAAAAAGAAAAACTCCATCTATTAGCAAACCTCAGAAAATTCTGGCTCTAACCATGTGTGTGATTTGATGACAATCTCTGTTCATTATTGCCCCAGATACCTCACTCCTCTCCCATGTTAAATGCTGTCTTTGATCACCAAAAATTGTTTCTCTTATCTTAGACAATAGAAGACATATAACTCTAACTTTCATCCTCTGTGGATTACAAGATGTCTTACTCAATTAATCAAGCTGGTTTGAGTTGATTAATCCAAAATTGAAAGTTTGCGCTTTCATTAATAATCCTTTAAGTTACAATTACCCGAAGTTATTGTTGAGGCACTGGATGTTGTTTGGAAGAAACATGGAAAAGTAGCTGGACTGAAAGAGAATTGGGGAAGGAAATGAGACACCACTGCCAGTTTCAGTAAGAAGGCTTTGCAATCCAGCACAATGATTTGCTCAACTCAAGCAATTACATTCCTGGGCACTGCTGGGTGCTGGAAAAAAAAAAGGAAGGAGAGGGAAAGGGCAAAGTTGAAACATTCAAGAACAGAGAATGCGTCTTTTGTTAATGAGACCTGGAACAGTACAGAAAGCCAGGGATAGGTCCGGATCTGCAGAACAAGTGAATGGGATATTTGGATGAATAGATTGTGTGTGGGGGGGGGGGGTAGTGTGGTGGAATCTGTTGCCTCAGACACTTGACCCTGCTGGGAACAGCACTGGTTGCCACTTTCTATAATAGGCGCTGGAATACAGGAGACATCAGACAAGGCTGACTACAGCAAATACTAAATAACCCATAGACAGTTTCTAGTGACCCAGTAAAGAACAATTGGTCAGAGAGACAGAATGAGAGAAAAATAATCTGCTCTCCAAAATTCACTCATCTGACAGCTAGATGCAGAACATCAACCAGATAATCTTTGGTGATTTGATTATCTGTATTCCATATCCAATTGATATTTGAGGGAAATATTTAATAGCTGAGATGCTGATGTTTGAAGATGTAAAGTTTGTGGAAAGGTGCCGGGCATATATTTGAGTGTTGGCATGTTTTTCACAGCACTGACAGTGAATGTTCCATGATGTTGCATGTCTAGTCATTGACATGTAATGGTATTCAGTATCTAACAACTGCAAGTTTGAAATGACCCTTATATAAGTCATAACAGTATAGATAGGGCAGCTAATACAATGCAGAAATCTTATACTTACTTCAGAATTAACCCATTGAAGTTTACTTTTGAGTAGACAAGTACATTGTTCAGACTTGTGAGGAAGATTTCACATTGAACTTTACTTAAAATGTCTCCTGCAAAACTGCTCCATCTGTAGATGATAAATGCCTTTTTTACTTGCAGAATTATTTTTTAAAAGGCTGTGCAAATGCCTGCAACCTTTGCTGGCTAAAATGAAATTAAACCCTCTTGACATTTGTGTCCTCAATTATCATTTGGCTCAATGGGAGTCTATATAATGACTGTTTTGATGAAGCCTTGCTCTGTGCATATCACATATGATCTTGTTTTATGTTTATGACAGTACTATCCATAAGTTTGTTATTATTAATATAGGGTCATCAATGTGCATAGCTTTTTACAAAACAGGAGGGAACTTACAAGGAACTTACAACACAGTTCAAGAAATGTTTGTTTGGAAATAAAGTTGATTCAGACATTGCTGTGTTACAGTTTGGTTTGCATGCTATTTATAGCTCAATGATAGTTTAAATTACAGTTCAGAACTGGTACCTTAGCTGCAGTGTGGATCTATCCTTTGTTTTAAGTTACACCACAATGTGGTGTATTACTTTAAAAGCTGTTATTCTTCCAAAACAGCGTGATAGCAAAACTGTGCGGTAATGTGGCTACAGCTTCCATTTTGAATCTCACCCTTTTGGATGTGCTGCAAAAACAGGACACCCTTATTAACCAGATACTGGAAAGATTCTTGGAATATTTTACAAGAGGAGCAGAATTCTTGAAAATGAATAGCTTTGATTTACTTGGTCATCTGAGATTGGCTTGATAGGTGAAAATCTTAACCATATGTAACCAGGAGGAGAGGAGTGGAATTAAATTTAAGTACAATATGGTAGGAGTTAAAACCTGCATGCCAAGAATTTGAGACTGTAAAAAGTAAGAATCTGGGAGAAAAAAGAATCTCAAGAGAGAGCAATTAGGTAGAAATTAAGGGAGAGATAAAAGTGACTACTGTTAGACAGCTTGGAGCCAATGGAGAGAAATAAAATTAGGGACCTCCAGACAGGGGGTGGAGTTGTCTAAAGAAGCAGAGATGCAGATACAAAACTCAGGAGAATTTAGGAAAGGTTTTGAAAAGCTTTGAAGCGGGGTGCAAGAGACCCACATCCAGGGAAAGAGAAATGGAGCAGAAGAAGTTTAGCCTGGAGCAATGGCTAGAAAACAGAAAAGGAAAAGGTTAGCCTATAAAGAGGCAGCTTAAAAAGATATGGCTGGGTAACCTTTTCTCTCTCTGAAACAAGAATTAAAGAATGACTTTGTGAGAAAAAGGGGAAAAGGGGATGAAGCAAAAAGCTTTTTCTCCTTGTATCCTTCAGCCTATCCAAAGTTCCATTCTAGGGACAAGAGCAACTTGGGTTTGTAAAAGCATGAGAAGTTTTGATTGGTATCACTCAATTAATGGATGAGAGAGAGAGATGCTGGCAAGTTTTAGCAGTGCAGGAAATTGCCATCAATTAATTAATAAGGGAAGGACTGATACTTGCCAAAGTCAAGAGGAGCAACAAGAGACAAACAGAAGATCAGATGGACAGAAGAAATCCAACTAATCCAATGTTTAGAAAAGTAGAAAGTTAAAGTTCTTTAAGAAGATGGGCATTCTCTTTTCAGGTTGGCAAGGGGATTCATTCTAATAATCAGAAGGTTATTGTTCTTGTTTTAAGTGGATTGGTACAAGGAAAGGAGAGGAAAATTGCCCTTTTAGAGCCTCTCTTCTTAGATGATAACGTGGCACCAGGCTTTGTTTCAAGTATCTTGTAAGAGAGCTGGAAAGAAAATAAAGATCTCAGAAATGTCTGTCTTTGAACCCAGGATAGCTTTCGTCTGAAAGAGTTGCTACACATGGCTGTTTCGGGAACAATGTAAAATTCACTGTGACTAGGACTGGAAACTGCAGTCTTATATTCTGCACATGAGGAGAAAGGAAGGAGATGAATTGGGCTAAAATCAAATAGAGGAAGAATAGGTGTTTCATTGTACAGAATACAAATAAATTCTTAAAACTCATACATTGATTATAATTATGTTAATGAATGTGCTAGTCTATCCATTTTTAAAGCAGAATAGTGACATTAATAGTGACAGCTCTTCAGAGCTAGTGAATTTTAAATATTTCCAAATAATAGTTTCATTTCTAATAAAGCATTTACAGAGGGAAGAAAGATCATATCCAAGAAAGATCATGTTGATTTGATCACATTGGCAATTCCTGCATTTATTTCATTCATTTAGTTTGTTTATATCCTGTCTTTCATAACCTGTCTTTCATTCAAGAGCTTCAACGCGATAATTTGACTGGTGAATTTGAAGGAGTCACATGCAGAATATCTTGAATTTTAGGATGTTTAAACTACAAGTCCTTGTTCAATATTATTATTCAAATAATAATTTATTCACATGGAATTCAAAATTTCAACCAAGTGTCCTCACCTTAGGGACATGAGGAATTGGATCTTTGCAAATTTCATTATGAATAGAGTTCATTTACGCATGCAAGACCCAAAAACTCTCATTTTCACCCCCTTCCAAACTATTCTCAGCTCAGTGACTCTCAGTGCATTTTTTAAATGTGTAGAGAAAATATATTTAGCAGAAGCGTCTCTTTGGGGGAAATCTGCATTTTAACTGTGTATGCAGGAATGAATTCTTGTACTGCCTTTAAGAGGAAATTATAGCAGATGCTTGCACGAATTAGATGAAATGCACCGATACCTAAATATATGCACAAGTGATGCAGATCGGGAATAGACCTATTTTGTCCATTTCTACTTCAGATTAAAATTCAGAATAGTCAAATGGAAAGAGAGCAAGAAGCCTGGTTTATTGTACTTAGGTTATAAGGAATCTGGAGAAAGAAAGAAACTAAAAAGCCTATCTAAAAATGGGTCCTCCCCTATGGTTGCCATGTTCTTCTCTTTCAACTGCCACACTTCCCCTTCACCCAAACCTCTTTAAAAATTGTTTTCCCTGCATGAAAGAGAGTTGAGTTAACAGCTATAGTTCTCGGCAGGAACTACTTGAAATCCCATGTAATTCAGGTCACTCCTGGGCACTGGACTAGAAGCAAAGGTTTAAAAGCTTGTGCCAGGCCTCCTCCAAGTTTTTCTTTTTAAAAGAGAATTTTAGCTTTAGAGGAGTCATGATTTCACTCAATGCTTAGACATTTACCTCCCTAGGGGTGTCTGAGGAGAGCAGGGGTAGGAAAAGCTGCTCCTTTTTATGCGCATCATTCATGTGACACATGTAAACAAGGGCGGAACCTTTCTTGAATAGTCAGAACTCCCCACATGGTCCTCTGTGCCTCTGAAATAGTTTTTCCTTTCACCCCAATTATCCAGCCTTTCCAGTTTTCAGTTTTTTTCCAGTTTTTCAGTAAATTGGAGGAGGGGATCAGCCAATAACCTTCATTATTGCACCCTTCCATTGGTTTGATTAGTTTATTTCATGTGTGTGTGTGTGTGTGTGTGTGTGTTTAGTGCATCCTTCATATATATATATATATATATATATATATATATATATATATATATATATATATATATATATATACTGATAAATCTCCCTTTATTTATTTATCAGTACAATTACAACACACACACACACACACACACACACACACACACACACACACACACATATATATATATATATATATATATATATATATATATATATATATATATATATATATAATGTAACACAAATACACACATATATATGTGTGTGTGTGTGTGTGTGTGTGTGGTATTTGTGCTGATAAATAAATAAAGGGAGACTAGTATAGATCTATTTCAAGCTATTTAGCTCTCATCAGCTAGCCATACCCTTACTGGGATTCAAACAGCTAGCTGATGAGAGCTAAATAGCTTGAAATAGATCTATACTAGTCTCCCTTTATTTATTTATCAGCACAAATACCACACAAATATAAAAAGGCAACATTAAAAATATGGTTTTATGCCTGGATGGTTTCCTGTAGTGAGCCGATAGACAGAAAGGGGGAGTAGTGAGTTCCGTCCCATATTCGGCCATACCAGGGGTTGTAACACACATACATACATACATACATACATACATACATACATACACACACACACACACACACACACATACATACATACATATGTATATGTATTTGTGTTACAACCCCTGGTATGCCCAAATATGGGATATTATATATATATATATATATATATATATATATATATATATATATATATATATATATATATATATATATATATATATATATATATATATATATATATATATATATATATATATATATATATATATATATATATATATATATATGCTGGTTTTATTCGGGTCTTTTCCCATGTAAGGTTGAGATTGTCTTTCCAACGTTTCGGCAGGATCTCACCTGCCATCTTCAAGCGTGGGCTTAAAATGGGAACGGAGCTGCCGTCTTTCTGTAAGTCTTGGTGGGAGGGGATGGGGTGCTGGCTTTGTTTCAGTAAGTGGAATGATTGGTTGTGTGGTTGTATCATGATTGGTAGATTGGTGCTGATTGGTGCAGGCTGTGTGTGCCTTGTTGTTTTGTATTGTAACGGCTTGGGTGGTGGGTGGTGTTCATTTGTTGGCTAGGGCTGGTTTCCAGATGTTTGGTAGGCGGGAGGTATCATTGCATTTGTTCATGCTGTGGGGGTGTTTCTCTATTTCGATGGCTTCCATGATTATTCTCTTGTGGAGGTGTTCTGTTTTGGAGATTAACCTGGCTCCTTCAAAGTTGATTTCATGTCCTGTAGCTTTAAGGTGCTGGAAAAGGGAAGAAGTTTTTTCTCTTTTTCTTACTGCGTTCTTGTGTTCTGTGATGCATGCATTTATCCTTCTGTTTGTTTGTCCTATGTATATTGCTGGGCAGATTTTGCATGGTATTTTGTAGACTCCTTGGTTTTCTAGCTGGATTTTGTCTTTGGGGTTTCTTAAGATGTTGGCTATTTTTTGGTCAGTGGTGAAGCCACCAGCCATTTGGAAACCCGCCCTCACTGACAAACGAGTCCCTAACACAAAGAATGATACCAGACCCACACTCACGAAAACCACACAGGATGTCACTATCACACATCCACGCAAAAAGCAAGCCCAAACCCACACCGATGATGACCACAAACCAGAAGCCCGACCACAAACCAAAAGCCAGACCACAGCTGCATTATTAGCCACTTTAAACCCCTCCAATTCATACATGAAGCAAACTGATGCCCACCACGGAGATGTGGCAAGACCACAAATGCGAAGCCAAACAACAGTAACGCAGCTCACCAGCTCAAATCCCTCTGCAACTCAGACTAACACAAGCACAACCAGGCCCCCACCCAAACAGAACACGCCCCCATCCAATCAGAGCACAGCCAAACTCCCATCCAATCAGAGCACAGCCAAGCCCCCTACCAATCAGAATACACCTCCACCCAATCAGAATGCAGCCAAGCTCCCATCCAATCAGCTCAAACCCCCACTGGCAGTTAAAAAGAGGAAACGGCTGAGATCTCACATTGCTCCTGGAAGCACCAAGCCGGAAACACCAGCATGAAGATGATAAATGAGACTTCGAAACGTTGTGAAGATACTTCCAATTCTACGCGGGAGAAAACCCGAACAACCAAAGACGTACATATATATATATATATATATATATATATATATATATATATATATATAGTACTGAAGTTCCCTGCCATTGACTTACATTGCTGGTTCCTGATTCGCTAAGACGCAAGCAGCCTGCTGGCGGGAGAATCTAGCCACCTGATTGGCTAAGCGTCTGACAGCTCTAGTATAAAAGAGCTGTCAGCTGTCATTTGTTTGCTGTTTGCTGGTTCGAGGTTTCCCTCGAGCTGTTTGATCACTGTTAATAAAGGTTGTGTTACCTTCAACCTGCCTTGCCTCAGTTCCTGTCTGTCTCGTTCTCCCTACAGAACAATATATATATATTAGTATATTTCATATATATATATATATATATGAAATATGAAATATACTAATCAAACCAATGAAAGGGTGCACTAATGAAGGTTATTGGCTGATTCTAATTTATGAAAGCAAACCAGACAGGTCACAAGGAAAAGTTGACAAATATATCAGTTTCCTAGTTCAAACTAGGAAACTGATATATTTGTCAACTTTTCCTTGTGACCTGTCTGGTTTGCTTTCATAAATTAGAATCCTTCTTTTAAGTTATGGAGCAAATTGGTCTGACTGAAAAACCCAACCCCAAATTGGCCAAAACTAGTCAGTCATCAGCATTCATAGGAAATAGTATTCAATATATTCTCTACCTCAGGAGTGTCAAATTCAAGGGTTGCTTAGATCTGGTCGTGGGCCTGCCCTACAAACAGTGAAGGACCATCCCATGGTGCCTCTGCCAGTAAAAACTGAGCTCGGGAGGGCCACACATGGCCCTCCTAGGCTCTGTTTTCGCTGCAACGGCCTCCTGGAGTTCGGAGAGGCCAAACGGTCCACTTTCGCTGGCAGAGGCCTGCAGGAAGTCAGGCTGGCCAAAAACAGAGCCTGGATGGACTGAAAATAAAATTTTTGAGTGATATTGAGCTGGCCACACACCCATGGCCCCCCAAGGTCAAACACAACCCTGATGTGGCCCTCAATAAAATTGAGTTTGACACTCCTGCACTACCTTAAATTATTTATAAAAACTACTAAGAGGCAGGAAATGATTGAATGAATGAATGAATGAATGAGGGGAGAAATTTAAAAAATGTGAAAATTTCTGGTCACTATTTATTAACTATATTAACAATGTTTTCCTAACTATCAAGCTCTATGCAAATATAATCCTGAATAGGAATAATTAAGTTTGGAAATTGAAATTGTTTGTATTTTAATATAATATAAAGGATAGGGGTAGGGTTAACGGTTTTATTATATAGTGGATCTTTTAATGTTTAAATTTTATAAGCTCCCCAGAATCACCTATATATGAGTTGGGCAGCTATATTAATTTGTTTAATAAATAAATTTAATAAATATTGATTTATATGAAAAACTGCAGATAAGAGCCATATGGTTTACTATGTAATACTTAAGATATTTTTCTTCAAAGTATGACAATCAAGGTCAACATATGTTCTATTATCATTAAATATAGAATGAAGCAGATCGCTGAGCTCTCTTTGGACCAAAAAGAAGGTAGAGCAGAGCTAACAAATTATGGAGATTTTCTTTTCCCAACTGGCTACCAAACTGGAGAAACCTAATGTAAATATCAAGCAAATATTTGCCCTTGACTTGGCTACACAATGCTATTCTTTATTTCATCCATTTCAAGGCTCAGGAGGCAAGCTTATATTATAAAAGAAGGGAAGAAAAGCAAATGATTCAGAAAATTAATGCATTGCATATATTATTGTATATTATATCAGATTAAAAATACCTCATACTTGTTACTAAAAGCCAGCTTCAAAAGAGAAGATCATATGTTTCTGTTAAAATGTTAAAGTTCTGATCTTGGCAAGTTACCATGGCCAACGAGATCTATGGCCAGTTCCAAGAATAATCTATTGCACATCATTACAGCATTTCTTCATGTGGCCTTGGGAAATTACTGACACTATATAGGTTTAAAGGTTGCAACTTGTGGGCTGTTTAGCAGAAATTTCCTGAGTCTATTTATGGCAGCCTTGATTTACTTTTTTGGTTGAGACTTTTTCCATGTTCAGATTGCCTCCTCAAGTACCTCTCATATCCATAACAATTTTGAGAGAGGCACAAATGCCTTCTCTATGCTACAACTGTTTGCTACAGAGGAAGCATAAAGGGAAGTAAAGCAATGGGGCAGTTGTTTCACTTTTGAGAAGTGATGGGCTGTGTTGTTTCACAAAGAAGATTTGTGAGGGGTGCTTTGCTTCAGTGCTGTCAACACATTTTTCAAAGCCCCAAACAGTTATACAATAGAGATTTCAGTTACCTAGACAGAAATCACAATCCACCCAGAGGGTGTGAACCATAGGTTCCAAAAAAGCTGAACAAGAAATTACAACAAAGTGGCTGAAAAATATACATATTTCACACTTTGAAGCCACAAAGGATACAAAGCAGAATAATGAAGATTTTTTTGTGGGATGTGTTACAAAAAATTCAGAATCAAATCTCTAGGCCATATTTGACAGCTGGAAAAGGGAGACCTGGAGTGCAGATGGGGGGGGGAGAATGGGTCAGTAATTGCAGATGATTTTCCCCTTCAGCACTGACGGGATTGGAATGGACAAAATAAGATTTTAAAGAATCTAGGCAGAATCCAGGCATTTAAGTGGGATAAGCCAGGCAATGGGGATTATAGATTAGTGCTAAAATGAGAGGGGCAAGAGAGAGGGGGGAGGGAAGGAGAGAAAGAGAGAGGGAGAGGGAGGGAAGGCGAGAGAGAGAGAGAAAGGGGGAGAGAGAGAGAGAAAGGGAGAAAGAGAGAGAGAACAGTGTTTCCTTGTAGAAATCTAATGCATCTCTAGGTGATTCCAGGCAAACAGGTCCTATCATAACCAATTGGAAATAATATTATAGCTATTCCATCTTTCCCTTCTTAACCTTTTTTTGCTGATAATAAAAAATGATAGAAGAGACACTGAGGGGATTTGTGAGGTTTATAGATAGGAAATGATGTGTTTTGAAGAAATTTCCTGAGTTACTATAAATTTTTATGCTTCAGAATGGCAATTCTAGCATTGAAACAGGGAATATTCTTACACCAAATTACAGCACTGGTCCATTTTACTCCATCGACTATCATTAGGATTTCAAGATAGCATTCTTTCCAGTCCTCCTAATGGAAGAATTGAACTGCCACCTTCTACATACACACAAATGATGTCCTTTACCCCACTCATCCACATCCAAGTTACAGCTGTCTAAAGACCTTGCTAGGAAGTCCATGTTATATCAATGCAAGAGTTTATTACCTTCTACTCTGCTTCTTAAAACATCTTGCATTGTGAGATGGACTGGCAGTAGGTTGCAGCAGCGATAATAGCACCCAAGGAGTCCAGGATCCAAATTGTGGATGAATTGAAGAAGAGGTGGTAGGGGAATGGAAGAAGACTAATGGCACAGAGATTTCAGGGGCATAAGAATGGGTAAGTAGAAGCAAAAAAAAATGCAGGTTGCTTAGGAATAATGGGATGGAGCTAGTAAGGGTGAAAGTGAAAAGAGGTTACAGAACTGATGAGGCACTGGCATAAGTCACTCCACATTTTCTACTATGTCTTCTGTGGTGAACACTGAAGGACCAGTCACAGAAAGTTGCAGTCACGGAGGACAGTGGGCAGAAAAGGAAGGGTCACTCTCATTGTTCAAACCAAAACATTGTTTTTTAAGACTTTAGAGACAAGGTCTTTGTGAGCAGCAAGGGGCAAGTGGTGTCAAGCAAGAAGGTGAGGCTCAGAACAAGATGTTGCTAGAAAGTGATGCAGCATGGGGAGGTGAAGAGGGCTGGCTTTCAAAGAGTGATGCCATCTATCAACAAGATCTTGGGCTGCAGGTGTCTACTGTATGATTTTATTTATGTGTTCCTTTTTATTTATTGCTCCACATACCACCAAGGGCTCAGGGAAGGTTAATGGTATTGTTCATAAAAAGACAATGCCCCTGTCAAGAATCTAAATTAGACACTGTGACTAGGCACTTAAATTGTGTGGAGAAAGAAGGGAAAAAATGTGGGGAGGGGGGACTCCCAGAAAAATTACAAGTTAACCTCCCTTTAAAATCTTCTCCTTGGAGAAAGAAGTTGTTCCCTGCACATGCAATTCATCTTTGTAAGTAAGCTCCCTTGTTCAATGAGAGAGACCAAAAATATTTCAAAATTTGTCATGAAGGTATAATTTAGAATAATAATCATTGCAATAATCAAAATAAGAAGCCTAAGAATATGCTGTTTGACAGCCATTATGTAGGAAATCTTTGCAACAACTATCTGGATTAAGGATACAAATATTTACTGCACTACAGAAAAACATTCTGATAAATAATATCATTATTATTTTAAATTTAATTTTTTATTACTTCATAGAGAACATGCTGCAACATTGATCCCAAGAATATGATTTTCCCTAACTTTGTGACATATCTACTGGCTCTAAGCCATATGAGTTCTACCTCCTAGTTTCCCCATAATCAGCAAGAGGCTGATAGGTTGCACTTGATTTCAAGACATCAAAAAACTTTTACTAAAAAATAATAAAAGAGAGGAGGCTTCCAAATCAATATTCCAGCAATAGATCAACTGTTCAAAATCCAGAATATATCTGTACAAATGCAGCAAAATAGCAATTTGCATAGCTGCCTTGGTACAGATACATCAAATATACTGTTCTCTATTTCTAGATTTAACTTTTAGATTACCTGGGGAGAGAGCTAAGTCCTAAAAAATAATAATCAACTAAGCAATTCATTTGAAGCAGGCATATTCCTGATTCTCTTCTGATTCCAAAAAAGAAAAAAAGAAAAAGCAAAGCAAACAGCAGGGATAACAATTTACTAGAGATACATAACAGAAACTCAGGAAATAAAATAAGTGTATTGGAATAGTTAGAGTGCACACATCTCAAGTTGAAAGATCAATCTAAAAACAGCTCTAGCACAACCATCAAGCTGGCAGCACGGAGTGCAAGCTGAATGAGACAAACAACAACTCTCAGAAAAACAAAATGGCTTTCACTGTTTTCAAAAAATAGAAGCAAATAATACTGCATTCAAAGTGTTCTGCCTTTAAGGTACCAGCAGGGAAAATTCTCAGTCCCCAACTGCCCCTAATTTAATATTTGATGATTTGGGTTCATTATTTTTTTTTATAAAAAATTAAATAAATCCAATCTTCCCTTTCAATGTTTAGATTTTGGTCAGGGATGCAGGGGCTAGTCAGGTTGATGACCCTAATATCTTGCTAGAAAAGCTCCATCCCTTTTTGTGTATGTTGTGCAATGTGGTTGTAAAAAAGAGCAAAGCTTTTTACAGTCGTGGCTGCTGTATTGACTTTTTTACCACACCCCCATTGCACCATGATGATCATATTTAGTTTTTGGTGTTCCTGAATTTGGAAATCTAGTTACCTAATATCAGAGTGTCAAACTTCCAGCCAATTGGCCAAAAGCGTCATGTGTTGGCCACGCCCACGCCCGGTTTAGCAAAGGGGGAAAAAGTCCTGACACGTCACATGACGATGCCATGATGACGCAAGTTTGACACCCCTATCTAATACTAATTCCATAATTTCCACATACCCAATTTGAAAGAGGTGGTAGCAAAGTGATAATTGAGGTTCCTTCATTAACCACCATTCTGATTCTTTCCTCCTTTTACTTTATTCATTCTTTTATTCCTTTATTCACCCCCTTCCTGTTATAGCAAGTTGGGTAAACCTCTCCTTCCACGGCTCTTGTTTTCTGAACTTGGGGGGGGGGGAATTATTTCTGCTGTGTTTTTAAATCTTGCTTTGATCCTTCTGTTTGTTTTAACTTCTTCACAGTGTGTCTCCCTCTGCTACTAAGGCTCTTTAATAAAGAATATTTTTGTCAGTTTTCACTTCACCTCTTTATCAATAATTTTTAGCTTATGACTTTCATTACTTTTTAGTGGCCAAGGCAGACTATCTATTGCAGTGGGTCTCAATCTGTAGGGTCTGCTGACTCTGAGAGGGGGGGGGCATGTCATTACAGAGGGTATGTGAAGGCTTGAAGAAATGTTATGATTTAAATATTTAGTCTTGGGATTCATAGCTATGGTTTGGGGCCACAAAGGGTATTTTTAAAGAGGGTCTATGTTGAAAAATAGGTTGAGAACCACTGATCTATCAAGTGTTGTATGTATGTGCTTTCAAGTCACTGCTGATTCCTGGCACCTACCTGGAAAAGTCTATGCAATTTTCTTACCATGTTTCCCCCAAAATAAGGTAGGGTCTTTCTTATTTTCCTTTGACAACCACCACCCCTGAAATAAGTGCTTGGACTTATTTTCGGGGAGGTCTTATTATTTTTGAGATGCAGGAGGCAGCAAGCATGGTCACCTCGTGGCTGTTGCTGTGTTGCAATATTTTTGGGGAGGGCTTATTTTCAGGGGAGGGCTTATTTTAGTGCATGCGCTCAAAAGCCTGATTGGGCATATTATGCGGGGAGGTCTTATTTTCAGGGGAACAGGGTAGTAATGTATTCAGAAGTAGTTTGCTATTGTCAGCTTCTTAGGGCTGAGAATCATCCAGCTGCCTTTGGCCTAAAATGGATCTAGAACTCATGCTCTCTTGCTTCCTAGTTGGATGCCTTAACCACTATACCAAACTGGTTTTATTTCATTGGTATTAATACCATTAAGTCTATCTGCTATTTTTGATATGTTGGACATCCAATATTATTGCCATGATTCAGTTTCTTTGGCATTGCAGATTTGGCATTTTATTAGTTTCAGTCTTGAATGTTTTCAATTGTGTGGAATAGTTCAATTTTTCAGTCTTTCCCATTATCAATAGTTTCTTAAGAGACCATGTTAGATTTCCTGTTATTCTATTTATATACTCTACTCAGTGCTGAGATTTTGTTTTTCAAATTCAACTAGCAAATATGGTCTGTTGATTTTGGGGTTTTTTTTTCAGACTCCTGCTTTGGATGACACAACATGGGCAGGATTTCAGATTGGATGTGCTCCCAATTTCTTCCAATGATCACAGATATATAGAAATTATTGTGTTTTATCCTGTTCATCTAATCTCATTTCTCTGCTTTATGTTTCTCACTTTGACTTTCAAGGCTGCCAGTTATGGATCTCCCAAGCCATGAGGAACCTAATGAGTTCAAATCAATGATAGTCTATCTTTACAGTCCTTTACTGAGAAAAACTGTCAAAATCTGCCATTACCACTTAATGAACTTTCGTAGAATCTACCAATCATCTACAATCAAGACAGCTAAGCTTTTTGCTCAGGCTTCAGCTGAATCACTGTTATTAGAGAATTGGTTTGCTGGGCTACCCAAGACTTCAATCCACCAATTTATTTTTTTCCCAGAATGCTGCTATTCCTTTTATATTGGACATTCCTCTCTTTTTTGCCTGACCTTTTATATTGGCAATCATTACACCGCTTGAGAATTCAAGAAAAAATATTGGTTAAATTGATGGTATTAAGACTGGGAATGCCCATGTTTATGGACATGCCCAGTCATCTGAAAGATCCACTGTTATCTCATGTACATCTGATTCTATCATGTATTAGAATCCACGTGCTGTGGTTCAATGCTTTGTCTCACCTGGCACCAGCTACTTGGATTACATTCCCAGCTGGACTACCTTCAGAATGGATCTTTCAAAGTTTTTTTTTAAAAAAAAAAACATTAAAGGTATTTATTATTCTAAGGCACCATGCAGTTACTTTGAATGTACAGAGGTTAAAATTGTTATATGTCAAGGGCCTTTTAGTTTAGAGGCTTCTTATTTTATATTATAATGGGATAATTGATTGCAAGATGTTGTATAAGCTTTTCTTTTATTCAATGTCTGTTCTGCACTTAGTAAACGGCACATAATAAATAAAATGACTTATACTGGTTGAAGGCAGGAATACTTGTTGCCAACCTTCAAAATATGACTTCAGTAGAAGGCAGGCTTGTTTGTCTATTATCACGTCAATGAAATAGAGGCTATGGTACAGCACATGGGGCCGTGGCAAAGATATTTGTTGACACAAAGATGAAAAACTATGAATTAAGTAAGGACAGTAAATGAATCTTGATTCTAAGTGTTTTTCTGCTGATTATTTTTCCTTTTTCCTCATCTTCTCTTTTTTCTAATATATTTTAGATTGGATACCTGAGATGAGGTTGCTTTGATACTTAAGAAAACACTAATAACAGGGAATTCACCACCACCACCACCACAATGGCCCTTGAATATGCTACAAATTAATAATTTATTAATTCCAGTCCTATCCTTACCTAGAATTTTCCCATTCTCATTCATTGGGAATGGTATACCGAATTTCATTTCATCCCTTGATTAAGTACTAGTGAACTTCAGTTGAGCCCAACAAGTTATCTAACTGAAGAGAAGCTGTTCCTTGAACTCCATATGTATGACTATCTTTCTCCATCTATTGTGTCATAACAGAATAAAAGAGTTGGAAGGGACCTTAGCAGTCTTCTAGCCCAATCTATTGCTCAGGCAGGAACCTTATACCATTTCAGACAAATGGTTGTCCAATCTCTTTTTAAAAATCTCCAATATTTAATCATTCATAACTTCTGGAGGCAAATTGTTCCACTGATTAATTGTTCTAACTGTCAAGAAATTTCTCCTTAGTTCTAGGTTGCTTCTCTCCTTAATTAGTTTCTATCCATTGCTTCTTCTCCTGCCTTCAGATGCTTTGGAGAATAGGTTGACTCCCTCTTCTTTGTGGCAACTCCTGAGATATTGGAATACTGCTATCATGTCACTCGTGTCATGTCATATCATGTATAAAGGCTGATGAATTACCTTTAATGAATTGAATGTACATTTCTAATTTCAAAATCCAACACTATGACACTCAGACAACCTATTAAGCCTTATGGTGGTTCAGATAGTTTACAATTGACTGCATTGACTGAACCTTGTTTAAGCAACCATAGCTTAGCAAAATTTTAAAAAGCAGGTAACGCTTCTTCCCTTTAGAGATATTTTTAGTGATTTGTTTTAGATAGGAATTTAACTGCTACGCTTATAATGGGTTTACAGCATGCAATAGGCTGTATTGTCCCTCCACCCCATCCTCCACAAAGATAATGATAGTGTAATATTTGCCCCGTGAAACAACTCCACTTCTTGACTTTTTATTCCAGGAGGCCATTTAGTGAAATTTTAGAGATATTTATGGAATTATATCTCTAAACCCACTAGGGAGAGAACACTTTTCCCTAAATGCAATCTATTAATCTCTCCTGCAAAAGAAAGCTCTGCTTCTTTCTTTATCTTCTATGATACTACACACAGAGTCTGCAGTTCTTTCTACATTCTTGGCAACTGTTATCACACAATCCTCCCTGAGTGAACCTTTCTTCCAGCAAAACCTCCACAGTTATTTTCAACCTTCATCCCCTTTTCTTTTCTCTTTTTGGTAAAAGACAATTTTACTTCATAATCTTATTGCTCACCCTAAATTAAGTCTCTTTGAATTTTTCAACCCTTCAAATACAGCAAACTCTTTCAAGCTTCAACAGGCATCTTAGAATGATGAAGGGGAGTTCTTAGCTTCTTCCTGTGTCAAAAGGAATCTCTACAACTCTGATTGCAACAGGCTTTCAACTTTGACACTGTGCCTTCTCCTGAAGGATTCTGGAAAATAAGAGATGGGAAAGGGATGATACAGTGAGAATCCTGCAACATTAATTTGATTTCCAAGGACACTGCACAGGATGGTATGGGTTGTTCAAACCCATTCAGTCCTTTACAACCTTTACTTACCAAGGTGTACTACTAAGGTTGACTCAGTCTTCCATCCTTCTGAGGTGGGTAAAATGAGGACCCAAATTGTTGGGAGCAATATGCTGACTCTGTAAACCACTTAGAAAGGGCTGTAAAGCACTATGAAGCAGTATATAAGTCTAACTGCTATTGTTACTATCCATTGGAAAAACTGTCTACTCCAACTGTTGTTGGAGTAGGCGGTTTTTGGGACTGAACTCCACAATACTGTACCAGGTTGGCCACAGTTGGATGGGCATTCTGGGAGCTGCAATCCCAGTTAATCTCTAGAAGATTCTATGTGAGGATAGACTGCTATAATGGCCCCTGCAGTGGGGATTAGCTGCTATGGCTAAAAACAAAATAAAAAACAATCATGATACACATATACTTCATTAGAAAAACATTCACTTCATGGGGCAGAATCTGTCTTGTGTGGAAGTTCAAACATTTTTCTGAAAAAGAAGTCATTCCAGAGTTCAATGGGTCTATTCGGAACAGAACTAAATTCACTCTATCAAGTGTTTATTTTTCGTGTTCAAGTTCCTTTGCTGTTCTTCCGGCTCATCCATTCTGTCTTCTCTTTGTTCATCTCTTAAATATTCTTTGCATAAAACTATTCAAGGCACATTATACAATCATGTTGCCACAGGAACAGTGATGCAGATTTGGCCATGTATAGGTCCAAATCGTAAAAAACAACTATTTTTTTCCATAACAGCCAAGGCCAAGGCTGTTCTCCTTTGACCTACTATCAAAAACAGCAATTCAGGGGAAACAAGCTCCTGGTGCCCTTCTGAACAAACCTTCTCAGAAAAACCAAATCTGAAACAAAATGTCATGCAGCCTGTTTATGCAAATTTGTCCAGAAAAATGCACCCACCTCGACTAGGATTACAGAATTAGAAAGATGGTAAGGCATTGGCAGGAGAAGTGCCCCTCAAAAAAATTAGCAGGGTATTTGCAGTTGTGCAATTGAAGTCCAATCTGTTTTAACGGATGACCACTATCAAGCATAGTTTTATCACCCTCCTTCTCTTTCTGTAAATGCCCCTAGTTTGGGAAAAGCACTCAAAGAGATGGAAAATCAAACCTATGAAGACAACTTTAATGCAGAAAAATAAAGAGGACAAATACTTGTGTTTTGCAAACCTAGAGAGTAGAAGTCTGACACTTTTCCTCCCTCAAGATCTCAATCAGAGTTTCTCTGGAGCCAGCAGAAGAAAGGGGATTGGCAGGCAGCTGGTAGGAAGCAATACCTGGGCAGATCCCTTATTCCAACTATGAGAAAGAAGGACAAAGAGTAGCTTCTCTACCAAACAGTGACGTGCGGTGAGGTTTATGGCTGGTGAGGCACTGATGTCATCACAATCAGATTTACAGACATTAAAATCCTACAAATTATCTTATCCAATATTTGATTGGCAGCAGTTAAAGGGTTATGTTTAAGGTCTCATATCAGCATTCTTTACACATAGTGTAGCACACAAAAAAGCACATTTGCCATCAGAGCAGATGTTGGGGAGGGGGGCAAGGATGAAGAGGGTCCACTCCCTCTCTCTCAGACCCCCAGGAAGGAAGGAAGGGAAGGAAGGGGGAGGGAAAGGAAAGGAAATGGGAAAGAAGAAAAAGGAAAGGAAAGGAGAAAGGAAAGGAAGTGGCAAAGAAGAAATGAAAGGTTGAAGAAAGGAGGGAAAGGGAAGGGAAGGGAAAAGAAAAAAGGGAAAGGAAATAAGGAAAGGAAAGAAAGGAAAGTAGAAAGGAAAGGAAAAGAGAAAGGAAAAGAGAAAGAAAAGGAAAAGGAAAGAAAGATAAAAGAAGGACAGAAAGGGAAAGGAAAGAGTGGAATGGATTGGTACTGGTCAAAAATCAAGTCTCAAGATCCTGTTGACCACTTTGGCTCAGGCAGTCCAATTCCAAGCTGCTTCCCTCTCTCCACAAAGCGAAGGGAGAAGTCGAAGCAAACGCCGGATGTACAGAGAAATGCAGGCTACAATCAGCGAATCACATTTTCCCAGGAACCAATGAACCCCCAGAGGACCAATGGGAATTCTCCCTTCTGCAGCGTCATCAGTCTCCGGGCAGTCTTCCTTGACTTTAAGAGAGAGTTGGAGGCAGAAGAACTGCGTGCCTCTCCTACCTCGGGATTTTTTAGGCTTTTAACCCTCACTTGACTCTGCTCGAGCGATCATAAAACACCTTAGAATTCAGATTAGACTAACTGAGGTACACAGTTCTCCTGCCTCATAGTAGAGGGCACTTTTTTAGAGGCTTTTTTAAACAGTTAGGCAGTCATTCACAGTGAGGCAGCAGCTAACTAGCCTCACTTCAGCACTTGCCTTTTTCCTTTTACATTTTTTCCCTTTTCATGATGACAGTGGTGAGGCTGTGCCTCCCCTGCCTCCCCTGACTGCATGTCACTGCTACCAAACAATTTGTAACATTCCAAGTTTTATTGCTTGCTTCTGTACTACCTCTTCCTGGGGGCTACCAAGAAACCCACCAATTTTAAATACAAAGTTTCTAATCATATCATTTAGACTTCTTTATCAAATGGGTAAAGCATATAGAAGGATAGGAACTTTCCTTCCAATTCTTGAATCTGCAGGAAAGTTTGCTGGTATTAGTTGTGCCACTTTGCTGGTTAAGCTTAGGAACAGTAGACTAAGCAATCACTAATTATTATCTTCAAATGAGAAAGAGGAAGGTTGGCAATTTAAGTAGATGACTGGGACAAAGGACTTAGCTGTATTTCATGTTGCCCAAATCATTGGGTGCAGGCATAGAGACACTCCACACCTGTCACTTATTACTCAGAATATTTCTGAACATTATTTTGCACTCTTTTGAAAGAGTGCTAAACACATGCCCCCAAATAGTCTAGCTGAGAGGTCACTATTATGGATAAATATCATGGGATAAAGCATAAAGAAAGTATGCTGGCATATTAGCAATTCCATTTCCTGCTTCATCCTACACCCCTCTATCACACCTAGCAGACCAGTGGTAAAACTTGAGAGAGCACTCCCATGTGCTAAAAGCATCATGCTCCTTTGTTTGGTTATTTTTCAGCTGTGCAATTTCTGGGCAGTTTCCATTTCACCAAGAACTCATCTCTGTGGTGTCTGGCACGATGTCACACTCTCCACTCAGGTATTCTTGAAGGTCAATACAGGAAGATCCTTACCCAGACACACAACGTCCTTGTGAATTCTGGACAGTTAGAAAGTACAGAACATGTACTTCTCCAACGCTTACAGAGACATTCGTTCTAGTCTTATCTCACCACCTACGTAACCAGGACACTTGACACAGGACAATTTTACCACTTCCTGCTGCATTCAGATACCAGCTCTGACACAACATATAACATTACCAGGTTCTACACAATAGCACTAAAATGTATCAGTTTTAATGAGCCCCTAATTTGGCATTATAGAGAGCTCTGTGTTATGATAGATCTTGCTTGCCATGCCATGTTACTTATGGCCACCAAATGTGCTTTCCGTCCTTTTAGACCTTTTTTGGACTTTTAAAAGATTTTTTTTAATTTTATACATTTTAATTTTTTACATATAATTTTGTTTTGGTGTATTTTTCATGCTCCCCTCGCCCCCGTGATGGGATGGAAGCAGGAGTGGAAAAGACAATGAAAGGAGCCTCACTAACAAGAGAAGTAGGAAGGCGTAGAGAGGCTCCTGTACTTTCTTCTTTGGGTAGAGCTGACGAAAAGGAATTGTTTCCCTTCCTTGACTCTGGTCAATTGCGAGGAGGAGGAGGAGGAGGAGGAGGAGGAGGAGGAGGAGGAGGAGGAGGAGGAGGAGGAGGAGGAGGAGGAGGAGGAGGAGGAGGAGGAGGAGGAGGAGGAGGAGGAGGAGGAGGAGCATTATGCTCCTATGCCAAGCAAGTGGGTCAGCTTGTGTACAATCCAGCAATTCTGCCTCCTTCAGAGTTGCTATTAAGATTGGGAATTGCTGCTCCCTTGCCAGCCAGACCCAAAAGAGAGCTCCCACTGAGAGCAGGTGGAAGAATAAAAACAATAAAGGTATTTAATAAATAAAAGGTGCTCATAATCCCAAGCAGCCAGAAGTATAAAACTTGATTGATTTAAACTGGCCTATAGTTTGGGGAATCATGAATCTTATTTTGTCTCTGAAGACTGCACTTCTTTCGCTCCAATATATTCCATCGTCTCACATAGGTAACTACTGGGCACAGTCAGATGCCCATTTTGACAGATGATTAAATCAAACTTGCTTCTTCTTCTTTTTCTTTATTAGTAGTAATAGTAGTATCATCATCACCAATAGTTAATCTAGGTGCTGCTTTGCTTGCCCAAGCCTGCAGATCACCTCTTGCCAAACTGGCTGATAAGTTTTCAAAATCTCCTGAGTTGATTAAATATTAAAGGAGGATAATGATAGCAAAGAATATGTGGACTAGAAGGGAAAGGGAGCATCCAAAGCACCAGCCTAAAATGGTCAGTCAAAAATGGACAAATCCTGGGCCTAATCATTTCATCAATTCCCTTTTAATTAAAGTATCCTTCATTAGCACTGAAGGCAAAAACCATGTCTCGAAGAGAGGAAAACATTATTTAAAACTGGAATAGCTAAGTATGATTTTAAGCTGCTTTCATTAAGAACTGGGAATGACAAGAAGGCAAAGTCATTGGATAATTTAATTTTTGTTTGTGGGGCATGTTTACAGTTACAGGACATGAGGATGAGTCCTAAAGCTTTGATATCACATCCCAATGCACATGATATTTTCAATACCTTTCTTTACTCTTAATATCATAAAAGTTCACTTCTTTGAGTAAGGGATGTTGATATTTTACCTAATTATGTCCCAACTCACGGATGATCTTTGTCCTCCAAGCAGACTATATTAATCAACAGCTATCCTAGTATGCCTGTACAAACTTCCATTTTAACACATAAGAAGAGTGGCAGAAAGAGATTCCTAGAAGACTGTCATCAGAAGCCTACAATTTAGAAAATCAGAATTATGAAATATCCAAGTATGGGATCTGAACACTGCTGGTGTTACAAGAAAAGTTATATTTAGTTGTAGTATAGAAAGATACAAGCAGAGACAGTACATTGTCTGAGTATTGATGTAACTTGGATGGTAAGGAAAATGAGGCATTCTGGTAGCACAGTCAAACATTCATGTCAGAAAGATACTAGATTTCTCTTGAACATTAGAAAAAAATTATGAACAATATTATACAAGTCACTGATTTTCAGGAGGCTTAAAAAGTGATCCATTTTAGTCATCTTGTTGTGAATTCTCTGCACCAAGCAGGGATTAGAATAGACACTCAGAAAACTTCATCAATAGCAACATCTGGACCAGATGATTTGCGTCAGTCTTGAGACTAGTGTTTCTCAATCTTGGTAATTTTCAGATGTGAGAATTCCCAGAATTCTCCAGCCAGTTTAGGAATTCTGGGAATTGAAGCCCATACATTTGAAAGTTGTCAAGATTGAGAAATACTCTACAGTTTTCTATTATTGCATAGAACTACGCAATTATAAAACTCAAGACAAAACTGTGTCAGACTCTAAACATGCCTCCTTTTAGGCTACAAGTGAAGTCCAAAAGAGAAACGGGGAAACAGAAGGCTTACAGTGGCAGTGAAACAGCAAGTCAGGTGGTGGAACAGATTGTTAATGGCATCAGAGAAACAATCATTTTGATCAGGAAGTCAGCCTTTAATCTTACCCCCCTCCCTGTGATCCTGGTAAATGTGAGAGTAGAGAGATCTGCTTAAATGATTGTGAATAAATGTATGTGTGTACATGTGCATGTATATGTATATGCATGAGCGGGCTTTGTTCCCTGTGGCAGCAGCTCAGTCTATTCATTCAGTTCCCAAAAGACAGCAATAGCACTTAGATTTACATACCGCTTCATAATACTTTTACATCCCTCTGTAAGTGGTTTACAGAGTCAGCATATTGCTCCCAAACAATCTGGGTCCTCATTTTACTGACCTCGGAAGGACGGAAGGCTGAGTCAACCTTGAGCCGGTGAGATTTGAACTGCTGAACTGTAGCTAGCAGTCAGCTGAAGTAGCTTGCAGTACTGCACTCTAACCACTGGGCCACCTCAGCTCTTCAGCTGAAATGCTCATTCTTCTCTGCACAAAACAGCATGGCAAAGTTGGGGTTTCAAAATAGGGGGTGCAATGATTTTCAAGTGATGCTCTACCTATCCCAAGGTCTGAATCCTATATTGGTGGCTGGACCAGGACCAGGAAGTCAATGAACCAGAATAATAATAAAAATTCTCACTCTAAATAAAATGAAAAGCAATGGATGTTATTACATCCACTGTTTAATGGTGACATTTAAAATGTTCAATGCATAGTAAGAATTCATCCTAATCTTAACTACAAGATTTGGAGGAAGTCCTAAACAGCTCTGAGTCTTTAGGTTATATGCACTTGTTTTAAACTAAGGCGGGCAATCTGCTGTCCAATGTGCCTCATGAATACAATCTATGAACAGGCTCTCATGTCTGAACTGTAAAACATCTAATACAGTGGTGGGTTGCTAACCAGTTTACTACTGGTTTGCTCATGCATGCATGCGTGCAACACTTCAGTGCATGCACATAAGCGTCCAGGCGGGTGGGCAGAGTCTCCAGCCGCTGCCGCTATCGGTTCAGCCGAACCAGCAGCAACCCACCTCTGATCTAATGGCTGCTAAATGGCAATAAAAATCTCTGGGATTTTTTAATTGCCAAATAAGGTAGCTCTGTATAATGCAAAGCTTTGGTAGAAGAATAACCCTTACAAAGAAAATCAGAAGTCTTAGCAGCTACATTCAAGCCACAATTCTTCTCTGATTTCAGGAAGGCCATTTTTGCTGGTAGAAGCACCGCAGGCTAGTACTTCACTGTTTCCAGGTTTAAGCACCCAATGGGTTGAATCTGGCCCACAGGCCTTGAGTTTGACACCCCTATTCTAGGGCAATGAATTTACAGAACCAATTCAAGACAAGTACAAAGAAATTAAAAGGAAGGTAAACAATTTGCAAGGAATATCCACAGTGATGTCTTTGGGGCATCCAGCAAACACCTTCCTCTTCTTTCTTTCTTTTTTGTACTGATTTTTGATGTGAAAAGTCTGCTTCACCATAAAACAGTAGATTTTGTATTTTATTTATTTCTCTTTCTTTCTTTCTTTCTTTCTTTCTTTCTTTCTTTCTTTCTTTCCATCTATCTGTTTATCATCTATCCATCTATCATCTATCTATCTAACTCTATCTCTATTTATTTATCTATTATCTATTATCTAAATGACAGCAAATTGCTATCTAAATGATAGCAAATGATGTTTGTGTGTGTGTTTTTCTCCTCTTTTAATGTTTTACATCTTTTAATGTTTAGCTAATTTTCTTCTCTGCCCAGAGAATTTCCATTACTGGGTAGATAAGGAATATAATACATAAATAAGTGAACAAATGAACAAACACATTATCTTTCACAAGTAACTCCAATGCAGGGGAATATCACATTGAGACTGCAATAAAGAGACACATTGATTCTCAATACTACCACTTACAGTTTTATGTCATCAGAAGGGGGTGCCTTAACATCAATGGAAAAAAACACATTATCGCTAACAATGCTGTGAGTGTACATGTACATGTATACATATAGCCATTCATTATCAATACCAGTAGCAAATTAAGAAGAAACTATTCCTTGTCATATGCAGTCCCAACAAGCAGTGTTTGGCATATCAGAACATTCAAGTTTGTAGAACTGATATTCCATTTACAAACTTTAGCACATTCTTTCTAATGGATAAATTAAGAGCCAGAGCATTACATTACTGTACCAAAGGCTTTATAATCTTCAGAGAGAAAAACTTGGGAAGAGAATTTTAAAGAACCAAACAAGTTGTGAACTGTGAAAGGCATAAACTTTGAAAAAGCATAAAAATAAACAAGAAATTTAAGTATGAAGAAAAAAGGAAACATCATTAATCTAATAACTAGTTTATATCAGTTGATATACAGTACCTCTATTTTTTAATCCTCACAACCATCCTTGTTTCTAGTAGATTCATGCACTTTATATATTGCCTCTAGTTCTTTAAATATTTTGAGGATCTTAGCAACCCCATCAGTCTTGCTCTTCTACTTGGCTCATTCATCCTTCATGGACTTGCTTTTCTATTTGATTCTCATCTATCCTCATTGTATGGTGAAACTAACTCAATGTTTTTTCCATTCACTTTTTATTCAGTCTGTATTCATTCAGTCCCATTCATTTTTGACCCTCTCTCTTCTTGTTTAAGAGCCCAATTCCAATACATCCCACTTACTTTGTGTTTCTCTTGATATGCCCAACTCCTCATTTCCAAAGTAACAATGTAGGTAGAAATATATACTTCCATACAGCCATTTTTTTTTTGCCTTCTTTGACAAAATGCATTCCTTGCAACAAGGTCACATATACCCAGGACTTTTCTACTACCATATGCGTCTAAGTAGAAGATGTGCCAGAGTATAAGACGCACCAAGATTTTGAAGAGGTAAATTTTAAAAAAGGTTTTGGACTCTGCAGACCTCCCAAACCCTCTGCACACCTCATTTTTTGTGAAAAACGGGGCATGCAGAGAGTTTGAGAGGCTTGCAAAGTGCTCCTGGGGGCTGGGGGGGCAAAAATGAGCAAAAAATGGTCTGGGTTTTTTTTTTTTCAAAAATAGGCCCAAAGGGGAGCATTCATAGCCTCTAGGAGACTTGTACAGTGCTTGTGGGGGCTGGGGAACAAAAACAAGAAAAAAACAGCCCGTTTTCACTTGTTTTTGCCCTCCTCAGCCCCCAGGAGCACTTTGCAGGCCTCCCAAACTCTCTGCATGTCTATTTTTGTGAAGGGGGTGGGGTTTCAGGAGGCCAAAAATGCTGTATTCAATGTATAAGGCACACCCAGATTTTCACCCTCTGAAAAATACGGTAATTCATTTCCTGAAGATTCTGCCAAGTTACAGAAGTTCATCTAATTGCTCCAGCATTTCATCATTTATATATAAACTTGCAACAGTTTTTGTGGAGTGGGGGAAAAGGGGATGTGCTAAATTGAACAAGATAGTGGGTAAAACATTGTGATGTGAACCCTGCAATTCCTTTCTTATGACTCTACAGTCTCTGGACAAGAGAAAGGAGGCTTGCAAAGGATCTGGGAATCAGCTCTTCAGGTTAGTGCAGGGCAGAAAATAGTCCCACATTTGAGTGAAATTATGTTTCATTGATGTAGGCTGTAGTAACAATACCTTGAAAACATGACTGCGTTTCACTTCCCTCCCTCTTGTTTCTCAAGGAGTTAGGACAGGAGTGAAATGCTACTGGTTCAGACCAGTTTGCCCAAGCCAGTAGTATAAAAAAGCTATCAGTTTGCCCAAATCGGTAGTAAAACAAATGCTACAGAGTGTGCTCACGTTTGCAAATCGGTAGCATAGGTAAGTAGATTTCATCCCTGAGTTAGGGCAGAGTCTGAGTCTCTGTGCTCACAACTGAGCTCTGAGGTAGAGAAACGGAGATGAAGGTTGCTACAACGATTTAATTAGAACCAGAATCAGAACAGTAACAACTGTTTTATATAGCCTGCTGTCAGACGGTTAACCAATGAGAACATGGAATTCTCCCGCCAGCCAGATTGCATGCTGGAGCCAATGCGGATGCTTGGTGAATGATTGACAATGACAATGTAAGTACGAGGACTTAGCATCACTTCCCCCTGGATTGCGCAGACATAGTCCCGTAAATAGGTGGGTCTCCGGTGACTCCGCCCCAAACATCTCAATTCCTACTCGGCAGCCAGAGGGGATGGACCTCCTGACACGGCCTCTTCAGTTGATGGTGCCACATCAGACTGGACCGGGCCTGCCTCCTTCACTGAATTATCGGGAGCAACAGGTGCATCTTCTGCTGAGAACACCTTGGGATGCGTCGGAGTTTGAAGAGTTGGACTTGGGCCTTCGGGCCAGCTGGTGGCAGGAAGTAATATTGCGCATTTTACATGGAGTACCCTCCAGCAGTACAGTCAGAAACATATTCTGGTTGTTCCGCTTCCCCACAGAAGCGATGTTTACCACCCAATTTGCCTCTTCTGCGGAGCCCTCAATAACATGGCAGTCAGTTGCAGAACTGTTCCTGCAGTGGACAGCTGGCTGGATCACTGGGTGGCTGCCCAACGGTTCTGAGGAGGGTAGTAACACGTGGCAAACATAGGCCAGGTGACCAGTACTCCCACAATGCCGGCAAGTTGCGGTCTTGAATTTGCAAGCGAAGCATAAATGATTCCTGCCACAGCTCAAACAGCCCTTCTGAGAGGCGTTGGTGGCCATCTTCGGTTTGGCTGCAGCCATCAGCTTGAGGCGGCATATGTCGGTCTCTTCATCTGCCACTTCATTGTCATCAAGGAATTGTTGGTTGATCAGGGCTGACAACATGGGCTGGATGGAATGGTATCTCTGAATTTCAGCCGCGGAATGGGCTGACTGTTCTGCTGCCCTAGCTTTGCCGACAGGGATTTGTAACATTAATTCGGACCAGGCAAATAGCCTGCGTTGCAGCCTCGCATCTCTGGTGCCCCAGATTCATTGTTCTAGGAGCGCCTCATCAAGATTTCCGAATTCACAACGTGTGGCAGCATCCTAAGAGAGGCCAAGTAATGGCTGACAGATTCTCCCTCTTTTTGCAACACTGCCGAAAGGCATAGCACTGGCAAAACGAGATGGTGTGGAGGCATAATGACCCCTCAATTTATTCAGTAAAGCATCCCATGGCAGGGGGTGGACAATAGCTGGGGCGGCAAGCGTGGGGGCTATAGAAAACATATATGTCCCGCATGAGCTGAGGAAATAACTAGTCTTCCACTCATTAGAAATAGCACCAAAATCGTTGGTGATTGTGAAACGATCAAAACACTCAATAAAAGCATCCCACGATTCTCTCTCCGGTACAAATGGGGTGAAAGTGGGAACAGTGCTCAGAACTGCTCTGAGGTAGCGACACGAAGATGAAGGTTGCTTCAATGATTTAATTAGAACCAGAACCAGAACAGTAACAACAACGCTGCCTGTCTGACAGCTCTTTTATACAGCCTGCTGTCAGACAATTAACCAATGAGAACATGCAATTCTCCCGCCAGCCAGATTGCGTGCAGGAGCCAATGGGGGTGCTTGATGAATGATTGACAATGCACGATCGTAAGTCTGAGGACTTAACACTCTGTATCATACTTTCCTTACTTCTTGGGTTCAACATATTATTGTACCTGCACTATATAATTTTTCCAAGATATCTCTGTGGCTCTCTGTACCTGCAGGAATATGAACACAGGTATACACATAAAGTGCAACCCCTACAGCATCCATTTGCTTTCCAATAGTACATTTAAAAAATGTATTCACTTCTGGGAGGGAAATGTGCTACTTTCTGTTTATTCCAGTTATTTATTCCTTCATCCGCTCTTTCAATTACTTTGTATGGCTTCCCATTTCAACAAGTGACTCATTATTTATCTTTTGGAAGACCATCTTCTGTGTCCCCTGTGTCAAGCAAAAGAAGAAAATAGTTGCACTGACACGAAATTTATTTAGAAAGAAATTGAAAATGGCTATGCAAGACAAGTTCAACTTCTCCAACTACCACACTACAAATAATCATGCAGTCCATCGCCCATATTAGACAGGATGGTCCTGAGGCAGGCTAGTCAGAGCCTGGCATATCTTTAAAAGCATATCCTCCATGTAATTTTGAATATCGCCATGGGGATTCTCTAATATGATACTTGAGAAAATACCCTTCACTGTCAGAATTCCTTAAACCCTAGGAGCAGGCCGAGCAATTAATCATAAATTAATAAGATACTTCTTATTAATCTGTGTTACATGTGACCTGCAACTGCATCTGGAATCCTATTGGCACAGTGGTTGAAATGCAGTGTTTCAGGCAAATTCTGCCCACAGCCTGGAGTTCAATCCTGTTGGGGCTCAAGATTGACTCATCCTTCCATCCATGGTAAAATGAGGACCCAGATTGTTGAGGGCAATATGCAAATAATGCTTCTACACTGTAAACTGCCCAGAGAGTGCTGTAAAATTATATGGGCTGGTATATAAGCCTAACTGCTATTGCTATAAACAACCTATTGTTGTCTCCCTTCTTCCAAATGCAAAGCTCACTGATCACTCTGCAGGCATTTACACATACTCTCCAGCCATCTGATAAAGTGAGTGCAGCCCACAAAAAATGATGTCTTGTAATAAAAAATGTATGTTAAGTCTGAAAAGATATTACCAGACTCCTCCTGAGTTTTGGCTACCATAGTCTAATATAGCTCTCCTCCTACATGGAAATTTTTAAGTGATTCTCCCCTTCTGTGTCTGAGAGCTGCACAAAGTGATTGTTCAACAGTACAATCCTATGTGTGTTTACCCCAAACTACTCCCATTGTGTCTAACTGAGCTTATTTTCAGGTGAGTGCATATAAGATTTCTAACTACCATAGCCTGAAGTGAAGAAATCTTTCCATGTCAGTTTTTCCCAATCTTAATTTTTCCCACATCACAATTTTTTCATTATTGCAAGAAAAAACATTTTAATTAAAATGTGTATTCATTTCTAAGTACGTATCATACATTTTGATTCTTGATCATGCTTAATGTATACATTATTTTCAATAGTATGCTTTTTCTTCTTTTATCCCAATTATACTTTTGGAGAAGTTCAAGTTTAGGGGAAAACTGAGAAAGCTAAGGAGTGTTGGAAGAGGGAAACCACTAGATATTTCTTTAATTTTAATGTGGACAAGTATTTACAGAAATATGTTGGGGGGGGGGAGCTTGCTAAAATCCATTCATTGCTGTTGCATATCCCAGCAACAAAATGGTTTCTCTCCTTGTTTGGTAATCTTTTATTAACATATTATTACTGCTTCTTTATGTAATCAACAATAAATTACATCGATTGCACCTTGCCTGATCAACATCATAAAGATGCTTATGGCTGTTGCGGTTGATGCTGATCTTCATCCATACTCCAGGAGTTTCTCAGTGTCCCTGTCTAAATATCCTCCAATAACCAATAAAAAAGTTTTTTCCCCCAGCTTGGCCTGGCATTTGTTAACAGATGGCAGTACCAATTCATTTAAATGAATGCACTTTATATCTTCATAGTTTAAATACATAAGCCATCAGGAAGGGCTCCTTCCTGTGTTCTTTTCCAGTTCTCATTCATTTCAAAGGGCCTCTCACATACAGAAAGACCTTCCCACCGGATTGTACTCAGTATCTTTCATTTTAAATGATTTGAGCCTTGGAACAAGTTGTCTTCAAAATCCCAAATAATTGTTCAACCCCTGTCGTGCAATTAAGTGGTTCTAGGAAAATGTATTCAGAAAAACATTCCTGGCATTATGCACAGTGCCAGATTCCCAGAGAACCCTCCCCACATGTTTACTTTATGCCCCAGTGAAGAATTAATATTTTTTAAATTGCATGAAAAATTAATGTCCTTTTTTTATTATTGGCAGGGGCAGCAGAAAAGCTGCAACACCAAGCTCATTTGATATCAAGTAAGCCTGTGGAACTAGTTTTCCTTGGAAGAGTGCATGCTTCCTAAATATTTCCTAAATGTTGAGAAGTAAAATGTTCAGCAGTGGTTAGGGGGGAAAAAAATCCGGCACATTTTTGCAAGGTCTAAACTAGCAGCATCAATTTCACAGATACAAGCAAAATTCTTTGAATATGGTGATGACTAAAATCCCCACCTGTGAGGACAAGCAGTACATTTCCAGTTTTCAGAACAGATTGTGGGAACGCTCACAAGATGGCTACTATGAGCAACTTGTCCATTTATAAAATGGCTACCATAAACTAAGCTCAAAGCACCAATTTACCAGTAGTCAGACTGCTAAAATTATTCATTCTTCACTACTCTTGTGTCACCTCCTCAAAATACATCTGACCAACCATAATTTACTTCTTTTATTTTTTTTCTACTCCCAAATGGCTGTCCTTATCAATTCTTGCACATTTTTTCAAAGTCTGAACTAGCATTTCAGAAATTCTGCAGAGAGGAGGATGTTGACAAGCTGAAAAGCATTCAGCCACAAACCATAAGAGCCTCAAAGACAAATCTGGCAAGAAAAGACTAAAATCAGTAGATATGTAGAGAAAATAAGACTAAGTAGGGATGTTCTGACAGGTTTCAAATATTCGAAATAATCTCAAACAGAAGAGAAGGATAGAACTATTTTTCACTTTATCTACCAAGAAGAAGAGAAAGGAAACTGTGTTGAAACAACAAAAGGGCAGCCCTAAACATTAGGAAGTTGTCCAAAACACTAAATGAACTCAGAGGTTTATGAAATCATTTTTCTTGAAAGCCTTCAAGAGGATGGTCACTCTTTAAAATCCGATGGGATACAATCAAGATCAAGTGAGGTACTAATACCACTCTATAAAGCCCTAGTAAGACCATACCTTGAGTTCTGCATCCAGTTTTGGTCACTATACTATTAAAAAGGTGTTCAGACTCTAGAAAGAGTGCAGAGAAGAGCAACAAGGATAATTAGGGAATCGGAGACTAAAACATATGAAGAACGATTACAGAAACTGGGCATGGCTAGTCTAGTGAGGAGAAGGACGAGGAGAGACATGATTGCGGTGTTCCAATATTTGAGGAGCTGCCACAGAGAGGAGGGGGTCAAACTATTTTTCAAAGAACCTGGAGGCCAGACAAGGAATAATGGGTGGAAACTGACCAAGGAGAGATTCAACCTAGAAATAAGAAGAAACTTTCTGACAGTCAGAACAATCAACCAATGGAACAGCCTTCAGAAGTTGTGGTAGCTTCATCACTTGAGACTTTCAAGAAAAGATTAGACTTCCATTTGTCAGAAATGGTGTAGGGTCTCCTGCTTGAGCAGGGGGTTGGACTAGATGGCCTGTAAGGTACCTTCCAACTCTGTTAATATGTTAATATGTTAAAAGGTGCCTACTAGTCTAGGTGGGGACAATATAATGAAATGGATAAGCTCACATCATATATGTGGAAGGACGAGGACTGGTTTTTCTCGTTAATGACTAATGTTTGGATTTTAAAAAACCTGTTCAATCTGTATGTTATAACTTATATTGTGGTTATGATTATGGGATACACTACTTATTAACTATGTGTGATATCATCTATAGCTATCAGGCTCCCACAGTAGTCATGGATTCCATCCCAAAGAAAACCGTCTGTTGAAGTCAATTTCCTAAATCTTTTGTTGAACCACTTCACTTTGGAAATTGGGCTATAGTAAACAAGGCCAAGATATTTTTTTTCTAATATTTCTTCCTGCAAACTACAAAGCCACCAAGGCCAAATCAAGGGTACATTTGTTGTAGAATTTAGAAGAGAAATTGTTCCCACCACTCTATAGCAATAATAATTGTCCGTAATGATCCCACAAAAGGAGGAACTGCTGGACTGTGGCGAGAAACTAACTTACCCTTCACACTATAATCTGATGTCACGGCATAAAGAAATTCACCCACATTGGATGGGTGCTCTATGACTGAAACTGTAGCAGTTCTAATTTAGTACTAAAGAGGGCAGAAGGCAGCAATGCTGGTGCCAGAGAAAAATTATACATTGCCAAAAAAGTTTACACATCCCGATGTTTAAAAATGCTGATTTTATGATTTGGCATTTGCAAACATTAACAGGCATGCAAGCTGCAAATGAGGCAGAAAATGAATACAGTATCTTCTATCCTTTAACTTTTGATCCTTTTCAAATATCTAGTTTGCTAGGCTAAAATACCTTTCAAATTTTTTGTGCCCTGAATAATTGTTTGTCAGATGCCCAGAGCTATAAAGGGGCAAGCATATAAATCTTCTAAATAAATACATTTCTAATAACGAAAAAATATAATAAAATATATAATGAATAATAATATAAATAATTTTATTTACATTTATTTATATAATAATTATTTTATAAATAATAAAAATAAATAAATACAGCAACAACTAACAATTTGGCCTTTAAAAGCAATACAAATATGGAAGGGAAACTGGAAGGAAGACCATCTTCTCCTAAAAAGCAGCATTGTTATAGAAAGATACACAGGATTCATCTCAGTTCATTCTGATGCTGGCAAATGTCACAGTTGGGTGAAGAAGCCTGTGAATTGAGTGACATGGAATGAATAAAAGGGCAAGCTGGCCCCTTACTAAACGAACAGCATCGAATACATACAGAATATGAGAGAGAGAGACGAATAAGGACAAAGAGATATCTGTAGACCATTTCTGCAAGCTCTCTCATTTGTAACTGAGGTCAACATAGAAAGCCTGGATACAACCAATGCAGACTTTCAGGCTCTTTTTGATGACCCTGTGTATATGAAAAAGAGGCATTTACTTCTAAACAATAAACAGAGTGCTGCCTCTTCAGATTTGGGAAAAAAAAGATCAGGTAGTCTTCTCTGAGGTGGGGTCCTCTAGATATTTTGGATTCAAATGCCCAGGTCCCCCATCTATTGCCATAGTTGCCCAGATATGGTGTAGTCTAGCATACGGAGGATGCAAGATTTAGAACTGATTTTAGATCATTTTAAGGACCACATTGTGTCCCAAATAATCTTGGGAACTGTACCTTAGTAAGGGGGCATATTAGCACACACTACAGAACCTTGAATTCCTCACATCTGTATATTTTATTCCTTTCTGCAGAACAACCAGTTCCCAAGACTGGATCTTCTGGAAATACCATGCAACTGGTTTAAACGCTATGCCGTAAAAGTGAAGATTTAACACTTTTGCATTATTTATTTACATACCTTGCCTCAAAACATCACAATATGGTCTTGAAAGGATATGCTCTTGTTCCACCCACATCCTTACCTATTCCAGGATACTTTCTTCTGGACCTAGGGAAACATTTTGGGCTGGTAAACCAATCTGGAAATTTGACAGCATGTTGTAATCCAATTCTTGGGGAAGACCTATATTAAAACAAGAAGACCTATTCTTGGGGGCGGGGAGCTTGTCTTATGGATATACTACACCTGTAAGAATCCATACTATCTTTGAACCACTAATTGTGCGCTGACCTTCACCTGCTTACCCAAATATGTAGTGAGATCTCAATTCAAATTTGATCAGGAATTAAAACCTTATATTGATAATTCGGCATTGATATTTTTTCATAGCATTATAGCATTGGATAACATCTTATCAATGGAAAGTTCAAGCCAATTTTCCTTGAGTCAAACTGAATTCATTAGCAAAAGGCTTTGCTACAATTTAGATTTGAAAGGAAAAAGTGGTTCAGAATGCACAAAAATGCACATATTGCCTCTGTTGAATCTCTTGGTCACCCCCTTAAAGAAGTTGCATCATTTCCTACATCTACACAACTCTGGACATATCTACAATAGTGCCAGCAGTTTCCCATATATGCTTTGACTGTATGATCACTATACAGCCCTATGGTTACTGTATATTATCAAGACGTAGCTAGTCTTGATTGATCTTGGAAGTCAAGTGAAGACATGTCAAGCCTGTAGTGTAGAGTCACAAAAACATTTCAGAGAAATCACTTTCTTAACATTGTCATAAAAAACTTAGATGAATTCAGACATCAAGAGCAGCGCTTGATTTCAGGACAACTTTGCTATCAAGAGGTCCAAGGATTTACATAACTTCTTTAGTTTTTTGTCAAGTGGAATTTCCTGATTTATTGGAAACATGATCTTTTCTACTGTACTGACTCTAGGCTGTCACTTTGGTAATAGAAGATGATGAATTATTTAGAAACAAGGCAAGTTTCTTATCAAGTGAAACAAAAAAATGCAGTCAAACTTACTACTGCTTGCTACAACCTTCTCTAAGTTGGCACTTTGCAGAAGTGTCCACAATTTAATTGCCAAAATTTGCAGGCATTGTTCATGTTGGCTGGGAATTCTGGAAGCTGTCCCAATACATCCAGAGAACTTTAGGTTGGGGGAAAGTTCTACTAGACCATTTGATGCAAAGAACCTGATATTCTCCATGCCCCAGATATACTAATTAAGTTTTTCTGGGCTGATATATGTTAGCTTTCAACCGCATGCTTTGTGGGAGAGTAATTTGTGTACAGAGACAACATAAGGCATTTGGATTTACCAGGATCATGAGCTCATACTTGACAATTGCGGAGATAAGAAGAACCCCCACTTTTACAGTCTTCTGCAAAGCCCTGTTGTCAGATGGATGGGGTTTATTGCTTTTTATGGTTTGGGTTTTTTTTAATATTGGGTTTTAGCTTTGTAAGCTCTCCCAAAGTCACTGAGACTGATTTGGGTGATCATATACATTTTCTTAAAAGAAAAAATTAAACAAACAAATTCAGAATTAAGATGCACATCAAGCAGGTTACATGTGCATAAAATAAATGACTATCTAAGGGTAACTAAGAAACTAGACTCATACTGGGATAAAGTATGAGAAATTCCAGTATAGGTACTGAGATCCCCCATCAACTAATTAGTTAGCAGCTTCCAGCAGCTTCCATCTTAGCTCAACTATTTCACCAGGTCGTGTTATTCCACTTCTTGATTAGAAAAACAGAAAAAGAGAACTATTTTTTAAAAAAACTACAAAAGATCATATTACCTACATAATTATGAAAACCTTCACTGAACACGGACATGAACAACCTACTTTCCTCTACATATAATTAATCTCAGCCCTAACCTTGATGTGTTTGATTCTAATCATTATTATTTAAAATCAGTAGAAGAGTTTTTTTTATTATTTTAAAGCAGAAAATACATTGAAAATTTAGCATAAGCTATAACAAGCTCAAGAAACAAAAAACTCCAAAGTCGCCTGTATTATGATCCTACCTGCTGTGACCCTTGAGCTTTTCTCAAATGGTAAGCACAGTCTTCGACCATCAAATGTTCTTAAGATCTACATCCTTACACACACACACACACACACACACACACACATACACACATGTATGAGGGTAGGGTGAGAGAGAGAGAGAGAGAGAGAGAGAGAGGGAGGGAGGGAGGGAGGGAGGGAGGGAGGGAGGGAGGGAGAGAGAGAGAGAGAGAGAGAGAGAAGCCAAGGTGCCCATTAGGAGAAAAGCCATGGACATACACAAAATTGAAAGTGAAGGTTACAGCTGGAATTTTTAAAAAATTGCAACTCCCCTCCAATCTCAGTCCACTTGTGGTACTGCTCATCAGAGCTGTTCTCCAACTGAAAATTATTACAAAGGCACCAATTCCAAACAGGTATTGGAAAGCCATTGTGAAAATGTGGTCATAAATGCTAGTGTTTATTTCCATTACTTCAATTTGACTAAGGAGAATTTGCTTTCATTTATTTCAAAGTGGAAAAGGATTTCAGCATTTCTTTCTTTTGAAGCACAATGGTGAAGTACTGCATTCTTGTATTTATGGGGCTACAAGTGTCTGCAAATATTTCTCCAACAGTCTGCAGCCTCTTTTGCTTTCTATGCTTCAGTTAAATCCCAAGTGAAGACACCTGGACAAACTCAGAAACTTTTTTATCCACAAATTTGATGGGAATTTTAAAGCGCTATTTGTGTCTAGTTCTAATGATAGTAACCTTCGCTTGATTTTTTGATGACGACGATGATGACGAACAGCCAATATGTTTTGACCAGGACCTAATTATTATAGAGGTTAATGGGTTTAGATCATTAAACAGACCATGATTTTCACACTAAGTAATGGTGTTGATAATTATGGCAGTGCTAGGGGAAAAGCCCTAATGTGATTAAAATAAAATTATGCAAAGGCTTTGATTTCAGCAGAAGAAGGAGAAGAAGGGGATAAAAGGAAATATGAAGGAGTTGTTAAGTAGTCATCTGATCATCTCACAATTTTTAAGAAAAAATGCTGTGGCTGTTGTTTGCCAATTCAAACTGAAAAAAAGAATATTGTAATAACTTTTAGATTACTAACAACACATGTCCTTTCAAAAGTTAGTTCCAATGTTTCTTTCATGTATGAACCTACAGCTCCCATTAAATGAAAAATGTGAAAAGATATGTATTTCCATTTTATTATTTAAACATGAAAGACAATTATTTCTTAAATTATTTATTGTACTTTTAAAAATCCCATCTTTTATTACTTTGTCTGGAAGGCATACAAGTGAACCTACCTAATACACCTTCTTCTTCCTGTTTTCCCCACAACAGCAATCTATGGAGATGGATTGGGTGGAGTGTGACTGGCCCAAAGTCATCCAGATGGCTTTCATACTTATGGTGGGACTTTTATTGATAAAATTGTCCTTCAATTGCATTTCTGTCTCTGTCTCTGATTTCAGAGTGTTATCATTGAAATTAGGACCAATCTTCCCTTATATCAATGTGGGTAACACATTTTGAATGTTGTTGGTAGCATGAATAATGCAGAGTCTTTAATCTCTATCATGTTAGCTACAAGCTGGATCGAGAAGAAAGCTATGGAAATAATTTGGATTGAAATTGGATATGGTTAATTTCAGTCGATAGATTTTAATGGGAATGCTGAACATGATCACATGCAAAACATCTGAACTCTCTTTTGAACAGGTATTTTTGTACTATGGACATTTTGGGATTTTTTTTCTAGAACCATAATATTAAGAGAAGGAAGTGGAGCAGAATGTGAATCAATAGTTCAAACACATCTTGCAGCATCCAGATGTGGGGAGGGTACCCTCTTCTCAACCCTTCCAAGACAGTTTAAATATAGAATTGGTTTGTTGGAAATCCAGTTCTTAGATTTTTTTCAGATACCCAACTATAGAAAAAAGAAACAACAAATAAACAATAAAGGAAAATATTTGTAGTTCAGGGTTGGAATGAAGGGTCCTTGATGCTCTCTGAGCTTTGATGGCTAACACTGATGATGTTACCTAGTTTGGGTAATGAAACATCTGCAAAAAAACCAATCATGCTCAGAAAGCACCAAGGTTTATGTTTTGAGTCCTTAGGGCTGTGATGGCCAAACTATAGCACGTCTGCCCAAAGTGGCACGTGAAGCCATGTTGCCCGGCACACACAGCCTTGCCTGTTTGTCTTCCAGGTTTCTGGTGCACATTTGCATGTGATGATCATCTGTCCTTTGTGCACACGAGAGTGCCACAAACTGGCCTGCGCATGTGCACTGGCCAGCTGATTTTTGGGCACACATGAGTACTAGAACCTGGAGGTTTGGCTTTTCCAGAGTGCAACCTCGACAAGCATGCATGAGCCTGCACATTCGTGCATGTGATGTATACACACGACCTTTTGGGTGCAGAAAAGATTCGCCATCACTGCCTTAGGGGAAAATCTTTCAAACCAGGTTCAATACTGGAGGCTTTTGCACCGCATAATTTTCTTGTCAATGATAGACAATAGAGAAGTGGCTTTCTGTCTTTTTCTTCTGGAGATGGTATTTTCAACTTCCCAGTACTGTATAAACTACAGCTCTGATATTTCCTGGCGGTTTCCTATCCAACCTCTAACCAAGTTTACTACTGTTTAGCTTTTTGACAACCAGGTTAGTTTAAATGGCTAGCTGCTCGGTGCTGTGTCTTTGAATCCTAAGCTGCTCTATCGGAATGGTAAAGTCCAAGGGTCAGCAACCTTAAACACTCAAAGAGCCATAAAGATCCTAATCGGAAGCCCCCTGTTCAATTCTGAAGCCGACAAGAAGTACAGTTCCCCCACCTTAGAGTCTCCTGCTAGCACAGCGTCCTTTTTTCCTCTACCTGTCCTAACTGAAAGCCCTATCAATTGTGGAGCCGACCGGCAACAGGGAGCCGCAGCAGAGGGATAAAAGAGCCATACATGGTTCTAGAACTGCACGTTGCTGACCCCTGGTATAGTCTTTCAAGCAGCTGTAATTTGAACTTTAAAAAATAATAAGTAATTATTCTGGAAGCCCCAGAAGCATATTCACTGTGCTTGTACATCTAATGGTTCTGCAGTTGCAAAAAGAATGCCATTGCCATTTATCCTGGCCTGATGATGTCATGGAGAAGCCTCCAGACTCAGCACCCATCTTCTACTCCTGCCTGCTGTTGAGCAACATCTGGACAACATAATAATTAGAACCCAGACAGACAAACTGGGTTCCACCTTTTTTTTAAAAAAAAATGATGTTACAATTCTTCACAGAAAATTCTGCATACAGTTAAACCAAAGCGGTTGCCAGCAACAATGAAAATCCTTACCCAGTTCTTGGGTATCTATAATCTAAGCATATTAAACAAATTTCTATCCCAAATCCTGGATATGATAATGAGATGGGGAGATAAAGAGGCAAGAAGCTATGCAAGGTATGCCAAACAAGGGAAATGCAATTCAGGAAACCCTCAGACATTATGCCAGATTTCAGAATCTTCTCAATGCTGTAGCATATGATTGCACTAAATAGAGAAGATTTGGTTCCTTCGTTGCACTTTTCCCTCCTTCTGTATTATCTCTGGAGAACTATGACACCTATATTGGATTACACCTGTTCAGTAGTGCAGCACATTCTCCATGAAGATAATCCCAGGTGTAATCTTCGGTATATCCATGTGAGTAGTGCAGATCCCTGTCAAAAACTATGGAGACTTCTTGTTAGTAGATTTCAGAGATCAACTGGCTGGCTGGGGAATTCTGGGAATTGAAGTCTTTAAGTGTCTCAAACTTACTGAGGTTGAAAAAAAACTGGTATAACTGGTATTTAGATTTGTTTATGTTACATATTTCCCCAATACAAGGCTGCTAGATGTGGAAAAGGTTATAGCCCATTCACAGAGCATGGAAAAGGCACTGAACTAGGAAATTTTCAGCCAGTTCTATGAAACTGGCCACCATTTTAGAAATTGACTAGTTTAGATTCTATATATGAGTTGCAATGTGAAATTGATGAGGAAATCAAGGGAAGGTGATAACTGCAATCTCTGCTTTCCCCAGGGGCTTATTGGCAGAAAATTTAGTTTTTATTTAAAATCATGAACTGCACAACACTTTTAAAAAGATGTTTCAAACATCTGCATATTTCCAGACAAAAAACCTGGACTGGAAGACCAATCAACAAAATAGCAACTGGAGTTTGCAACTATAGTTCTACTGCCACCAAAAAACAATGCCTTTTATTTCACACTGACTTTATAGATGTGTCTTTCATTATCTTCTTTTAAGCACTGAGAATATTAGAGCTATGCAAAGCTTCAAGAGATAAGTTCCATTCATCAGTTTATCAAAGTATACATTTTAACTGGCAACCTTCTTCTAGCTGCTGGAATAGTTTAAATACAAATAATAATATGTGATCCTCCACAGGTACAGAAATTGGCTAAGCTGAAGACTTAGATATTCCAACTGAAATACCAATGAAGCAATTTAACAATCTCATGCTGCACTTTTTGTCATATGCCTACAAAACAGCAATTGCATTTTAAAAACTACCATCTCATGGTGGCTTTTTCATGAAGAAAGCTTCAGTAGATATCCTGTCCAAGACTAGATGAACTGATATCTTCTCAAGGGATTGGATTTGGGCAACCATTGGCTCAAGCTTGCATGATTATTGGCAAAGGTTCTGGAGTCACAGTCCAAATGTATGGAAGGCATCAGGCAGCTGGTTCTGATGTAAACAAACTCCCTCAATTAGGGAGGTCTGCTATATAAAAAATAGGAAAAGCTGCCCTAGCATTTTGACTATAATGCAAAAGAAAATGTTTTGGTAGGGGAGATTATGCTGTGCAACTACAACTGCAAAAAAAAAAGAAGTTTGCTAAGTAATAATTCACAATGCAGGTAGCTTGCCTTCTTGAACATCTGGCAGCCTAAAATCATTTTTTAAAAAAAATATACCAGCTAAATATATATAAAATCCACAATATGTGGCAGGTTTCATTGACCTTGGTTGATTTCAAGAAATCTCAGCAGGACTTGTTAAGTCATTGCCTCAGGCTGTGGAGGTACTATAATAATAATGATAATTATTCTTGCAATCCCAAAACAGCTGGAGCACCACTTGGCATTGACAAAATCACCACCAGTCAATTGCAAAAGGCAGCTTTGCTTCGAACAGCTTACATCCTGCGATTATACCTTTAAGACCATGAAACAGCCATATCTGCCTATTCCAAGCAGATAAGAAGGATTTGATAAGTGGACAAAAAAGCCAAATCCAATCTGAACATCTGGCTGACTGTGCAATGAACCATAATGATAATACTGGATAAACTAAATTATCTTACAAGAAAGACTAAATAAAGAGCTGAAAAGAGACGTGGGAATTAAAAAAAATAGGGAAAACAGATAATACCAAGACTTGGAAATGACTAAGAGCAGGAAAGCTGAGGGAGCCAAGATGGGGCCAATTCTGGCTACACATGACCAACTCTTAAGAACAAATGCATACAGGCCAAAATTGCGAAGACAGTAACAGACAAGTGGCACCTCTGCAAAGAAGCTGAAGAAACTGTGGACCGGCTGGTTAGCTACTGTGAGAAGATCATACAGACTGATTGCAAACAACAGTATGACAAAGGAGCAAGAATGGTGCATTAGAAGATCTGAAAGAAATACCATTTGCCTACAAGCAAGAACTGGTAGGATCATAAAATAGAGAAAGTCATAGAAAATGAAGAAACTAAATTGCTCTGGGACTTCAAAATTCAGACAGACAGGCTACATAACACACCAGACTTAACAATTGTTGATAAGAAAGGCAAAAAAGTATGGATAGTAGACATGGCAGTAGCTGAAGATAGCAGAGAAAGAATTGGAGTAATTAACAAAATGCAAAGTTCTGCAAATACAAATAGAACAACTATGGAAAAAGTAGCACTGATAGTAATTGGTGCCTTAGGTACAATCCTAAAATAACTGGAGTACCACTTGAACACCATTAGCATTGACAAATTCACCATTAGTCAATTGAAAAAGGCAGCTTTACTCAGAACAGCTTATATCCTGAGATGATACCTCTAACACCATCAAACATCAACATCTGCCTATCCCAGGTTCTTGCAAAGTACTCAGTGGGTGGATAAAAATGCCAAATCTAATCTGAACATCTGCCTGACTGCACAATGAACCCTAATGGTGCATTGGAAGATATGTAATAAACACCATTTGTCTGCAAAGTAAAAACTAAAATGAAGAAAGTAATAGAAAATGAAGAAACTAAAGTGCCCTGGGACTTCAGGTTTCAAACCAATAGGCGTCTGCCACATAACAACCCAGATTTAACAACTATCGATAAAGAAAGACAAAAAAGTCTGGAGAGTACACTTGGCAGTGCACCGGAGAAAGCAGAATAAAGGACAAAGAGCTAGAGAATTGTAGCAAAACACAAAGACCTACAAATAAGCAAGAGAAAGTTTGGCAAAAGAAAGCAAAGGTAGGACCAATAGTAATAGATACCATGGGTGCAATCCCAAAACAACTGGAGCACTATTTGAACACTAACAGCACTGACAAATTCACCATTAGTCAATTGAAAAAGGCAGCTTTACTCAAAACAGCTTACATCCTGCAATGATACCTCTAACACCATCAAACTTCAATATCTGCCTATCCTGGTCCTTGGAAAGGACTTGCTATGTAGATAAAAATGCCAAATCCAGTCTGAATATCTGGCTGACTGTGTGACAAACCATAATGGTAAAGCAATCCCCATCCAATGGGGTGGAATAAAAGTATATGAGCATGTTTATGTAGTCATCAGAACTCAGTTTCAAATTCAGACTCTTACCACTTTTTTCCTTTTTTGCCATGAAGGACAAAGAATAGCAACTCTTATTGGAAAACCCCTTCAAATAAAGAATGTGCATGCATGCATGCAATACTTAGCTCTCCATCCAGTGTAGTTAGTAGGGCTTTAATCTGGGACATACTTTTAGGAATTTTCTATACATTTGATACTAAACCTCAATCCATAAAAGAGTGCTTCATTGTTTTGGAAGGCTCTGTTCCAGTTGAACAATTGTAAATAACAAAACCATGGAAAAAAAGTATTTCATACATGTGGAGAAGCCCATTGACCATACCCCCAAAACATTCAGAACTGTTACTATGTGAAAATCTTTACTGCAGATAATGAACTCTGGTCTGCATTTTCCAGCTACGGATAAGCAAAACTGTGGATAACAAGATTGTGGATAACAAGGGCCACCTGTATGTACACTTAATTTACATATTTTGCAGACTGCTGAATGGACTTTTTGCAAACAGAAGGGGGCCAAGTGGATAAGCCACTTAGAAAAAGAAATCTTGCAGCTCGCTCAAGGTTTACAACAATACCCAGTCCACACATAACATAATCAGATTTATCACCTGTTGCTGTATCAGTTTTTAATCTCAACCAGAGCTAGGAAGAGCAATCTGACATCCTTTTTCAGCACTAAAGGGATTCCGTTGCTACACAGATTTCTGATAGTTTAACTAAAATCAGATTAAATGTAAGCCAAAGTAGTTATGAATACCTAAACAATGCTTCCTATGCCACCCCCTTGAAACTATAGCCATTATTCTCATTGCTCCTCTGTATTTATGTGTTGCAAGTCTAGCAAAAAGTTAGGTGTGAAGAAGCAGGGCAACTGCAACAGGGTATCATGATGACAAATAGTTAAGGGGAGAAGATGGCCTGGAGACCACAGGAGAGCCATTCATAAGACCAATGTCCCAGTGCTGAATTCTAGAATCGGAGAATCAACACAGGATTAGCAATTTAAAAAAATGATTGGAAGTCTAGTGTAACATGCCCAGGATTGTCTCAAAACGAGATTTCAGAGTTCCTCTGACAGTTGAATGAGATCAGTGATGATGAATCTATGGTTCTCCAGATGTTTCCAAACTACCTGTTTAGCAACATTCAGTGGTTGTTAAACTGGGGAGTTGTTACATAAACTCTGTCTGTTCTGTGAATTGTTTTAGATTTCATTACTTTTTGTGATTCCTTACATAGCAGTCCCCTTTCTCCTTTTTGCTCTTCAACTCAGATAATTTGGAATGAGAGATATGTAGGATGGTCACAAACCCAGATATCGTTAACTGTAATCCAGCACACCTCAACAATATCACCGTAAAACAATATTCCTCACAGTAAAATGATATTTATCACAGTAAAACATATTCATCACATCCAAACTCTAAAGAGTTTGAACTGTAATGACAGTTAATTTGAAATGCTCCAGTGTGATAAAATATGGTATCATATATGGTGGGAACTCAATGGTCAGAATATGTCACCATTATATAATAACAACTGTGCCCTTATGGCTGTGAACATCTGTTCCAGTTGAAATATATACCATAAGTATTCAGCCAAACAGTAAACATGCATCTATTTGAAACAGCCACAGAGGGTTGGCCTGCTATAAATATGGTGTCACCTCAGCCTATAAATACTTGAGTTTATTGTTCTTATTATGCTGGATGCTTCCTGTGATTAGCTTTATGCTTTATGTTTTTTAAACTTGTTTAGATTTATACTGTAGGTAAAATACTAGAAACTACCTTAAGAGGATCTGATTATAAAAGGCTAATCTATGAACCTTTTTAAACAATAGATGTAAATCCATGTGATAGTGTGAACAAATATATCAGAAACTGATCCAAGGATTTTCCATTTAATTTTTAATCCTCGTTCAGTAAACTACTGTTCCACATTTTAATTTATCTCATGTGAAAATAAAACAGAGAAAACGTCCTTGGAAAGGGAAAGGATAGAAAAAATGTAATAAAAATGCTTTATGATAAAGTTTCCCATGTGAAGAATATTTAATTATAAAAGCTTAGGAAGAATTACAACATCAGCCCAAGTTAATGGTAATTGGTACATAGGTCCGGCTGACTATTGATAACAAATAATACTTTATATCTATTATCAAAGAATTAGTAAGGTATGTGAGGCAGTGAGGGTGCAGGATCATGTGTGATCTAAAATATACCTGGAGAACTGCACTGTTTTTGTTGGTAGTAGTAGTGGTGGTGGTGGCGGCAGTGATAGTAGTGATAGTAGTAATTCTAGCAGTGGTAGTAAAAGAACTTTATTTTTAGTTTTTGGGAATTGCAGGGGGAGGGATGGATAAAGAGTTCAGGAAAAAAGATGAAGCTAAACTTTTTAATTTGTTTGTTTTTTCTTTTGGAATTTGAGAAGGCATTACACAAAATCAGTCTATTAAACTTCCTAAAAGCTTAAAATGTTTATTTTAAGACATAGTTCTGATTTGTTTGTTTGTTTATACACAACCACTGAAAAGCCCAAAATTGCCACTGGATTTCAGTTGTGGATCCCAGAGGTGAGGGAGCTGTAGATACCACAGAAAATCAGGCTGAAATTACATGCCTACAGTGAGAAGCCCTATGGGATTGATATTAAATTCAGCTTTGCATTATAAAGAAATCAAAAGAAGCAGAGAACAGAATGGCCTACCATTCATACAATAATGGGAACTTGTAAATGTGTGGATTTTTTTCTGAATGATAAGAGTTCCTATGGTGATGGTAATGGGAAGGAGAGAAAAATAGTGACATAATCTATAGGAATTTACTCAAGAGAAGTGGTTAATTTGCGTGAATTATGTCCAAATTAATTGAGAGAAGTTTTCATAGAAAGCAAAGGAAATCCCCTCCCCTTAAATATTATATTGATAAAATAACAATAATAGTAATTTTTAAAAATCAATGCTTCTAGCCAGGATTTGTTGGTGTAAACAGCAAGTCATTTATCCTACTAAAATGAGGTTTGAATTGCATTAGAACAGGACCTTAAAATGCCCTTTTTAATGCAAACATTTCAAGATTATAACATGCTTCCTTTATTTTAAATCTAAGCCGTCTTTCACTCGCTCCCAAGTAGTTATGCAGATGCATTAAACAGATTTAATTATGTCTTCATTCAGAACTGACATCCAGACAAGCCATACCTTAAATAAAGTTTTTCAGGCTTAATGCAGACGGAATGTTTTTTTTAACTACACATTTCTACCATTTGACTATTTGTTTACTGGCAACTCAAATAAGACATTTACTATATTAATAACTGGCTTTGTGAACATTTAGCTACTATTTTCTTGATTTTGGGTAGCAGATTGTAGATGGGTAGATTGCCAGCTCATCTATATGATGATGATTAACTATTTCATAAGAGATAGCCATCTACTAGGGATGCTTTAATTTGATTTCACAAGCCAAGCAGAAGGCTGGATTTCATGACCTAAATGGATTCTTTCACCCTTGATTCTAATTCTGTTTTTGATGTCTTATTTGCTGGTAATGGATCTGATCAAAACTAACTTAAGTTCCACTGATTTCAGTTATCTTTTTGAAATGTGATTGTATCCAAGGTTTTCCAGAGACATTTTGCTAAAACTGCAAAGATCAAGAGGAAATCCATATTTATTCCATATACAGATGCTGACTAGAATAGTTATTCAATCTTTTTCAGTACCAGCATTGATATATTATCCATTGCACAAGATGCAAATGTAGGGTTTGCATCAGATTTTCTAAATTAAGGGAATGTTTATTGGCTCAGGAAAAATGTTCAAAGAGCGTCCATTTTGTTCTGCCGCTTCAAACTGCTTTAAGTATTATGATTGTTATTATTAATGTATGTGCATGTGTGTTTGGGGCAATATGGAATTTGAATGCATATAATTTCCTAATGGTAATGTTACCAATGCAACAAAATCCAGTTCAGTTATCTCAATGTCCTACTAGTAATAGATATGATTTGCTTTTACACAGTACAAGAAACCCTAGGAAAAGTGCCAAGAAGTTACAAGAAGTCTCCCATGCTTTGCCCCACAAAAACTCCCATGCTTTGCCCCACAAAAACTGAAGTAGCCATGATGCCCATGCTAAAATCAGACAGACTCACTCTGACAGAAGACTGTCAATTAAACAGCATTATTGAATTCTTCCACATCTTCCCTTAGTGGAGTTTTGAGATAAAAAAAAAACAATGGAAAAATACAAGATTACAGGCAGAAAACATGTTGAGTGGTCTTCAATTAACAGTTCACTTAGGCTGCAATGGTCAACCCAGAGGTGGTATTCAGAGGTTCTGACCAGTTCTGGAGAACCGGTAGTGGAAATTTTGAGTAGTTCAAAGAACCAGTAAATACCACCTTTGACTGGCCCCACCCCCATCTATTCTCGGCCTCCCAGTCCTAGCTGATTGGGAGGAAATGGGGATTTTGCAGTAATCTTCCCCTGTAGTGGAGAGGGAATGGAGGTTTTACGGTATCCTTCCCCTGCCATGCACACCAAGCCATGCCACCAAGGCATGCCTACAGAACTGGTAGTAAAAAAAATTGAATCACACCACTGATCACACCCTGACACAGTTGCACTCCTAGGAGCTCAACAGTGGACTCATCCATAAAGCCTCTGTGCTTTCCCCACCTGGTTTTAAGAAACAAAGCATGACATTTTACAAACCTCCCTCATCTTGCCTTTGACCATTCCTTAACAATAAGGCCAAATATCTTCCCTCATAAGAAAAAAAATCCCATGGATTATTTTCCATAATTTAGTGGTTGATGTTAAGTGGGGAGAGAGAAGGAGACAGGCAGAAAGAAAGGGCAAGTGTTTTGAGATTAGCGTAGTGGGAAGCAACATAGTTGTGTGTTATCTCATGGAGTGAACTCTGCTAAAGTTGGGTGCCTTGCAGGTATGATAATTGATCATATCTGATCGAAGTAGCACATCTATGGTACCAGGGACTTAACAATAGGAATCTCAACTTTGTGGAAAACCAAATGTGCTTGATATATATGAACAAACTACTTTTTTAAAAAAAAAAGATGGCTCTGCAACAGAGGGGGCTGATAAGGCCCATGGAGGCCAACATCCATGGATAAAAGGGTCAATCCTCTAAATGTCAACTGGAGCCAAGAAGGTCCGCAGCCTCTAAATAATGTCTATGGGAGAAGTCTTTTGTTGCAACTGCTCAGAAAAAAATCACTTGTCTCCCAGAGTCTCTTGGACAACAGGATGTTAAGTACTGAGGCCCCATTTGTGATGACTTGCCTTCAAAGAATAAGTAGTGTGGCTTTCAACCAAGATAAGAAAGTCAGGTGGATGAGGCTTGTAACAGGCATATTTCAATCACTGGGTCTCCCCATAATGCATGGTTCATTATTAGGGTTGGGTCACACTTGATGCAGAATACAATTTTTTTGTCATCGCCCTGGTCAGAGGTTTGGGGGAACTGTAGGATGTGAATACTATATCAAGCATTATTGGCAACACTTGACTTTCTTGACCATTGTCATGGATTTTTTGATACCTTTAGAACATGAAGTTGACCTTGATGGCCTAAAGAGTCTCTACCAACTCCATGATCAGGTCACACCATCCTCTTGTCCAAACATAGCAAAATAATATAATGACATAATTTGTTGGGTTCAATAAAATAAATAAAATTTATTTCTATTTATTTACTTTAACATAATGACCATAGATATGTTAAAAAAATATACCACATATATTTCCCAGCAAAGCTGAACATACATATGTGTAAACAACCACTTTAAACTTAATCTAAACTGCTTTAAACTTGATTGTAAAAAAATGATTTCTGTTACAGAATTATCAAAGTCTGGAATATCTTACTCATTTTACAATTCAGTTGTCTCAGCTACTAATTTTCACAGTTTTAATTCTAACTTAGCTTCTGTGAACCTCATCCCATATTTAAGAGGTTTCTAAGGGGGCATGTATAAATGCACTAACATGGCTATCATCACTGACACGTTTTAGTTTTTTCATTGTTCATTAGAATTTGTAATTTTTGTTTGATGAATAAACAAAATAAACTACCCAACTTAAAAATATCATTTATCCTAGTCTAGAGTATTGTGCAAGCTCAGACTTTAATTCTATAATTCTATAGGAGTTTCTTGCAAATTAATTTTATTGGATAACACTGAATTCTAAAATTATGTTAAGCTTATCTCTTTCACTCTATCTTGACTGCACAAATTTCACCCCTTGAACCAGAAAAGAGTGGGGGTGGAAGGATAGACAGTAATAAGAAACCACTAAGATGTTGCCAGCAAGATTAAAACTCTGTTCTTTTGTACATGCACCTGATGGTGGTGCTCATTCAAAACTGGGCTTCACATGTGCCCTGACTGCCTTCTTGACTTTTTTAAGCCCTTCCTGCAGATAACACCAACATCTAGCTAGCTTCTTCCAATTCAACATATTTGTTTAACCCAACACTGCTTTCTTCTTAGAGCATCCCATTCAGATGCCCTCCAGAGGAGCTTAGAGTGTCAAGAAAATTAGAAAAGATGGGAGTTTTAATTCGATACATCTGGATTCTATGATGGGAAACTGTTTTGTTTAAAGTGGTGGGTGCATTCCCTCTAGGCAAAAATAAGTATTTTTATTTATTTATTCCACTGATTCTTTTGACTTGATTTTAGGATATTCTTTGTACAAAGCACTGAATCTTCTGAGGATAAGTATGGAATATAAGTTGTTGGAAGGTGAGGACCAAGGTACTTAAAAGAAATCAAAAGATTGGAAGAAGGGCAAAGTGCCCAAAAATAAAAGTGAAAGAAAAGGGTGTCCTGGAATAATGGTCCAGGAAGATTAAAGGTAAAGGCTTCCCTCACACATATGTGCTAATCATTCCCGACTCTAAAGGGCAGTGTTCATCTCCATTTCAAAGCCGAAGAGCCAGGGCTGTGCGAAGCTGTCTCCATGGTCATGTGGCTGGCATGACTAAATTCTGAAAGCGCATGGAACGCTGTTACCTTCCCACCAAAGGTGGTTTCTATTTTTCTACTTGCATTTTTACATGCTTTTGAACTGCTAGGTTGGCAGAAACTGGGACAAGTAATGGGAGCTCACTCCATTACGCAGCACTAGGGATTCAAACCAGAGCTGCCGACCTTTCTGATCGACAAGCTCAGAGTCTTAGCCACTGAGCCACCGCATCCCTTAGGAAGATTGGAAGGTATTAAAAGATGGCAATTTTGTGTTTTGACCCCTTTACAGTTCTAATATCAATCAAAAGCTACAAGAAATAGCTCAGCAATTGAATCACTTAACATGGGATGGGAAAAATATGGTCCTCCAGATGTTGTGGAACTGAAGTTTCAGAACCTCGTATTATTGGCCAAGCTGATAGGAGATGCTGGTAGGTATAATTCATAACATTGTGAAGACTATAGTCTTCATTTCTGCATTAGTATAAGAGCAAGAACTACAGGATTCCACAGAAAAGGAAGATAATTCAGGAAACATAGAAAACAATTATCTCTTTAATGAAACAAGTGGTGGCCTATGAATACTCATGATATAATAAACATTTAATGTGCTTAATATGCAGTATAATCTGCTGGTTTTAATTCAGTTTTCATCATGAAATTCGGCTCAAGTAAAGTAAGCCAAGTAATATTCCTCAACAAAATATAACCTCCTTCATGCTATTTGTGTAGTTTACACTGAGTAAATGAAGGAGAGATAAAATTCCTTTCCAAGAGAGAGTCTTGACTCAAACAACATTCATCCACTATTTCCTAAATCTCTCCAAAGTGTTGGATAGCTGAGAGAATGTGCAAAACAAGATTTATGGATGGGTGTGATCCTAAGAGCTGCAACTGATTCAGGATTTGGAGAAATGGGCATGAAGCCTACTTGGAGGGAGAAAGACTAATTCAAGAGTCAAACAGGCCTTAAATTATGGGAAGGGACTAGGGAGGGATGATAGGATAGCATAAAATCTAAAAGGCCGAGGTTCTGTGGAGGAGGGAGAGGGAGAGGAGGAGGGAGAGTGAAACAGAGAGAAAAGACAGCATGTAGAAGGTTCAGGAGAGCTGCAGAGCTTTAGTAGACTATAACTGGGTGTTCAAGGCATTCGACAAGAGAACAGGAGAAGGAAGCATCAAAAGACAGACGCAATAAAGCTACCCTTAGCAGCGTGTTGATGTTGGGAAGCGTGGATGATACAAAGGTGGTGTAGAGAAGCAAGGCAATTTCTCCCATGCTGATCCCGGGCAGCTTCTCCTCCATCCCCGATTCAACCATTCCTGCATCCCTGGTACCCAACTCTCTCCCCCACCTCCATCCGCGCCGCATCCCCATGGCAACCGCTCACCATCTCCTCCCTTCGCCTCTCCTTCGCCAGCTCTGCCTTACTCCCCCCTTGTCTCTTACCGCGGCAGTGCAAAGGAGAAAGGGGGGAGATGAATCAGCCTTCGCCCCTCGACGAACGGAATGGAGAGGGGAAGGGGTTCGGCATGCAGGAGCTGCCGCGGACGGATAGATGGGGGGGGGGGCGGAAGCATAGCGCATCCTCCCAGCGGCAGCGCGATTGAGGGAGGGAATATGAGGACGAGGGAGGGTGGTCTACTCTTTCCTTTTCCTCCTTTCCCACAAGCCTCCCCACTCCTCTTTTCTCTCCTCTAATTCTCCTTCCGTCTTCCCCCCGTTTCATATTCTCCTCCGCGCCTCCATTCCTCACCCCATCCCTTTTTTCTCTCCCGTCTCCCCCCTCCCTTAAAAAAAAAAGAATCTGCAAGCTAGGCAACCTACCCGCCCGCCAACCATTCCGCTCTGCCGTAGATCGGAGATGGGGGGAAACCCCAGCAGAAACCCAGTGCTGTGGACTCAGCGTTGCTCGAGGGATGATTGTTGAATATTTTAAAAATCTGGGGAATGCAGATTTTTAAAATATTCAACAATCATCCGCGACGTTAGGCTGGGACCACAAAGCGCCACGGGCCTCCCCTCTTCTCTGTCCCCAACCCCCCACCTCAAGTATTTCACGTCCCATCACTCCGTTCGTTCAAATCTGCCCCGCCGTTCCACAATAACGCACCTGTCCAGGCACTTCCCGTTTTGATTCCCCACCCGTCTTAGTCCCCTCCCCTACAAAATCTCTGATTGTCCCGTTGCCTCCCCACCCTCCGCAAGCTAGTCAGTCAGTCCACCCATCCGCCGTCTCCAGCGAGGAGGGGAAAAAAGAAAAGACACAGGGGTCCGTTCTTTCCCTAAGCCTCTGTTTTTTAAGAATCACACACACACACAAGTATCCTATTCCTTCATTCTCTGGTTACCCGCCAGAAGCGGTAGAAAAATAACAAGAGTTCTGACTGTGGTGGCTGAAAATATGATAACATATATAGTAGCATGTGCTCTAGAAGGTAGGATTGAGCTGAATATTTATTCGGCCACCTGCTGCTCTGATCGCTGCCTTCCAACAAGTCAGAAGCTGAGCACAGGCACCAGATCAAATTTGTAGCCTCAGTTCATTCATTAATCTGCAATAATGACCCCCTCCCCCACCCCATGGTAGCTCTCTCTGCAAAATGTTATTCTCTGTTTATGAGTTAACATGCGAGCGGTGGGGGTGAGGGAATTGCAGCTCTAGACCATTAAGTTTAATAAAGGAATGGTTGAATCCATATTTGGAGAGGTAACTATCATAAAAATAAATGCCATGAGAATAAAAGAAAACACTGATTTTTAAAAAGAACCACTGCAGGGCTTGAATATTAAATGTGTAAGCAAATAACGCATCTTCAAATATAAATAAATAAAAATAAACATTTAAAATGTAGATTTCTAAGAACTATTATCTTCTCCAAAATATGTAAAGAAATGCATTCTGATCTTGCCACTATAGCCCCACTTTCAGATTCAAAATTATTACAATTATTACATTTAACTTTACAACTTCTTGGCCATATAGCAGCTCCTTGCCATATCTTTGGATCACTCTATTCTTTTGTCTTTCCTGCATAGCAGGCAACATATAAAAATAAGAAAAAAATGCTAGATGTATACCAGTTTAGGACATAAGAAACAGAATACTTAATTTAGGATGCATATAATCTATTTGACATAATAGTTCGAAGTTTGTGTGAAGGAACTCCAACTTTTCAAAACTGAGCTGTTTTTAGCACATTAAAAAAAAACCAAGTAAGACAAATATTTTTATTTAAATCAAATCTTTTTGTGTCCCTTTGGAGCCCCACTGATCAAAAACTACAATGTGGGAAAGAGATGCAATCTAGTTTTGAGATGGGAAAAACCCCAAAACTAAAGTGTAGCAGAAAATAGATCACTATATTTAAAAAGAAAACCCTTCGACATGGGCAACAAAGCCTCTAAAATCAGAAATCATACACCTACTAAATATGTCAAGTAGGCATCCATTGACATTGCCCATCCAATGCATCCACCCATCTCTGTGTTTTATGACAAATAGATCACACACAGGATCTGACTCATCTCTTCAGGTTCTTTTGCCTAAGGCAGTTACCTCACTAGGCTTAAGGCTAGCCAGACCTTACCATTGCTACACGGATCTTGACCTGGGTATGGAATAGGACCCAGATTCTACAGGGAACATCCATGTCATCCTTTGTAACAAATAAATTGGACCCAAATTTCTCAGTAAAATTTGATGTACAGGGTTGGAGGGAAAGAGGTTTTATATAATATATATGCAATTTCCTACAATTTCCTAATTCCAAATCACATATTTTTTTTAGTCAGTTATTATCAAGTGTAAGTGGGGGACAATAGAGAAATCGATACTTGTATAGAACAAAGAATAATATATTTAACATCTACCTTAATTTGGTTGCTGTATCATGTGTAACGTTTAAAAAATGTCATGCAGAATTCCCCATCTCCTTCAATATAAGTTCATTCAACTGAGAAATTTAAATGGTTTCTTTCTGGTAATGAATAAATGTGCTACTCCAGAGGAAAACCAATTCATTATTCTCATGCAAGGTACAGTGGCATTCAAATTTCTCCTTGGTTCATGTATTGATCTAAAACAGGGGTGTCAAATTCAATTTCATTGAGAGCCGCATCAGGGTTGTATTTGATTTTGGGGGGCCAGGGTGGGCGTGGCCAGCTCAACATCACTTGTGTCGGGAGTGCCTGTGGTGGTCCAAGTGCTCTGCCAATGAAAACAGGCTCCCGACAGCTTCCTGCAACCCTCTGCAGAGGACCTGGGCTAGTCCTTTGTTGTTTCCAGAGTGTCCCCACAGGCTAGATTTGAGCATCCTGTGGGCCAGATCCAGCCTCTACGCCTTGAGTTTGACAGCCCTAATCTAAAACAAGTCTCTGTTTGCCTAAACCTTGCTGATTTGGTTGGATGGCAAGTAAAGACTTGGAAAATACAGATATATTAAAATAAAAACCTGTAGATTCCTTATTTTATTTTTTATTTATTTATATCCGACCTTTATTATTTTTACCAATAACTCAAGACAATGAATATATGAGTTATCTTGAAGTAAGATGAGTGGCCTATAAATTTTAGAAATAAACAAGCATTTCGCCCATACCTTCTTCCTTCTATTTTCTCCACAACAACAACCCTGTGAGGTGAGTTAGGCTGAGAGAAAACAACTGGCCCAAGGTCACCCAGCTGGTTTTTCATGGCTAAGGAAGGACTTGAATTCACAATCTCCTGCTTTCCAGCCTGGTGTCTTAACCACTAGATCAAATTGGTTGTGACTGAATATAGTTGGACTAGGATTGAGGAAATTTGGGGTTGGGTCCATAAATAGTCATGAAACCTATTATCCACTTCACTGGGAAATCACAAAGATAAAATGAGAGAAGAATCATATGCACAACCTTGAGCTTCTCAGAAATATAGGCCGAGGACATAGCTTATCATGTTACTTTCCTAACACATGCACTTGTTCTTCCAAGTTGGAAAATCTATAAAGGGTTGTAAACCTAATGAGGAGCAGAGATGCAGTCCAATTCATCAATGTACCATTCCAGACTTAATTCTTGCTTGAAATACAGGTCATTTCCACACTAGCAATTTATAGCATCTCCAAGCGCCATCGAACTATTGTTGTGCCAATATAATAGTAGCAATGCAGATAAGGTTTATATTGCTTCAACAATGGTTAGGTGATTCTATGAACGCATTGTAAGCCACTGGTGTTGAAGTATTCTTAGCCCTCAAGATGCTCTTCTGGATCAGAATCTGTTTTGATTAAGAGCTCTGAAGAGAAATGAGAAGACAATGCCAATCAAAATAAATAAATACCACCAAATAAGATCAACAAATTTGGTAAGTCAGCAAATATGGGAATGAAAAATAATAACAACCCGCCTTCTCTGTGGGAGCGCCTTCCCTCTGGAATGAGCTGCCCCCGGGGCTCCGCATAATCCCTGACCTCCGGTCCTTCCGACGCGCCCTAAAAAGTTGCCTTTTCCAGCAAGCCGGCCTGGCCTGTTAATGTTAATTTTAATTTTAATTTATTTTAAATGTATTGTTTCTTTTTTTAAAAAAATCAGTTTGGTCTTTTTGGAAATGGGTTTAATCTTTTTTTTAACTTTTGTGATGTGTGTTTTTAATGTTGTACGCCGCCCTGAGTCCTTTTGGAGAAGGGCGGCATATAAATCCAAATAAACCTAAACCTATTTGGAAACATCAGATATTGAAAAGGTCTTTAGTACATAGAGAGAGAGCCACTAGAGTTAAAAAAATTCTAATTTATTTTTTCCCTCTCCAAGCCACATTATTCTTGCCTTACATTATTTATGAAACGTGTCATTTTATGTTTCCACTACATGATTTAAGTCGTAGGGATTTTATGAAGAAATTTTGGAAATTATAATTCTAGTTATTGAGTAACATTTTTATGATTAACACACAGCTAGCATCCTCCTCACAAAACTGCAGTTCACAAATTTCTGTTTAAAAAAGATAAGAGAACATGGGCTTTTGGCAGTGAATGTCAACACAGTTTACAGAGTGCTGGATTGGCCAATGATAATTGATCCTAATGATTTCTGTTCACCTATTATAAGGTACGCATTTGCTGAATTCATGTAGATGGAAAAGATATAATGAATTGGCTCCTGTCTATTGAAAGAAATGTATCATAAGTACACTGTAATACAAAAATCAAATCTTGATAGGCCCCTCAGCAAAGGGTCCCCAAATCTTAAATTTCAATCCATTTATATGTACACACTGACATGCACAGTCTTGAAGAAAATTAGGTTACATATCGTATGATTATCACTAAGTGTTGTATCTTATGATTTATGATGAATGTATTTTATGATGACTATGATAATGGTTTATCATTTATTGCTTCTATGTACACTGAGAGCTTATGAACCAGAGATAAATTTCTTGTGTGTCCAATCATACTTGGCCAATAAAGGATTATATAATACAAGAACTGTAGATAGTCCCTAGTTACAACCACAATTGGGCTAGAATTTAACTAAGGCGGTTAAGTAAGTCATGCCTGATTTTACAATCTTTTTTTCCATGGTTGTTAAACAAATCACTGCATTTGCTAAGTGAATGATGTGGTCATTAAATGCATCTAGCTTTCCACATTGACTTTGCTTGTCAGAAACAAGGGGCCTGTTGGGGCTGATTTCAAAATGTATTTTGCCAAACGCGATGAGTTATCGGTTGTAAATGGCTGTTTACTGTGGAGGGACCGGGTTGTTGTTCCACCCAAACTGCACATTGCAGTATTAGAGGCTTTACATGTAGGGCATCCTGGAATTGTCAGGATGAAGTCTTTGGCTAGGAGTTACGTGTGGTGGCCTAACATAGACAGGGAGATAGAAGAATGGGTGGCTACCTGCACACCATGCCAGGAGTCCAGACCAGCTCCCCCAGAGGTGCCTGCTAAGGAGTGGGAGCGACCTCAAGCACCATGGTCTATGGTGCACATTGACTTTGCTGGCCCAGTTCACGGGCAGACATTTCTCATAGTTGTGGACACCTACTCTAAATGGTTAGAGGTAGTCCTGATGACCTCCACTACAGCAGAAGCAGTCATCAAGGTGTTACTGAGACTTTTCTCCATGCACGGCCTGCCCGAAGACTTGGTCTCTGACAATGGGCCCCAATTCACAGCCATGCAATTTGAGACCTTCCTAGCAGCTCAGGGAATCCAGCATGCCCTGGTCGCACCATTCCATCTGGCCTCCAATGGTCAAGTGGAGGTGAGATCTACAAAAGAGGCCCTCTCTAGGATGGGCCCAGGAGATTGGCAAACACGGGTTGACCACTATTTGCCCAATTCAGCACATCACACCCAGTGCCACTGCAGGGAGAAGTCCCTCCAAGCTTCTCATGGGTCACCGGCTATGGTCCCACTTAGACCGGCTACACCCCAGTTATTCTGCCTCATCGCCCCCAAACTCCATAAGCAAGATTCAGACATTTAGTGTAGGGGATTTGGTATTTGCCCACAACTATGCCAGGGGAACTCTATGGATTCTTGCCACAGTGATAGGTATCACCAGCCCTCGCTATTACCTCCTAGAGTTTGAGGACGGTAGGAATTGGAGAAGGCATATTGACCAACTCGGTGACCGCCTCTCCAACTCCACTTTTAGACAACCAGAGGTAACTCCTGCATGAGTTAGCCAAAGCCCTACCCAAACACTCACTCCTTCCATGGCCAGCTCAAGCCCGAGGGTACCGGGAAACTTATCTGGTTTTGTTGCTGGCCCACAGTGAGCTTTGAGCGAACCGGCTCTAGATGCTCCAGCTGCGGCCTGTGAAAGGTTCCAGGAGCTTCCACCAAGTGGAGCTGCGGAGCAAACAGGTCCATCCAACCTGTCCAAGGAAACGCCTCCTACTCCTACTGTCAGACAGAGCTACCCAAAAGCCCGCCTACCTGCATGACTACGTAACAAGTAGGATTGTTCCATCCAAGAGGGGAGGGATGTTAGATTCTTGCTCTAACTACAGTGGTTTCCGATGGGAACAGAGGTTTAATCCTACTGGTCGAAGGGTCTGACAGTTCCCTATAAAAGGGCTGCTGTCAGACTCAACCTTCGCTGGATTGTTCTCAGTTGTTATACTTAATAAATAGCTGTTGTTACCATTAAGCCAGTGTGTGCCTATCCATTACCCAATCTAACAGTTCAGCTATACCTAAGATCCAAAGAATGCTATATCATAATATTGCAACCCTGAAAACTAGTAAATATAGTAGTTAAAATCTCAAACAAGAAGATTTTATTTCCTCGCTTGACACCTGTACAAACTCATTTGATGATCGATAGTCAGATTCTTTCTTTTCAGCCCAATCTGTCTTAGCTTTTGTTGATTTTGACTTACTTCAGTGTAAACAAATGCAATTTATGGCTGATAAATAATAGTTTGTGACTCAGCATATTCTATCAACACAGTTAATTAGTTTATTCAATAAATCATGATTAAACAATCTGTCTCAGTAGATGACAGAACCCAGCCAAACTTGTCTTGACTTAGAGCTAACCAGGTTCTTGGATAGAAACACCAGGAATATCAGTGTGTAGCAACCGACTACAGTAGTTAAACAACTCTGAAAAAAAGCCAAGCCAAGCCACTTTTTACTGTCACCAATAAACAGTGCCAGGAAATCACCAGCAATAGAACTTGATTTGAAGGAGACTTCATTCCCTTTTGAACAATCCATATCTTAGTGTCTTTGCAAACCAGATTTTATTCATCCATTAATTTAACATCCCAGACTAAAGTGTTTCTAGGCCCCCACTGTGGAATGTGCTTAGAAATATAATTAATCCAACTCTGAGAGCTATTAAATATATACAAATAAATTATTTCTTCCTAGCTGAGATGATTTTTGTCAAAGCCCTCTTTCCTTTTAAAACTGTCTCTTTCATGATATGTTGTAAGCTGCCCAGAGCATGTGTGATAGATAGGCTGCCACATAAATTTGATAAATTAATTAATCAATAAAGCAATATGAACATTTCTCTTTTTAAAAATATTTGTGGAACATATTCAGAGAAAAACAGAATGGGAAAGCCTAGCAAATACATGTTAAAAATAAGCAGTGCATTAAATGAAATCATTGGAGAACTCCCCCAAAATTATAGTATTAAGATCTAGCAGGCACAAACAGGATCTTAGATGCAAATGATTCAATGATGTCAATCTGGGCTTAGCCTGTATCTCAAGAAACCAGAAACAGTGGGGATCCACGCTGTATGAAGTGCTTGTCAGAAATATTCTTTTTGTTAATCTGATTTATCTCTAAACAGTAATAAATGATTTAACTAGTACTTCAGAGTGTTCCAAGCACTTCATGGATTTTAGCTGAATTATTATTTTTGAAAAGGTAATAAAGTAGAAAATATGGATTAAAATATAAGAATGAAGATGTGGCATAAAAGGGACAGTTAGAAGCTTGCTTAAAGGGAGAGGGAAATGTCATCAGCCTTCAATCACGACATGTTCCAGCAAACGTCCCTATGTCAAAAGTCCAAAACCACAAGATTCAATTAAAGTTCGCATAAAGACACATAGTCAGTACCTATGGCCCAAGACAAAAGGAGAAGTAAGACCCCATCTCCTTATAAGGCTTTTTTGTCAAGGTAACCAATAAGAAATGAGTTAAGTGTTTCCATGTTACGCTGCCTTTGAGAATGTATAAGAATGTGTGCTTCAATAATGAAGGTTGTTCAGAACTTGCAATGCTAGCTTTCTGAACCTGGCTACCAAATAAACTCTTCCTGTATCCTGAGAAGTCTAAGTCTGTCATTTTCTGCAACAATTCTGGTGACCATGGGCAGGATTTAGAGCGATAGTTCGCTGATGACGGAATGGACCGACTGGTGTCCCATCGAGGCCATCTCACCCATCTTCAGGCACCAACTGAGACCTTTTTCCAGGAGAGGGCTGACGACCTTTCTTGGGCATGAAGAGGACACCACCGATCCAAGAATCTGACCAGGATCAGGACAAGTTAATAATAATTACGCCAGCTGAGAAAGAAGACGCCTGCAGGCAAGTATCAAAAGAATTGTAGACCCACTCGGTTAGGAGTGGAAGAGGGGGCCCAATCACCCCTCTGAGCCTGGGATAGCGTCCCTTCCAAACGAAACCGGGGTGTCCTAATGAGGCTCTAGGTTTGTGTGGGAGGTTAATCTGTTGCAGTTCCTGTTGGTGACCATGAGCTCCGGGACTTCAGGTCAGCACAAAGTGTGTTAGAAATAGAATGTGGGACGGGGGAGTGTTCCTCGAACGCCTCTCCAATGCATGTTGAAAAAAACTTTTAAGAAAGTTTTAGTAAAGTCTCTGGCAGAGAAATTATCCTCACCCCCATTGTACAAGCCTCAAGGAGGAAAGAAAAAGAAAAAGAGAGTCTCAAAGAAACATTTAGCTCCTGTGCTCTTTAAACTAGCATGGTTGTCCTCGATGATGTGTTTAAATGTTTTTTTGTTTTGTTAAAAAGAAAGAACAAACAGTCCCATTAGGTGGGGCCAGGAGGAAGAAAACCAAAAAGGTTATTGAAGGGACAGATCAAGTGGACCACAAACCTGGTCCAAGGGAGCAGTTGAGATAAAAACTCAAATTGCCCCTAAGGGAATTTTATTGCCGGAAGCTGAGGGAGAGCTACATAAGGTGTGGATATATGCTCCATTCTCAATGGCTGATTTATATAATCGGAAAAATCAAATTCCTGCTTATAGAGAAAATCCAGATGAGATGCATGACCTTTTTGCATCCATTTTTCTGAACTCACCAGTCTGCTTGGGCTGACATACAAAGTCTGATGGAAATTTTATTAACCCCAGAGAAAAGAAGGCTGGTGAAGGTAATCATGAATAAGCCTTTGCAGAAGGATCATGCAAAGGATCCAGACTGGACATGGTTACTGAAGGAACCAGATTGGGAACCTAGTACATTCAGCTGCAAAACTATTGGACCTTAGTTTTGTTAGGATTCAAACAAAAGTTAAGAATTTAGGGAAGGTATATTAAATTCAACAGAAACAGGATGAAAATCCAGGGGAATTCCTAGAATACATTATCACACCTTTAGGCAATATACCATATTAGCTCCTGAGGTTGAAGAAAATAAGAAAATGGTCAATATGATCTTCATTGGTCACTCTGCAGATGACATTAGGGTAAAAAAGGGGGCCCAGGAAAGGCATCTTTGAACTTGTGGAATGAGCATACAAAACATATCTTAAGTGCAAAATCTCAGAGAAGGAGGAACTTCAAAGAGCAAGAAGAAATGTAATTTTTCTTGCTGAGGCCCTTAGACAGGAAAAGTGTGAGGTCAGGGGAACTGCCGGAAGGAATCAAGGAGGGGCCAGTAGTTAGAATCCCATGCCCAGTCAGAGGAAGAGCCCTCCAGTTAGCAAAAAAAGAAGCCATGAAGGTCTGTGTGGCTTGAATAAAAGGAAATGGCAAATGTAAGGTCAAAAAGAGTCACCCCGAAAAAAAGCCTCTCCTAAAGACCACACCCTTTGAAGAGGAAGGTCCCCCTCCATATGCTCCTCCTTATCATACAAGGCAGCTACAGAATACTAGCAGTAGGACAAAGTGACCAGAGGGGATAGCAAAAAGTGGAAAGTCCTTTTTGCAGACGCCCCCCCTCTGGGACTGTCAGGCACTAATTCTTAAGGGCTTAGAGCAGGGTGCAAAACCTCCAGTGACAAAGTCCAAGCCTTCTCTTGTAAATCAAAAACCGGACGAAGGTCCTGAAGCCTTCTTCCAAAGGCTGGTTGAAGCATATAAAACCTAAACCCCAATCAATCCCCTGGATCCCGAAAATGCCCATGGCTTTCATATCTCAGAGTGCCCCGGACAATTAATGAAAATTGCATGAAAGGTCTTTGTGAAAAGAAGAAAGAAAGAAAGATGACAGGATGCAACATAAAGCTGAATTGCTGACAGTTGCGTTGTCAAATAATTCCAAAGCCCAAAGCAAAGGTCAATGTAATTGGTATAAGGAAAAAGGCCACTGGCTCCAAGAATGTCCCAAGACATGCTTGAATGCCCAGTTCTTCTTTTGGGTCATGATATCCTAAGCAAAATGGGAGCTACACTGTCCTTTGAGGAAGATAAAATGGCCCTAATGATGAGGCACCCCCCCCCCCCAGATGAGATATGGCGAGTAATGGTGGTTCAAGAATTTAAAGTACCTCAGCTGTGGGCAGAGGATAATCCACCAGGCCATGCATCTCATCATGCACCTATAATTATACAAGTAATGCCTCTAGCCTTGTCTGTCCGCCTACGCCTTCTTCACCATCTCAAATACATATAGACAGCCAAAAACTGTTAGCTTTTGAGTGGGAAGACCCAGTAACAGGTCAAAAGAGGCAGTTTGCTTGGACTAGGTTTCTCCAAGGATTTAAAAATTCACCTACCTTTTTGGCGAAGCCTTGGCCTCAGACCTAGAAAATTTCCAGCCTTGCGAAGATGGAGATGTGCTACTCCAATATGTAGAAAAAAATACCAATCAATTGCTTCATCTGTTAATGGACAAGGGACATCATGCCCCAAAGCAAAAAGCTCAGCTGGAAAAGCCCCAAGTTAAATACTTAAGGTACACCATAAGTTGAGGGTAGAGGGCAATAGGACATGAGCGAAAAGAAGCTATGTGCCAAATTGCGCAACGAAGACTAGGAAAAAGTTACAGGGATTTATGGGCGTGGCAGGATATTGCAGCATGAGGATTTCAAATTTCGCGCTTCTAGTCAAACCTCCTTATGCATCTACGAAGGTGAAAAAGAACCCTTTGTTTGGGGTTTAAAGCAGAAACGGGTGTACAAAGCCCTAAAGTCAGAATTATCTCAGGCTCTGATAAGAAAAGGGAAGTTGACAACAACCTGTGGCTTATCTATCCGAACAGTTGATGCAAAAGACTGGCTGCTACTACTCTCTTAATGGAGGAAGCTAATAAATTAACTTTTGAACAGCCTACCACTATCTACACCAGCCACGCAATTCAAGGAATTTTAGAAATGAAGGGACATTTATGGTTAACAAGCCCTAGAATTTTTTAAATATCAGGCACTCCTGACTCAAAATCCACAAGTGACCTTGAAGCAAACAAATGCCCTAAATCCTGCCACCCTTTTGCCAATACCGGGACCCGAAATTGAGCATAATTGTATGCGAACCATTGAGAGTCAGTTCTCATGCAGACCAGACTTACCAGATGTGCCGTTGAAATCTGCAGACTATAACTTGTTCACTGATGGATCAAGCTTCATTACTACGAGAGAACATTATGCTGGCTATGCGGTAATCTTTCTTGATCAAGTCTTTGAGAGCAGACCTCTCCCAAAAGGCACTAGTGCCCAAGTAGCAGAATTATAGGCTTTAATCCGTGCAATAGAGAGGACAAAGAATGAAAGGGTGAATATCTGAACTGACTCTGTATGACTTCCTTACTTTGCATATCAATACTGCTGATTATAGGGAAAGAGGTCTTTTAACAACCTCAGGAAAGAAATTAAGCAAATGTGTGAATTGCACTGTTAAGGAAAAGATAAGGTGTGTTTTGAAACCCACTTTAAATGGGTAGACACCTTACCCTTAGCTCTCTGGTCTGTGAGATGTACTCCACGTAAAGAACGTAAATTATCTCCTTTTGAAATGATGTTTGGATGGCCACCAAATTATAAGCAATAATTTGAAAAAAATCATATAGAGCATCTAGGACTGCTGGGGTGATGGGTGAATCAAATGGTGAGAGAATTGAATAAGTAAATACAAGAAATTCAACAGTATTTTGTTTCCCTCACCCCACCATTTTTAACAAATTCCAGTCATAATATTCAGGTGGGGGACAGAGTGTGGGTGAAACACTGGAAAGAGGAGAATTTGAAACCTAGATGGAAAAGCCTGTATACTGCAGTTATGTGTTCTCCACTTGCAGTAAAAGTTTTAGAATCCAAGTCTTGGATTCATTGGACCTGTATTAAACCAGCCGCTGAAGAATACTGGGAGGCTGACTCAGATGAATCCCGTCCCTTAGAAATACACTTAAAGACACACACCCCTATAAGCTGCCCTACCGGCAACAGGTACCTCACAAACGAAGCAGAAGAAGCCCTACTGAAACCATACCAGAAGCTAGTTTCTCAATGTACGGCTGAAGATTTGGAGGAGGAAGACAACGTTCCATTTGTTAGATATAAAATGTATTAGAAAGTTTGAGCACCTGTCAGGGTATGGCCATTGCTGCACTATCTCTTGTTTTAGTAAGTGTGCTTACCTTTATTTTGATTTGTTGTAGTGGGTATTCGTTCCTTGGGAATTGCCCCCTCCTGAAAAAAGCAGGTGCTGAGGCTAAGATCATTAATTGTAATCAAGAGAAAAATGAATCATTTGATGACACTTATGCTTGCGGAACCGTGGGAATGGGTTATTTGCAATATAATAGGAGTTTTCTGATTGTGGGTGATATGTTTAGCAAATAAGATTTGGTTTTGTGGATTGCCCAAAGCTGATATTGCCATTCCTCAAACTATATATAACTCCTACCTTCTCCCTGACACAGTGATTCAGTAGGCTAAAATAATTATGTAAGGAGAAGTTTTGTGTGAGGGATAATTATGAGCCTTTTGTGGCTCTGGCTGTTATTGGCAACGGGTTTGCTAAGTGATAACATCTTGAATAGTAGTTCCCAATGTTGTGAAAATACCCGAGCAACCTCCCTTGCTCTTGAAGAAAGATCCAAGGATGTCAAAAATCCTGGAGAACAGGGTGGAATCAAGTTACAGGATGTGGAACAGGTCCACTCCCATCAATAGCGCATTATTTATACTTGGGGACGAACCGTAAACCAATCCCAACACCTAAAGTCAACTAGCTGACCCTGTAAGAAAAAGGGCAAAGCATAGGGGAAATAGGCCTCTGCAACAATTGAGAAAAGAGAACTATATGTTAAGAGTGCTGGAGTTAGGTCAAAGCTTAATCAATCAGTCTGACCCTGCCCTGGGTCAAAAATACTGGTTGTGTTTGTCTGCTGGAACTTCATCTTATCATGCTGTTTCAGTTGAGCCAGATCTTTGGGGGGGGGAACAAAGCTACGATAGTCTTTGACAAGGGAGTTAGATGGGGAACTAAAATGCCAGAAGCCCAGCTACATGACGATCTCTATGACGCACTTAAAAGACTGGGGATCAGCTGTCTCCCCATCGTTGGCCCCATAGCAGTTGGTGTAGAAATTATAGGGTCACCCTCCTTGTGCATCAAACGATATCAGGAACCTGGCATTCCTGTGGGGTCACTATCAGAGGAACAATGCCCATCTGAAATGTACCTTTCCCCCAGGAAAATCCTTGTAGATGTGAAATTAACTCGCAGCATGTCTCCCTCTGCTCACAAGCTCTTCCAACAGAAAGTCACTTTCTCGCTTCCATCTCCACTTGTTTTTAACCGATGGGAGGGGAATCTGACTACTGGAAGGTGCCCAAGGCCATTCCAACCACCCTGACTTCCCGTTTGGCTTTCAATACAATCCACTATGGGAGTTTGTGTTTACTTTCCCCCTGGAAATGCCAGTTCTCAATATCTCTTTGAAGGACCAGTCCTCAGGAATAAGATAATGGACCTAATCAAGAAGTTCCATTACAGCCCCTGACTGGTATGTTCCTAGCAGGAATCTTACAAGTCTGGACTAATGAAAGGAACCTCCGAGCCCATGCCTTCTCCATGAATATCGGCATATGTGTAGGAGAAAATGGAGTTTTCTTTATATGTGGGAGAAATGCCTATCTGTGCTTGCCCACTAATTGGACTGGCACATGCACACTAGTACACCTCCTCCCCAAAATGGGGGTGGTAAGTGGGGAACAGGCCCTCCCTGTACCTCCCATGGGACATGTCCAGAAAAGAGTGCCGCTCCTAATTCCACTATTAGCAATCTTGGGAATAGGGACAGTTGGAACGGGTGTAGGTGGAATGACCCATTCCATTACACAGTTCAGGCAACTGTCGGAAGAATTCCAAGAAAGCCTGAACCAAATTGCTGGCACCTTGGTTGAAGTCCAGGACCAGATAGATTCCTTGGCAGCCATGTTGTTACAGAACAGGTGTGCCATAGATCTTTTAACTGCTGAAAAGGGTGGGCTATGTGTATTCCTGGGAGAAGATTGTTTTTTCTATATGAATAGATCAGGAGCAGTTTGGGGGGTGGTCTAAGAACTATGAGATCAAGCTTCCTCTATTGGTCAAAAAGTACAAGGAACAGATGTGTGGTTCTCTTGGCTACCGGGAACAGGTTGGATCAACCAAATGCTATTTCTTTTACTATGTGGAATCGCAAGTTTAGCCTTCCTCCCTTGCATAATACCCTTGCTTAAACAACTCGTTATGAGGTCTGTTAAAGAAATAGGGGGTGAAAAGGAATTAATGTTAATGGAAAGCCTAATCCCACATACCCTCAAGGAAGATGAAGTTTCAGATACTAGCTCGTATATTCAAATTGCACTCTTAGAAGTGGAGAAAGTGATTCCGGAAAATAAGCCCTAAAATGTGTATTGCTTGTATCCTTGCTTTTTTGCTATTCTGTATCCTGCATGCTTATATTGTTAATCTAACAGGATAGACTCAATTGTGGGTATTAATAGAGTCTAGAAGGGGGGGATAAAGTAGAATAAAATATGGATTAAAATATAAGAATGAAGATGTGGCATAAAAGGGACAGTTAGAAGCTTACTTAAAGGGACAGGGAAATGTCATCAGCCTTCAACCACAACATGTTCCAGCAAACGTCCCTATGTCAAAAGTCCAAAACCACAAGCTTCAATTAAAGTTCGCATACAGATACATAGTCAGTACCTGTGGCCCAAGACAAAAGGAGAAGTAAGACCCCATCTCCTTATAAGGCTTTTTCCTCAAGGTAACCAATAAGAAATGAGTTAAATGTTTCCATGTTACGCTGCCTTTGAGAATGTATAAGAATGTGTGCTTCAATAATAAAGGTTGTTCAGAACTTGCAATGCTGGCCATGGGCTAGCTTTCTGAACCTGGCTGCCAAATAAACTCTTCCTGTATTCTGAGAAGTCTAAGTCTGTCATTTTCTGCAACAGTAACATAGACCATGAATATTTTCTCCAAGCTGCAAGTAAATTGAGATGTAGAAATATGGACCCACACCGGGAAGATCGTAACAAGTATTAAAGCCATGACTGAATGACTCACAATTGGTATATTTGATATCCACAAAACCTGTGCCTGATTACTACAGTAGATACTGCCCATTTCAGAACAGAAGTAATGGATATGAAATTCTCTCTCTCTCTCTCTCTCTCTCTCTCTCTCTCTCTCTCTCTCTCTCTCTCTCTCTCTCTCTCTCTCTCTCTCTCTCTCTCACACACACACACACACACACACACACACACACACACACACCATGTGCTGGCCACACCTATGTCTGGTTTAGCAAAGGGGGAAAAAGTCACTATATGTCACGTGATGATGCCATGACAATGCAAGTTTGACACCTCTGTCCTAACTGCATTTCTTTTCAAATGGTTTAACTTTGTTTTCTAGTAACTAATATCCAGTAAGAAAAATAGCTTAAGTTGGGTACAAAAATAAAGCTAGGAATGTTAAAAAGGGAAAGAAATTAGCATCCTTTCTTGTTTACTACCTTTATCTACAAAATGCTCTGCTGCAATTTCACTATATAGCAAGCCTAACATTTCTGAAAAAAATAGATTGTATATTGTTAGTTACCCTACTTATCTCTAAATAGCACCAACTAAACTCCTTACAAAGGGATGGCTAATATATAATTCTCCAGATGTTACTTAATTACAGCTTTCAGGATTGTTCACTACTGACTTTGCTTAATATGGTCGCTGGCGTTGAAATTCAACAAAACTGGGAGAGGTTATCTAATCTTGCCTTAGCAAATAAGATCTGAAAACTCCTGTGTGACAGCTAAATAGTCAACACATTCCAGCTGCTGCACCGCACAAGGGTCTCCCAGTAAGCAGCAACAGCATGAGTATTGACAATAAAAACAACGGTTAATGCTGTATTCTGTTATGGCATACAAAATAAGCAAATAAATAATTCCTGCACAGATAGTGTTGTCACCTTTAAGCATGACCATGAAAGAGAGATTCTTTGGTAATAATTTCAGTTGTTTATAAATTAGGATTCATGTAACTTCCAGACAGAATTCTTAATATAGGTCCATAGTGTTTTTTAAGGCCAAAAAAAAAAAAAAAAAAAAAAGGCAGGACAGGGTTTTTAGTTAGTTGTTTTTTAAAAATTTGTAGGGGTGGGGGCTCAGGGGTTGTGGGGTGGGTGGGTCAGATCAGGAGCGATGTGAGAGCCGGGCCTCCAGGTGTGGTCGTGAGCAGAAGGAGCGGAAGGGAGGAGGAGGGGGAGGATATCATTCCTATACAGGGCTCTTTAATTCCAACGGTCGCAGGGAGGGGCAGATACGAGGACAGATTAAGAACTTACAGTCGGTTGGGAGACCGTGGATGCTGGTTACACCCGGTCGCTCGTACCAACCCCCGCGTTCTAGGTGGTCAAGAGTTACAGACCCAAGGCCTGAGGCTGTTGTTATGCAATGCGAGGTCCGTTGTTAACAAGGCCCCCCTCATTCACGATCTAATTTTAGAGGGAGAGCCGGACCTCGCGGGAATAACGGAGACCTGGTTGGGCCACGAGGGAGGTCTTCCCCTCGTGGAAATGTGCCCACCAGGCTACCGAGCATTTCACCAGCCCCGGGCCCAGGGAAGGGGCGGTGGGGTGGCAGTAATTATTCGGGAGGACTTAGAGCCGAGGGAGTCTACTGTGCCACAGACGTCCGGATGTGAATCCCTTGTTGTGAAATGGGGCCCTGGGAGACAGTTGGGCCTGCTGATAGTATACCTGGCTCCTCGCTATACATCAGCGGCCCTGCCCGAACTCCTCGAGCTGATCGCATCGGTGACGGTTGAGACCCCCAAACTTTTAGTGATGGGGGATTTTAACCTGCCATCGATGGGAGAAGCATCAGAGGGGGTTCGGGAGTTCATGGCTTCCATGACAGCCATGGACCTGACTCAAATGATTCAGGGCCCGACATATGAGGGAGGACACACTCTGGACCTTGTTTTTGTCTCTGGCCAGTGGCTGAGTGATCTGGGAGGAGGGGACTTAACCATCACTCCCCTGTCATGGTCAGATCACTCACTCCTTCGTCTTGACTTCCCTGGTGCTACCTCCCGCTGCGGGGAGGCAGAACCAGATGGTTCCACCCCAGGCGCCTGATGGAACCTGATAGGTTCCAGACGGAGCTTGGGCCACCTCCTGTAACCTTGACCCGCCCCCGGGTAGAGGACCTGGTGGTCGCGTGGAATAATGCGACTACCGGGGCCTTGAACCGGGTGGCGCCTTTGTGGCCTCTCTGGCGGCAACGATCCACCCTGGCCCCTTGGTTTACCGAGGAACTAAGGGTGATGAAATGCTGCAAGAGACGTCTAGAGAGTCGTTGGAGATCCTCTCGCTCCGAATTTGATCGAACACAGGCACGAGCCCATTTAAGGACGTACCTTGTGGCATTGAGAGTGGCCAAACGCCAATATTGTGCCACTCTCATTGCATCCACGGAGAACCGCCCTGCCGCCCTGTTTCGGGTGTCCCGCTCCCTCTTGTTTCAGAGGCCGCGGGAGGCCCCTTTACAGGGCAGGGCAGAGGAATTTGGTAAATATCTGCAGGATAAAATCGCTCAAATCCGGAGGGATTGGGTCCCTGTCAGTGGTCCAATGGAGACGTCCATGGCGAGTCTTGAGGAATCGATCTGGGAGGAGTTTGACTTGGTTGCCATCGAGGATTTGGACAGAATGCGTGGACGACTGCGGCCCACCACATGTTTATTGGACCCGTGCCCCTCCTGGCTTGTACTGGCATCCTGGGAGGTTACACGAGACTGGCTCCTGGGCCTAGTGAATGCTTCGTTGAGCGAGGGGTCTCTCCCGGCCGCCTTGAAAGAGGCGGTGGTGAGACCCTTGCTCAAGAAGCCTTCCCTGGACCCTTTGGAGCTGGCCAATTATCGTCCTGTCTCCAACCTTCCCTTTTTGGCGAAGGTTGTAGAGAGTGTGGTGGCCTATCAGTTTCCACGTCATCTGGAGGAAAATGATTATCTAGACCCGCGCCAGTCCGGCTTCCCCCCCGGTCACAGCACGGAGACGGCCTTGGTCGCGTTGGTGGATGATCTCTGGAGGGCCAGAGATAGAGGTTGTTCCTCTATCCTGGTCCTATTAGACCTCTCGGCGGCTTTTGATACCATCGACCATGGTATCCTGCTGCGCCGGCTGGAGGGGTTGGGGGTCCGGGGTACCATTTTGCGGTGGTTCGGCTCCTACCTTTCTGGCCGGACGCAGCGTATGTTGGCAGGAAAAGAGAGGTCGACCCTACGCCCCCTTACTTGTGGGGTGCCACAGGGGTCGGTCCTCTCGCCACTCCTATTCAACACATATATGAAGCCGCTGGGTGAGATCATCCGTGGTTTCGGGGTGGGATACCACCTGTACGCTGATGATACTCAGCTGTACTTTTCCACCCCGAACCACCCCAACGAGGCCATCGAAGTGATGTCCCGGTGTGTGGAAGCCGTACAGATCTGGATGGATGACAACCGACTCAAGCTCAACCCCTCCAAGACGGAGTGGCTGTGGGTACCAGCTCCCCGGTTCAGCCAATTAACTCCATCATTGGCCATTGGGGGCATTCAACTTGCCCCCGTGGAGCGGGCGCGCAATTTGGGCGTCCTCCTGGATGCCCGGCTGTCCATGGATGACCATGTGACAGCCGTGGCAAGGGGGGCGTTCCACCAGGTTCGCCTGTTGCGTCAATTGCGCCCCCTACTGGACCGGGACGCCTTACGCACAGTCACTCATGCGCTGGTGACGTCTCGCTTGGACTACTGTAACGCTCTCTACATGGGGCTTCCCTTGAAATGCACCCGGAGGCTACAGTTGGTCCAGAACGCAGCCGCGCGGGTAATTATGGGGAGTACTAGGTACTCCCATGTGACACCGTTCCTGCGCGAGCTGCACTGGCTTCCTGTGGTCTATCGGGTGCGTTTCAAGGTTTTGATAACAATCTTTAAAGCGCTCCATGGCTCAGGACCTAGTTACTTGCGGGATCGTATTCTGCCCCATACATCCCTGCGACCAATCCGCTTGCACAGAGAGGGCCTCCTCCAGGTGCCGTCCACCAGACAGTGTCGAGGGGCGGCGCCTAGGAGTAGAGCCTTCTCTGTGGCGGGCCCAGCCCTGTGGAATGACCTCCCTCCTGATATTAGGAATACCTCTGACCTCCGCTCCTTTCGTGTAAAGCTCAAGACCCACCTTTTTCAAGTTGCTGGCCTGGCTCAACTTTGATCCAACTATATCGCTCCTGATGGTTTTTTTTATTTGGGGTATTTTAATTGCATTCAATTTATTTAGGGGTTTTTAAACATTGTGTTTTTACTTGTTTTTATCTATCACTTCACCTCCTCCTTGTATATGTCGTGTATATGTCTTGATATATGTTTTGTTATATCTATGTCGATATATTTATTTCCTATGTTTTGTTGTACGCCGCCCCGAGTCCTTCGGGAGAGGGTGCAGCTAAGAAATAAATATTTATTTATTATTATTTATTTATTTATTTATTTATTTATAGGACATGGAATCTTCAGGGTTCAGTATATAATTAACTTAATCAAGTTCTAACCAATAACTTAGTCCACCTAAAAATGCTGTTCCATTTTTCCACAGATTGCAACCCAGAAATTAATGGTTTATTCCATCAGTCCTATTTTGAGATGCAAAAGCAGCTGTCCTGAAATGCTGATGCCTTCTCATGTTCTGGAATGAGAGTCCAAATGACCACTAATAGGATCAAAGAAGTGAGCAGAATCACTGTTTTGCAGTGGTATCCATCCCCCTCCCTTAGAGGGCAAGACAAGTTAGGTTTCTTCCATTTTTATAACAGCAATAAAACATTTTTATAAATCCCAGAGGGACATTTGAAGATGGTTGAAAACATACTGGATTTCCTCTGATTACTGGTGGCTAGTTAATATTATTATTAGGATGATGCTGACTTTATCTGTTTTCTCTTACAATTTCTATGATTGGCTCCATTGCTTCATTTTCAGATGCTTTTAATTCTACATGTTTTTAAGATTTGAATTGTGAGCTGCCTTGAACAACCCCAGTAAAAAACAAAAGATGATCCAAAAATGGAATTAATAGACTTATAAAGCAATGCATCTTTAATGGGGTATATGGCTAAAGTATATATTCTGGGCAACATGTGGCTTTAGCACAAACCAATCCAACAGGTAACAACAGCTTTAGGAAAATGAAGATTACAATTCTTAAGGATGAATGCAAGATTGGTTGGGATTTATTATTTGAATGAATAGAAAATGTACTAATATTATGTGTTGCAAATCTTCCTTTTTATTTCACAATGGTGGTATTTGATTAACAAGGCAAAGCATATGAAGGCCAGACATGGAATATTGGATGGAAACTGATCAAGGAGAGATTCAACCTAGAAATGAGAAGAAATTTTCTGACAGTGAGAACAATCAACCAATGAATAGCTTGCCTTCAGAAGTTGTGGGAGTTTCATCAATAGAAGCTTTCAAGAAGAGGACTTCCAGTTGACGTTGCAGCGCAAACAGCTGGAAAATAGTGGAGCTCTGCTTGGCTCCATGAAATGCAGCCAGCAACTGCTTGCCGGGAGACCCTATGGGGTCAAGCAGCCATGGAGGGGTGGTGAACAAAGGAGAGATTCTTCATTAATTATGAGGAAACCACAATTTTCTCATTGATCGGAAGAAAGCTCTCTGAAACAGCAGCAGGGACAACGGCCATTTTGGTCTGTCACAAGCTGAGACAATCAGCACACTAAGATTTTGTGCTAGAGCAGTTGGTGGACAGAACAGTGAAACTGGGGGAGATAACTTTTACCCTAGAGATTGAACCCAAGTAGAAAACTCCCCAAAAAACCAATCTCCAAACATTAAGAAAGTGGCAATTGGATTTATGGAGAAGGACTAAATATCAAAGAGAAAGACTGAAGATTAAAGACTCAAATATAAAGAAATATTTAAAGGATGTTTTAAACCATGTTCCTGGAAAAAGTCAAATAACATGGTAAAAAGTGATTATTGGGAGAAATTGCCTTTCTAAATTTCATTTTAACCCCCCCCCCTGAATGGCTGACAATCAGCTATTTTTGACTATTACACTCTGTTGAATACTGGAATTGGGAGCAGGGGATCTATCTACTGGAGGAGCAAGATCACTGCAATGTGTGAAATCTGAGTGAAAGTGATGAAGGGAGAGAAAGCAAACAACACCTGGATGGCTATTTGAACTTGACATGATCTTAGAAGGTAGGTTGTAGGCTTGGAAGTATCTACTGAGCTGATATTTAAAGTAAACTGAACTATAAATATTAAAACCTTATTGAACTGTTCATTGAAAGGTGGATTTGACAGATTTGAGGAAACCTGGTGGGCCAAGCTGGATTTGATTCACTAACATTATTTGCTAGATCATCCTATGAGGCAAAAGAAGAAAAGAGAAAGAGAAAAAGAAGAAAAGACATATAAGACTTTAAAATTTGGACAATTGAGAAGGTATAAACTGGAAACTATAAAGACTATAAAGTATAAATTTATAGCTTTTAGGGACTAGAAAGCTAGGGAACTTGAAGAATAATTCTAGGATTGATAAATTGTATTAATAATTGAATTTTTTGGAGTTTTTAGATATTGGGATACTGGTATATTAGAGACACATTGAGTAATTTTTAATATATTATTTTGGTACCAAACGACCCAGCAGTTTTATGAAGAAATGTTAATGGTGGCTAAACATTTTTATGAAAGTATGACTAAAAATTATAAGGAGATGATGGGATTATCCAAAGATAAAGAAGTGAGTGTAGAAGGCTCTCAACAAATGGTGGGAAAAGATGAACAAAATATTCAGAAGACAGATGAGAAATCAGAAGGAGTGGGGAAGGACACAAACCAAAATAAGCTACAAGAAAACCAAAAAAATATGAAAAGACAATAATAATAAATACTAAGAATTGAATAGACAATTCCTTAAGAGCTGACAATAGTACAGAAAAAAGAAAGGAAGACTTCCGAAAAATAATGAAAGGGTTATGGATGGGCATCCAAATGATGCAGCAGAAGGAGATAAGGGGTAAGGCAGAGGGAGAATTCAGTCTATGTAAAAATGTTAGAAAGAAATACAAGATCCCAAGAGAGAATAAATGATGAAATTTTAAAAAGACTGAAAGATGACAGATAGAGTCATAATGTTTTGCAATACTGTGATTGTATTAAAAATCAATAGACACAAACAAAAAGTATAAATGGGGGAAATAGTGATAGATAGATAGACGGTAGGTAGGTAGGTAGGTAGGTAGGTAGGTAGGTAGGTAGGTAGGTAGGGAGGGAGGGAGGGAGGGAGAGAGAGAGAGAGAGAGAGAGAGAGAGAGAGAGAGAGAGAGAGAGAGAGAGAGAGAGATGATAGAAGAATTTATTATAACCAGAAATATACTAAGGTTAGGAGGTGGAAGACTGTGATTAGGCATATTTAAATGTATTATTACGATTAACAGTGTGCAATAAATATTGGAATCTATAGCTTTTAAGGATTACAAATTCAGGGGATTTAGATCTCTAATCCCAGGACCGATTAAATTTTTTATTAACAATTGGTTTTATTGGTGTTTATAGAAAATGGAGATATTGGAAATATGGTGGAACTTGAGTAATACTTAAAATATTAAAATATTGGTGATCTAACAGGGGTCAACAAGCACATTGTATGAAGAAATGTAATTGATGATATTTTGGGAGAAAGTGATAAAGTATGATAAAGAGGGAATAGTACTGTTTAAAGAGAAAGAGGTGAATATGGAAGAACTCCAACCAGTAGGGGGGGAGGGGGAAAGTACAAATTTGGAAAATAATATTATATATATTGATACATAAAATAATATATTATAATTGTAATGAGCATATTAAGGTCAGAAGTTGGAAGATAAAAACTATGTACCGTATTTTTCGCCCTATAAGACGCTCCGGAATATAAGACGCACCCAATTTTAAAGGAGGAAAATCTAGAAAAAAAAGATTTTTGGGCTCAATTGCCACTCAATTTTGGGCTCAATTGTGGTCATAAGTTTTCTTTCTTTGTTTGTTTCTTTCATCTCTCTCTCCCACTTTCTTTTTTTTCTTTTCTTTTTTCATTCTTTCTACCTTTTTTTCTCTTTCTCTTTCTGTTTCTCTGTGTGTCTGTCTGTCTGTCTCTCTCTCTGTGTGTAGCTCTTTGTCTCTCTCTCCCTCCCCCCTCTCTGTCTCTTTCTGTCATTCTTTCTGTGTGTCTCTCTGTCTGTCTCTGTATCTCTGTCTCTCTCTCTCCTCCCTCCTCCATCTGTCACTCTGTATGTGTGTGTCTGTCTGTCTCTCACTCTCCCTCCCTCCCTCTCTCTCTCTCTCTGTGTTTCTCTCTCCTCCCTTCCTCTCTGTTTGTCACTCTCTGTGTACGTGTGTGTGTGTCTGTCTGTCTGTCACTCACTCAATCACTCACTCTGTGTGTGTGTGTGTGTGTGTGTCTGTGTGTGTGTGTGTGTCTCTGTCTGTCTGTCCCTCTCTCCGTCCCAACTGGAGAACAACCTTTTCTGTCCCCTTACCAGCCCATCCGGGAAGATGAGGAACGCGAGGGGGAACCCCCCCCACAGATGGGCTCCGAGCCAGAGTGGGGTGGGGAATCCTCCCTTTCCCCCTCTTAGAGATCTTTTGGGAAGTGAAAGAGCTGAGAGGGGGAAAAGCCTCCCATTGAAAACAGCACTGAGCGGGGTGGGGAATCCTTGCTTTCCTCCTCTCAGGGATCTTTTGGGAAGGAAAAAGTGGGGTGGGGAATCCTCCCTTTCCTCCTCTCAGGGATCTTTTGGGAAGTGAAAGAGCTGAGAGGGGGAAAAGCCTCCCATTGAAAACAGCACTGAGTGGGGTGGGGAATCCTTGCTTTCCTCCTCTCAGGGATCTTTTGGGAAGGAAAAAGTGAGGTGGGGAATCCTCCCATTGAAAACAGCGCTGAGTGGGGTGGGGAATCCTTGCTTTCCTCCTCTCAGGGATCTTTTGGGAAGGAAAAAGTGAGGTGGGGAATCCTCCCATTGAAAACAGCACTGAGTGGGGTGGGGAATCCTTGCTTTCCTCCTCTCAGGCATCTTTTGGGAAGGAAAAAGTGAGGTGGGGAATCCTCCCATTGAAAACAGCGCTGAGTGGGGTGGGGAATCCTTGCTTTCCTCCTCTCAGGGATCTTTTGGGAAGGAAAAAGTGAGGTGGGGAATCCTCCCATTGAAAACAGCGCTGAGTGGGGTGGGGAATCCTTGCTTTCCTCCTGTCAGGGATCTTTTGGGAAGGAAAAAGTGAGGTGGGGAATCCTCCCATTGAAAACAGCGCTGAGTGGGGTAGGGAATCCTTGCTTTCCTCCCCTCAGGAATCTTTTGGGAAGGAAAAAGTGAGGTGGGGAATCCTCCCATTGAAAACAGCACTGAGTGGGGTGGGGAATCCTCCAGTTCCTCCTCTCATTGATATTTTGCTAAGGGAGGCTTCTCAAAATGGGAGCCCCCCATCTCTTTGCACCCTTCAATCCATCTCTCTCTCCCTCTGAGTCCCCCAATGGCTCAGCCTGAAAAACTGGAAAGAGGAAAAGGAGGAGGAAGGAAAGGGGGGAGAGAAACGGGGGGGGGGGGGAAGGAAGAGAGAGAATCTCTCCCTTAAAGATCGCCTGCTTAAAGATCCTGCTTAAAAAGAAGCCTCACAGCCTTTGTGATAGCTGCCTGCTTAAAAAGAAGGAGGAGCCTCCCTTAGGAACTGGAGGATTCCCCACCCCACTCAGTGCTGTTTTCAATGGGAGGATTCCCCACCTCACTTTTTCCTTCCCAAAAGATCCCTGAGAGGAGGAAAGCAAGGATTCCCCACCCCACTCAGTGCTGTTTTCAATGGGAGGATTCCCCACCTCACTTTTTCCTTCCCAAAAGATCCCTGAGAGGAGGAAAGCAAGGATTCCCCACCCCACTCAGCGCTGTTTTCAATGGGAGGATTCCCATTCGGCTGCACAAGCGCTGCCTTCTTCTCTCTGATAGCTGCCTGCTTCAAAAGAAGGATGAGCCCCGAGGCAAAAAAATGCCATGGAGTTGCGAGTGAGTTACAGGGGCGGGGCTTCCAGGTTCATTGACCAACCAGCAGAAACCCACCACTGCCCAGGTGGCTACATTCGGCCTATAAGACGCAGCCAGATTTTCACCCTCTTTTTTGGAGTAAAAAAGTGCGTCTTATAGGGCGAAAAATACGGTATATGTAATTGCATTATTATTATTATTGTTAGCTTTGTGTAAAAAATGTATTGACCGAGTCATTACACTGTCCACAAAATATGCTGGTTATTAAAGGAAAACTGCAAATAAAACATACAAAAAGAAGAGGGAAGAGGAGGGGGAGGGGGAGGAGGAGGAGGAGGAGGAGGAGGAGGAGGAGGAGGAGGAGGAGGAGGAGACTGGACAGTCATGTGTCTGAAATGATATAAGGCCTCCTGCTTGGGTAGAGGGTTGAACTAGAAGACCTAAAAGGTCCCTTCCAACTCTGTTAATCTGTTAAGGGCAGTTAGGAAGTTGGCTTGCTACCCAGTCCTTAGCAATTGGTAGAGGACAAAAATAATTTGATAAAGTTTATCTCATTGTCTTCTTGCTAGAATTGCAAATATCTCCAAGCAATACCACAATGAAGCAGCAAGAGATATTTATTCCATAAAACTCTCCAAGATTGTTTTCCTCACTTTAGTTCCTTCTGCATAGTTACATGTCTGTGCTAAGAAAAGAAAAATCTAATTCCAAAAAATAGTCTTAGTTTTGAAAAGTTGATTTTTAGGATTTCTCTATATTCATTTGTTTGTCTGCCACATTTGCACATGTACCAGACTGGAGATATGTATTTTTTATAATTATCCTATGGTTAACATATAATTTACAAAAATGCTTAGCCATTACTGAGGCAGTGTTTCTCAACCTTAGAAGCTTTAACATGTTTGGACTTCAATTCCCAGAATGCTACAGCCAGTTAGTGCTTTGAGTGGGGGTGGGGGTCAGTAGTGAAATTCAAAAAAAAAAATACTACCGGTTCTGTGGGTGTGGCTTGGTGGGCATGGTAGGGGAAGGATACTGCAAAATCTCCATTCCACCCCACTCTGGGACCAGTCAGGAGGCATTTGCTGGTTCTCTGGACTATTCAAAATTTCCACTACAGGTTCTCCAGAACCTGTCAGAACCTGCTGAATTTCATCCCTGGTGGGGGTGTAAGGACTATTGGCCTTTCAATGGTATGACAGAATATCATCCAATAAATTATCCAATTCAGTCCCACCTCCCACCCACCCACCCCAAAATGAATGGGACTGGGATAAAAACAAAAAATGAATTCAGTTAATTCCACATTCAATTCAGCAGAGTTAAATATAACATCTTCTCATGTATTTAACAATTTTCTATTTTTTGTCACATGAAAAATTACCATTTAATAGTACCTCTTGGAATGGCTCCGGGGAGCCAAGTGAACAGCCATAGTTCTTTAAGCTGTGGCTCCTAACCAAGGGACCATTTATTCTATCCGAATGCAAATTATTACATATCTAACTGCACTCTGCCCCTGGCGAAGGAAGTAAAAACTATGACTGGAGATGAAAGGACTGCAGTGACAAATACAGTACTTAATCTGGTAAATCAGTCCTGCATTTAAAACAAACATGCGCACACACACGTTTCTTGTAGGATTGAGGATCACTGCCAGGCTTACAACATAACTAGGCAAATTCAAATCAAATAAAAAATCCAATGTCTTGTTCACTAACCCATCAATGCAGCAGCAGTTAAACAGCAGGTATAATTCTGGTGGTAAAACAAGTGCAGAAAGCCAGAAGTCCAGCATTTATATCAGACTTGCCAATTCAGTAATTCCATATGGCCAGTCAAACAAAAGGATTTGATGCTGCTTATTCTCAAAAGATTGACTATCAGGTAGTATATGATAGAGCATGGTATTATGGAAAATGTGCCTTCTAAACCCATTCCCCCTACTCATGGTGGCATGACTACTGCCTCATGCAGTATTAGCAAGAGGCAGTAGACATGTAGTTAATGTATTTCACTAGACATTCATTTATTGATATACTTCTCTTCAGTGGGAATTTTCACAATGGTTACTACTCAGGCGTGGGTTCTGGCTGCTGCTACTTCCGATTTGCTCAGGGACGTGCTGTGCATGTGTGCGTGTTTTGCACATGAGCATGCTTGATTATTGCTACGTGTGCATGTGCAGTGCTAAAAAATGCTTCTGCACATGTGCACAAGCAAAAAACAAGATGGTGGTGCTTATGGTGGCACCGAGAGAATCAGTTCGGGGGCATGGCAGGCCGAGTTACTACCTACTCGGCTGAGCCGGTCTGAACCGATAGAAACCCACCTCTGTTGCTACTGAACAATACAAAAGAATAAGCAAAAGCACCACATAAAACACTACATCAGGATCACAACTTGCACAGCAAACCTCCATGTCCACCCAAATGATGGCCGATATCAGCTTGTAGGAGACACAGATAGTAGATACATGCATATCAGGGAACATAATTAGCAGGTGCAGTGCCCCACGACACATTCACTGGATGAGGGGTGGGTAGGGATTTGCCTGGCTGTTCCTTAGCTAGCTAACAGGGGATTAGAGCTTGCACTGAGAGGATCAAAGGGAGGAGAATCTATATCTCTTATATATGCATCCTCGTTTGAGAGCGCTTAGAGTTAAAAAGCATTTGGGGGCAAGATCCCTTCACTCAGTGAACCTGAAAATATGCTTCCAGGGTGAAACTCAGATATGTAATCCTCTTACCATCCTGACAACTGCCCTGAGTTCTCCTGAATCCTTCACAATACATAATGAGTGTTGTGATGAAATGGTAATTTGATGACACAGACAAAATACAAGAATAGGTTTATGCTATGCTTGCCAATTGTTTTGATTTTCTGATCCTCCCCTCACCCCAAAGGGGAAAGAGAGAGGGAAGGAAGCTGACAGCTATAATAAAAACCCTAACTTTTAATGATTCATTGGAAAGTCTTTGCCCAATCTCAACAAAAAGTCAAGAAAGTGTCTGGAATTATCTTGCAAAAACTACACAAAAGAAAGATAGATGGGGTGGGGAAGCTGGTAGAATGCAATGCTATGGGGTTTATTGAGAAGAATGGCAGGTTGCCAATTGTGGCAAAAACCACAATTACATGCCATGTTAAACTTCCCTATAATGCCTCAAGGAAACGTTATTCCATGTAAATATAAAATGATGGGCAGCCCTTGATCAGCAATGAAATTAAGCCCAGGAATAGGCAGGATGTCATCACTAGCGGGCAGCAGCAGCAGCCAAAATAGAGAGCAGTTGATACTTTCTTCTCTGATTAGCACCAAGAGTAGATCTTATATTTTATGGCACAGAATACACCTGCGATTTAGCTTATCCCAGCCTGGACGCTCTCCTGAAGTTTGGACTTCAACTCTCAGAATTCACTAATCAATGTGGTCGTTGCAGAGATTTCTCAGAACTGAAGTCAACCCTTAGAAAGATGCATAAAGTTGAAAGATTGTTTTCAGTAATCACAAAATCCCTGATATGAGACCCCCCAGTGGCTTATTCTACACCAGGTTATGACTTAACAAATCTAGTAATGATTAAAGCAAGGATTTTTTTTTAATCTCCATTCTCAATTGTGAACACCTGCAGTCTAAAATATGAAAACAAAGTGGGGTCTGTGCTCAAAAGTGAAGAACCAAAATAATAAAAGTGCACATAGTGTGGAATGGATGAAAGAGCTGGATATTTTTAACCTGAGGAGATGACTTCGGGGAAGAGAGAAGATCTGTTTGCTGCTTTTAAGATCTAAATGGTTGTTGCGACATTGAATATGAAACATGGCTGGGTCTCAGGCTGGGTGGTTAGCATGTTAGGTAGAAAATAGAAGAACATGGATGTTTGGCTGCATGTTTGAAGAGCTGTTCTAAATCTATGAGTTCTTTGACAGTGGGAAGAGGCATCTTGAGAGATGATAGCTTTCCCTTCCTTAAAAGGGTTTAATCAGAAACAGAATGATTGCCTATCAACATACCTGACACTGACTCCTCCATTCAGCAAAGGATTGGACTAAAAACCTGTCTAGTTCCCTCCAACTCTATAATTCTACCTACATTTATATCGCTTATTCTAGCTGTCTCTTAAAAGTATTTATTACTTACTCTACATCAATAGATTTCAGGATGAGATTCAATCAATAAAAAGAATAACATGATAAAATGAAAAGATAAATGCAATCACATCAATCTTGATACAAAGAACAATAAACAGAGCTAATGTTGCTGCAGTGAAAATGTTTAGCAAATTCCTGGATCTTTACTCGGTTCTGGAATGAAATCGGCACTGGAGTTAGTCTAATGTAATGTACAGGGAAAGAAATTTTACTATCAAAAAGGGCTTCTATTGCACCACCAAATAATTTATTGCTTACAACGAAAGGATGCCAAAGAGTCTCCCCTTCGCAAATCAAAATCCTTGGGCAGACATATAGTCCTAGGGTGCTGTGGCCATTCCAGTGGAAAAAAGCAAATGTAGAAACAGCAACAGTAACATCAATCTGAGACTTGGCATCCCTTCTAAATTTCTTTTAGTCCTTTCTGTTATAACATGCCTCTCTCAACTGCATTTGTTTCTCTCATTTGGGGAACAGATGCAGCTGGATAATCCGATCTAACAGAAGGTAAAACTCCTCTGCCTTTAAGTAGAGGTATTGCCTGCCACCCATATTATCTTCCAAAGAGGATTGTTCCTCACTTTATCAAAAAATATCCAGCCATCTACAATGGCAATTGCAAGAGTAGAAAGTCTTGGAAAGTCCCATAATCAATCTAGTTTCTTCTCCAAACAGCCATCTACTTACATACACATTCATTTTATTTTTCCCACAACTATCTGTAAGCAGCAGACAGAAACTGACCAGGTTACACAACTAAAACTTTACCTAGATATCCAGAACTGGGGCTGTCTAAAACCCATGCCTGGTGTTACATGTATAAAATATATGTATTAAAATTTCTTAGTATACTGTATCTTACTTTCTCATAATCAGAAGTATTTGGAGAGTAGGTGTGGGGAATGACTGGAATCCTAAAATAAATAAATAAATTTAAAAGATTATTATAAAAGGAAGACATGGGAAAAATCCCCATGAAAATAATCACATTGGTCTATGAGAAATAAATATACAAAAGCCACAGGAAGGCAATATCTTTGTTAGGACTGACTGGAATGCTACACAGCATTCCATGCACATTTCCCATTTTTCTAGAATGCTTCATTAGGTAAGAGAAAAAGACAAAGGATGTAGAATGGGGAGCTCCTCATCATTGAGTATGCTTCATAATGATGTTGGGAGTTGTAGTTATACAATCTTTGGAGAACCATAGTTTCCTTATCCATGCCTTTCTCTGTGGTAGATGTTGTTGCTATCAAGCTAGAGATGCTTATCCTAGGAATAGAGCCGAGGTGGTGCTGTGGTTAGAGTGCAGTACTGCAGGCTACTTCAGCTGACTGCTAGCTGCAGTTCAGCAGTTCAAATCTCACCAGCTCAAGGTTGACTCAGCCTTCCATCCTTCCAAGGTGGGTAAAATGAGGACCCAGATTGTTGGGGCAATAGGCTGACTCTGTAAAACCACTTAGAGAGAGCCGTAAAGCACTGTGGAGCGGTATATAAGTCTAAGTACTATTGCTAGTGCTAGTACTATCCCCAACAGGTCTGCATAACCTCACCTCATCTCACTGGCAGGATGGCCATTTGTTGGCATATGCAGAAGCAGTGTTCTATGTTAAGGACTGAGAACTTTTGTTTTCACCGAAACATAAACCCGAGAAGGAGAGCTGGAGAGACACAAACAGCATTTGGAGAATTCACCAAGCAAGGACTCAGTTACCTGGCTAATCTTCCTGCCTTGGTGAGATATCTCATGCTAAATCTAATCTAAAATTAGTCATTTTTTTTCTAAATGTACATCTCTGAATATTAGTTGGCACATATTTATGCAAATCTGTACTATTAGGATTTAGGCTAATTAGCATCTTTCATCTTTTTCCAGATGATGTCTCCAAGTGTCCAGAGGGATTTATTTGATGCAGGCCTGGAGAAGGAAACCCCTCTTTTAAATTAACCTTTCTTAAGATCAAATCTATAAATTTAGGAATATGCCTTATGCTACTCCAGACTGGCATATATGTTTCATAAAGGTTCAACCTTTCCCCCATCTGGTACATTCAAAAAGTCTTGGGACTACAATTCCCATTACTTACAGGGAAGCCTAAATTAGTACCTATTTTACTGTTCAGATTGGCATTGATCTGTGAGCTGCCTAGTTCTGTTCACTGATGCTGGGAACCTGGGATTGTCTGCATGCAAAGCATGTAATTTACAATACACATTTGGAATATAAGACTCAATTTTTTGCTTTCCGCCTTGGTGTTTTCAGATTATGATCAGATCCAGTTATTTTTTTTGCCCTGCAGGCATGCTGATTTGATAGTTTCTTTCTTTTGAGGTAAGAAAATAAGTGTAACTCAAAAGACAGAATTTGGTTTAAAAAAGAAACTTGAAAATGGGATAAAAACAGTGAGTGGTGCAATGATGAGTATGATGCTTCTTAGGTACCCAGTTTATAGCAGCAAAGTTCCTCCCACAACTCTCTCCTGTACCTAAAACATTTTTGTGGAACAATCAGTGTACGCAATTATCTCCATATGAGAAACATCTAAAGGAAAATGGGAGCTGGTTTCGATATAAGGCAGTAGATTTTGTGATGCTATTCCTCTTCTTCTGTTTTGTAGTCAGTTTGCAAGCACAGGTGCATGAAAGCCACTTCATGCACGAGTGTTTAAATCTTCACTGAGGAAAATGCACCAAGGCAAGAGACCCAGAGGGTACATTTTAGTGATTATTATTAATTTCAGTACTTAAACAGGAACATTTTTGGAGACAAAAAGGATATCTGAATACCAGATGAGCTAGTGAAGCATAGTACTTAAGGTGTTGGACTAGGAAAACTCTTGTTCTAGTTCACCCTTATCTATGTAGCCTCACTGGGTGTTTGGGCCAGGCATTTTTTCTCAGTCTAATCTACCTCACAAGATTGTTTGGGGGGGGGCGCGGGGAATGTAGGCAGAGACAGAATCATACATGCCACCCAGAGGTGGTATTCAGCCAGTTCTGACAGATTCTGGAGAACTGGTAGCGGAAATTTTGAGTAGTTCGGAGAACCGGCAAATAGGCTGGCTCCGCCCCCGCTGCTTCCCAGCTGATCTCCTTTTGTTGCCCTGAATAGGAGAATGGAGCTGGAAAGCAGGTTAGTGGGGTGGGGAGGAAATGAGGATTTTGCAGTATCCTTTCCTGCCACGCCCACAAAGCCATGCCTACAGAATTGGTAGTAAAAAAAAAATGAATCCCACCAAAGTTAAAGGAAAGACGGGAAAGAAATCCAGTAAAGAATTAATGAAGAGGAAAGGGAAGAAAGTTGATAGTCCCTTTTGTACCCTGCCTGAAAACTTCTCAAGAAATGGTTCTCAATTTCAGTCATGTCACTTAAGAAGAGATGTTGTTGAACTCTATGTTGCATCATCTCCAATCAGCACTACCAACAATTAGCAGTGATTAATTAAATTTATTGTTCAATAGCAACTGCAGGCCCTGAGTTAGAAAACACTGGAGTAAAGCAGTCTATGTTGACTTAAGTCAACCCAGTCTCCAACCCACCACAAACTTTGGCCCTCTCAGTGAGGCTAACATTCCCTAATTTCAACAGGCTAGCTGGGAATTAGGGAAACTGAATCCAACACATCTGGTAGGGGAAATCTTATTCACCTATCTTCATTCACCAGAATGTTTGTGCTAATAGAAAAGGACAAAAATTATAAAAAATGCCTTGAAGAAACAAGGGAAACTTTTCAAAGAAACAAGCTCCAGAACTGCTTTCCTCATAAATCTGGCCATCCCCTATTTATTCATGGCAGAAATTAGCACTGATGTCATCATGAATGTTTCCATTATATTTTACTAGTCTCAATGTGGCCTTCGCAAACATTGCTTGAAACTAGTCAGATACTTCTCTCCTGAAAGAAAGATAATTAGGGGAGAATTTGTGTTCCATACAGTGTTGCTTCATTCAAATTTCTGTTAGTCCAGAACAGGACCACCATTATTCAGTCCAGTGTTGGCGAACCTTTTTGGCATTGCGTGCCGAAACGTGAGTGTACACAAGCGCACAGGGGAGCGTACACAAGCGCACAGGAAACCAAAAGAGTAGCTCTCTGGTGGCACGCACGTACACATAGGAGTGCCTGAAACTGGAAGAGCAGTTTCCCAGTGTGCATACTCACACCAGGAAGCTGAGCTTCCCATTTCCGGTGTGAGCATGCACATTGGTCATCTGGTCTTCTGGTTTTTGGTGCCCATGCATGTGTGAAGACCAGCTTCCTGGCATGTGCATTCATGCCAGGGTTTGCTCTTCTGGTTTCCCATACTCCTGTGCACGCGAAGCCTAGCTGGCCAGTGCACACCTGCATGCTGGAACCTGGAAGAGTAATGGGCGATGGCTGGCATGCCCAGAGAGATGGCTCTGCATGCTACTTCTGGCACACATGCCATAGGTTCGCCATCACGGGAATAGTCTCTTACAATACAATACAAGTGTTGCTATAGAACCATTCAGGGACGTGCGGTCAGGGGAGGCAGAGCCTCACCACTCTCATCATGAAAAAAAGGGAAAAGGGAAAAGGCACTGAGGAGCCTCGGGGAATGTGACTGTGTGAGCCGCGGTCCCCTTCATGTTGACTCAGGAAGGTGAGGAATGGGACCACGTGTGCAAGACAGAGGGAGGTTCAGGAGGCTCCTCTAGCCTCAGCCTACCTCCTGCACACGTGGTCCCATTCCCCGCCTTCTGTCGGGTTCTGATGCTGGAGCTCATGGTTCCAGGGTGAATGCACATGTGCAAGCAGCTCCCTTCCTCACACTGAGCAATGGCAGGTTTACGGGAAGTTACTCGCGAAAGAACGGACTTTTTGGACCATCAGCTACCGTTTCCCTGCCAGTTCGTTCGCGAAAGGACCCTGGAAATTGAGTAATGCCCGGCGCCTTACTAAGAATTCCCCGCCTTCCTGATGACATCACCAGCCTCACCAGCCATAAACCTCACCTCACGTCACTGGAACCATCTGATCCTTAGGCTGCAGAAAAATGCATGATAATCTAGATCAATTCTAGAACCGACTGTCTAGGACATTGTAAATGCATCAAGAGATCACCAAATGCTAAGCAATGTTTCAGACAGGGTTGGTTCTAAATATTCAAATGATGACTTGGAGCAGAGCCTGTTAATTTTTATGTTCCATAAGCTGGAGCAGTTTCCATATAAAAGTGCAAAACATTGAGTTATTTGGGATCAGGAATTCTACCAAAAAGTCATTCATAAATAATGAGGCATAAAAGCAAATGAAATATACACTTTTAAAGATGAATATTGCAACAATAAAGCAGCAAAAGTAATAATGCCCCCCCCCCCAAATTAGCCATACTAATAATTCAATTTTCAGACTTCAAGATTAAGTGAGACCCCTGTAATGTAATTATTAAACTGTTGATGTAAGATCTGGGATAGCCAATCTTCTTATTCAACCTCAGTCATGGCAACTGCCCAGATGACTTGGGGCCAGTCTCTCCCTTACTATCCAATCTACTTCATCTCATGGGGCTACTACTGGTAGGGGTGGGATAGAGGAGGAGCTATTATATTCATCACCTGGAGGTCTTGAGAGAAAGGTAAGTTATACTGTAATCCAAGAGACACATCTTTCTGAATCAGAAACCTTTATGGAATCACATATTAATGTAATATTTTCTGTATGCCTTCTACCCACCTTAGACTGACTCACCAAGACAAGTCTTATGTGTTTAAATTATATTGTAAATTGCCATGTCTCAGTATTTTGCTAAGAAACGGACTATTTTAAATCTGTGTGCCACCCCAAAATGATTCAATGTATTAAGCCCTCAAGTAGCCATCCTTGAGTATCAACCATAAGGTGAGAAATGCCCCTGATTTCCTAGAAGACTTGCCAGCAAAGGCATTGGGCAATTTATCTAACAGAATGTATGAAAGGCTGCTCCAGATTTGATTTAAGAGTTTCAAAGCAGCTCAGTAACCCAGTAGTCCCTGGCTTAGCTGGAGGGGATGAGAGAGGCTATACATAAACAATAGGTCCTTTTTTATATATAGTTCCTGAACCATCTCCAGCTGCAACTGCTGAAATTCAGCAGCATAGTTTTCCAGGGGAAAAAATAGAAAATCCTCATCTGATATACAAGATAGCCCTACCAACTTTATGTCATCATCATTCTGGTCTCTGTGGTCCTTCTAGTATTTAAAAGTAAACCGTTTTTGCTCTCTATGCAAGCAAAACTATTGCATATTCCCTCATATTCATTCATGTGTTTTTCTTCAGGGATGATTTTTACATTGTATGCTGCTCTGGGCTGAGATCCATTCATTTGCACTTGGCCAAACTCTACTCATATCAATGGGTTGCATAAATAAATACCACTGGGCACAATTGGTTAATTATGCTGACAAAAAAACTTTCAAAGGCATAAGTCTCTTCTGGAACCATACTGTATTTTCAAAATCCTGATAAGGAAGGACATTTTCTAGCAGGGATGTGAATGAGTAAATGGGTTAAAGAAAAAGACTACTGATTAGGAAGACAGAGAAAAAAGGAGACAAAAGACAGACTGCATATCACCCTCCAAAAATATGACCTGAAGAAGAATTGGAGAAGAAATTGGTTTAATTTACATTTGAATGCAAAGTGATCTAATTTTGTATTTCAAACCAGCATATAGACCAAAAGGTTATGATCTGAAATGAAAATTTTTACAATGCAGTGTGCCAATTAAAAAATGTATATTAGGGGGAAATAGTACAAAATGCATATGTTTATAATGACAATGTAAACAAATATGCGGTACTGCAGGAAATGTAAGTTCATTAGATGAAATTGGATGCAAAAATGCTTATGTTGGAGGTGGGAAATGAATTAAAATACATACTCAGTTTAGTCCAAATATTTTTGAAAAATCTGAGGTATGATAAACTCAACTTGACAGGTTCATACCAATGAAACATCAAGAGAAACCAACAATGATAGATTGGCACATCCTTAACCTGAACCATCTTCTGAACTGGCAGTGGACCAATGTACAACTGTGGCAAGGCATATAAACAGGAAAGAAGCAGAGGGCAATGGGAATACCAATATCTGCACAAATTGTTTAGAGCGTGGAATTCAGCACCACTATCTTCCACACTTTGCCATTTTGCAGCTGCTTCCTAGGATGTCAGAGCAATGAACATAGAAATACGCTTGTTCAAATGCTCCCTACCCAAATATAGCTTGTGAAACAGTAACTTAGTTGGACAGTGGAAGCAGATAGAGAACAAAGGGACATTTACATAGAACCAGCAAACTTAAAGCTCTAAATATTAAATGTTGCAGCAAAAGGGCTGAAATATCCTTCCCAGGCTATTGTGGGCAGACCTACATGCAGCCACAGATGACTGGGGGGGTGGGTAGAGACTCTCATTTTAAAGTGAGTTAATTAAGCAGCAAATTAATTATCCAGCCAATCAGTTCTGTTGAGAGCTAAATAGGTGGAAGGGGGAATCAGCTGGTTGATATGATCAATAATGAGGAAAGAGCTGGTTAGAAAGCAGTCAAGAGGCACACAAAGAGAAAAGGGCATGTGCTTCTGGGTACCACCCTACCTGTGGACAACAGGCATTCAGTGGCTGTATTCATGCAACACAATTAATCTACTCACTTATAAACTCAGTAGATGGATTCACACAAGATGTTGCACTTGGTTAGTTTTAATCTTTGCTAATCTGTTTTAATCTTTAGCAGACTGGTTTAGCCTGCTGTGCAAATCTAGCCTATTTGGTTAGTTAATGATTCAATGCAGTTTGTGAACCCCACAAAATGGATTAATTGGTTAACTACAGTATGTTGCATGAATAGAGTAGATCTAAGCACATGGTTAAACTTATAGATAAGTATTCTGTGCTTAATTGATGGATAGACTCATCCATCCACTGGCCTATCCCACGACTATTGCTATCCTTCCCTATAACTTCCCCACAGTATTTCTCAGTCTTGGCAAATGTGTAGGCTTCAATGCCCAGAATTACCAAACCATCATGCATAAAAGTCCATACATCTTAAAGTTGCCAAAGTTGAGAAATACTGCTGAATAACAATTCAATAACAATTCATGCATTTGAGGGAAGGATATCATTTCCCACTTGAATCAGCCCCTACAGGATGTCTGGCAACTTCGATAGATTCATTAACAGAGGAATGTAATCATTCCCACAGAAGACCAAACCAGTATTACTTACAGGGGTTCCACGGTCATGCACATAATGCATTGGTTCCATTTATTTATTTATTTTATTTGCCAACAAGTACAATGAAACAAGTATGAAAAGACATGAATAAAATGGCACAAATAAATGGATATAAATAAGCAAAACATAGCCATAAACACATAAAACGAGTACATATAAATGGGGACAGTAGGACAGAGACAGTAGGCATGCTGGTGCATTTATGCATGCTCCCTTAGGGACCTCTTAAATGCATAAGGTCCACGGTAGACAGTTTAAGGTAAAAGATATGGGGGTTAGAGAAACTAACAACAGGATCAGGTGCTACTCTATTGCGGAAATCATTTTTCTGCAATCAAGATTAGAATGGATTACATTTAGGTTGTATCTATTAATAGCCCTTGTGTTATTGCAGTTGAAGTAAAAGTAGTCAATAACAGGTAGGACATTATAGCAGATTATATTGTGCACTAAACTCAGGTTAGAATGTAGACGGCATAGTTCAAGGTTATCCAGGCCTAAAATTTCAAGCCTGGTGGTAGATTTTGATTAGGAGATATATTTTTTACACCTTTTTATTTATTCAATATATAATTTTATCAGAGTTCTTCAGCATATGCTATTTAAAACTACAAAAAACATACGGTAATCTTAACCAGAAACAACAACTAAACCACCTCAAAATAAAACACATTAATGAAACTCCAAAAATGTTTAGAAGGGAAACCTCTTAGCTTGATATTGAAAACATCAATATGAGCATAAGACACGTTTTCTCCAGGATTGCTTTTCACGAGAAATCCTACCATCAAGAAGACAATTAAGCCGCATGTTGGTAGTAACGAGACACTCCCTTCCAATATTCCATTTCTAAAGATTTTCTGTGCTGTTCCTGCCCTGTTGTGGTGTTATTATGGGCCCTTCAAAAATGGGGTGGTGGAAAATGGAGGGGAGAAATTTAAAAATAGGATAATTCCAGTAAAAAAAAATTCACACATAGTTTTTTTAAAGACTGTTTTCCAGATGAATCTTCCATGGACAATAAAGTATAGTGGGAACATATCCTAACCTTTAGATCAGGGGTGTCAAATTCACAATGTCACGTTGTCTTCATATGACGTATTGCAACTTTCTTTCACTTCACTAAACCATCGGGGTGGCCAGCGCGTGACACATCTGGCCCGCAGGCCATGAGTTTGACACCCCTGCTTTAGATGTAGTATCCTAACAGCTATGCAATCAAAAATAGACAAATCCTGAGAAATAAACAATGTGGCCAAGAAAACATTGGTTAATTTAATGGAAAGTTATATTTAATTAAAATAGCATTTTAAATAGTGGTATCGTTTTTATCGTTCCTAGGACATTAAACATTGCAATATGGTTGGTAAGGTGGGGAGAAGCTCTGTGCAAGGATATTGACACTTCAGTTGTATGCTGTGGTCAATCAATTCAGGTTAGGAAGCCCTTGCATAGAAGCATTTGAACATCCAATAGTGAAATAAGAAATGAAGCAAAAAATACCTTCATTTTTCCAGCTGCTATTCAGCCTAAAGCATTCAAATATTATTTTGTCCAGCTCTTCGTGTCTATTCATTTTTTCATTTTCATTTTTCCCCAGATTGGATTGAAATTATTAACTTTAATTTTAATATGTTAAATTATACTTATTGTAAGTTTCAAATAATTTTAATACATTCATCCCGGAATTGTTGATCCCAAAATATTTCAAAAACTAACAAAAATCAATTCAGGTTTCCTCGGCTTACAACCATTCATTTAGTAACCCTTCAAAGTTACAATGGCAGTGAAAATAGTGACTTGTTTGCAGTCCTTGTACTTATGAAAGTCACAGCATTCTCATACTCATGTAATTAAAATTCAGGTGCTTGGCAATCAGTAGGTATTTTTGACAATTGTAGTATCCCAGGATGACGTGATTGTCATTTGCAGCCTTCCCATTTGGCTTCCAACAAATAAAGTCAATGGGAAAAGCTGGATTCACTTAATGGCCATGTGATTCACTTAACAACTGCAGTGATTCATTTAACAACAATGGTGAAAAAGGCCATAAACATTTGCTTAGCAATGGAAATTCTGGTCCCAATTGTGGTCATAAGTGAAGGACTATTGTGTTGCAGATAAAATAGTCCCTCATCTTGTTTCTCAATTATACCATTTGAAATTGTAAGGGAAGGGCTGCATTAAGGACTAATCCAAAAAAGATACCATTGCTTGGGTGCTTGCCACAGCACCAAGAAAAAACAAGGTTGCATCTTTTTTTTTTCTGGGTCCCCCTTCATATCATTCCCAACCAATGTGTGAAACAGACTTCTTGTTAGATTTTTCTCCCAATCCCCATTTCCGATTCTGATGTTTTTCAAAGACAATCTCACTTTTCAAAAGCCAGCAGTGACTTGAGACAGAAGGAATAGAATAGAATAGAATAGAATAGAATAGAATAGAATAGAATAGAATAGAATAGAATAGAATAGAATAGAATAGAATAGAATAGAATAGAATAGAATAGAATAGAATAGAATTCTTTATTGGCCAAGTGTGATTGGACACACAAGGAATTTGTCTTGGTGCGTATGTTCTCAGTGTACATAAAAAGAAAAGATACACAATAGATAATAGAAAGTTTGGCCATGCATGCCTCAAAATCCATGCTGGAATGTTTTCGGTTGACTTGAAAATGGGTGAATACCACTTCCAGCTCAGCAACAGGAAAGGTCCATAAAAGATTAGTATGCTGTGGAGAAAGCTAACCTTGAATCTTTTTCTGTCACAACTAATATTGTTTGGTGCTATTAGAGGTTTCCTTTTAATTTTATAGAGAAGTCTTCAATCTCTTTTTCTCCCACTCCCCGTCTGCTCTACAAACAGTTGCCATATGAGAAGCCATTTGTTTAGGCTACCTTACTGCTGGAATTTTGCAATTACCATAGGATTCCCTTAACTATTGATACATCTGCTCAGTCCCACGTGATCCTGCCCTCTAGAGCCTGCCCAGGTCTACCTATCTGAACCATCTCTCAGGTCAAATGTGGCTTCCATGTCAATGACAATTGACAAATCCCACAATAATAGATGATCTGCTCCAAGCCAACAGAGGAGGGAGGGTGGGAAGGTCTATGTGGGTGGGTGGGTGGGTGGGCACGTGTGCATCTGTATAAAAAAGAATGAAGAAAAAGAAAAGGGAGAAGAAAGAGATAGAGGGAGACAGGATGCTGAAGCACTAGCCAAAATAAAATGGGACTTCAAGGATAGACAATACCGATAAGGATCAGACTGGGTTCTATAAACAGAAAAATAATAAAAAGCCACAATACAGTTTAGAGAACAACATCTAAGAGGTTGAAAGAATGCAGCAGATGAAAAATATTTTTTTAAAAAAGCTTTTGATATTTTCATTACAAACTGTCTTTCCAATTGTGGGTGGTACCTGCTGTTTGTGATTTGCTAGAATTAGTATTATCCGAGTTTTAAATTTTGGGTGATATTAAAAGACAAAGTGGTAGCATCTTTGCCCTGAGTGGGTTACAAAAAGCCCTCTGGCTTTTGAAGACTTGAGGGACCCCCTATAAATACCTGCAGAAATCCAGACTTTTACTGTAAATATATTTTTAGTCCTTTGTTGCATAAATAAGCTTGAAGTGTGATTGAACCTCCTTTTGTCTTATATCTAAGAGAGTGATGAGAAGAAACATACAGTTTTATATGTCTGCAAATTCATGATCTTAGAGACAGACCAATTTCCCTTATCTTTCTATTTTGGGAGATTAAACAAAAACAAACCAAATCAACTGCAGCTTAACATATGCTTAAATATCATGCCCACTCATGAAACTGAGCAAATATGTCTTATAGCCACTTGTCTTGCACTGCTATATTAGTAGCAGCATAGACTCGCTTTCAACAGTAAGATGGGTGGCATATAAATTCAATAATGACAGCACCATTTGGACACCGCTATATGTCAAGGGGAGAAAAAGCCCTTGGCTTAATGGCTCCTTGACCATGCTTGGAATCAAAGAATCTGCAAAATAATCTGGTAATATAATTCACAAATATTGTCAAAATGCAACAACAAGTGCTTAACCTTTAAGTAGGTTAAGAGAGGTAATTTTTTTCTGAATGGAGAGCATGTTTTGAGTGTTCTCTCCAGCTGTCTGGCACAGACTTGACTGCTCATAAAGTGAATGTCATGATGGACATAGCGAGGCCTGCAGTACCTCAAAGCTCTCCACTAACCACTTAGCCCCACAAGATACTCATTGCCATCTCACTTTGTCTTTTGAAGGACTGCTAAGATCACTCCAAAGCAAGGGGTTAAAATGCATTCCCCAGTTATGTTTATTTTCCAGTCATGAAGCTAGAGGTTGGAGCTTTGTTTTGCAACATGTTAGATTTCAGGTTATTTCTTTTTTAAAAAAATAAAAATAAAAGTATCCAAATGGAGAAAAGAGCCTGCCAGGCATATTGATGTCCATTAGTGTCATGCTGACCTAAGGAAGAAAGAAATCACCCTTTAACTAGTATTAAGATCCTCCCTCCAGAGTCATCAAGCATTCAAGGCTATCATTGTTATCAAATTGCCCCCCCCCCCAAAAAAGGGAGCTCAAAGATAATTTGCTCAATTTGCCTTCCCACTCTTTTGGCTTGGACAAAGTTCTGGAGAAGCTCCATGATAGCAAGCTGGTTGTTCAAGCATGATTTATAATGCCATAATCCAAATCCCAAATCATGCCAGCTGCATCGTTTTCTCCAACTGAATACCATCTGTACAGCAATTTCATTAGGCAGCATCAAAGGGAAGGCGTCTTCAGTAGCAACTGCATTAAATGGGCAGTCCCAGAGTTTTTATAGCAAGTCATAGGGACCAGGAGAACATTGTGTTGGTTTTGACAACATTAGAGCTAGCTATGGTCTCATCCTTATTTTTCTTGCTCTACAGATATGGGGGAGCAGTATTTAAGGGAACAACATTTTGTGCACTATAGCCAAGCAGGACAGGCTACGATCGTGCAAGATATAATTTATGGATTACTAGAACCCCAAGATTTACTAACCTGATGTATTGCCAACAGACATTCCCAGAATGAAAGAATTCATTGGATCTAAATATCAGAATGGAATGGTACTCACATGACTTCTTTGTGAAAAAAAATTCATTCCCTGGTATAGACGTCATCCTTGACTTTCGACCACAATTGAAACCAAAATTTCTGTTGTTAAGTGAGACATTTGTTAAGTGAGTTTTGCCCCTTTTTATGACATTTTTGCCACATTTAAGTGAAGTTAAGTTATTTAAACGACTCGCTGCAGTTGTTAAGTTAGTAACCCAGTTGTTAAGTGAATCTGGCTTCCCCATTGACTTTGATTGTCACAAGATACATGATCCTGGGACACAGCAACCATCATTAATATGAACTAATTGGCAAGCATCCAAATATTTGATCATGTGACCATGAGGATGCTGCAAAGGTCATAACTATGAAAAATGGCCATAAGTCATTTTCTCGCTGCCATTGTAACATTGAACAGTCACTAAGTGAACTGTTGGAAGTCAAAGACTATGTGTATTAAATTTCAGCAATATCTTTTAGGTTAGGGGTAAACAATTTTTTTTTCTTGATTATTCTCATTAGGTTGCACACTAACGGTTGGGGCAGCTGAAGCAAAACATTGAGTGATACTTTTGCTTTTCCCCCTCTCTGATCATTTCATGTGTTCCTTTCTTCTTTTCTCTAACTTATCCCTTTCCTTTTTAAATTCTTTTTCTTTCTGACAGCCTCTTCCTTCTTCCAAGTAACAGGCTTTTAGGGGAGGAACAGATCACAACTACCAGAAATCAGAACCAGTTGCTTTCAGGAGACATTTGAAATTAAATTAAGGGCAGAGGTGGAATATGGGTAGTAAGTTGCCGACAAGAGCTTTAGGCAGCATAGCCTTGGTACTATTGTTTAAATCCCTGGAAATCAAGAGCAGCAATCACTGACTCTGACTTTAGCCCACTTCTGACAATAGTAAACTGAGCTGATTGCAAACATTTATCTGGGTTAATGGGTGGTGGCATTTTGAAGAAGCCGGGAGGAAGTAAATGGGAGAGATTGTGGAGTGAGAGAGGCAGGCAAAGGAAGAATTACATACAGGCACGTGCATTTGCTGATTTATGTGCCACTGTCAGATCAGCATTTTATCTTCATTCCATTTGACTATCAATAAATGATAAGTGTCCCCAAGTATGAAGGCCAGGCACAAATGGCAAAAAGGGATGAAGCCCTCATGCAACATCACAAGGTAGGGTGTTGCGTCAACCCCGCAATGTGTGACATTGCCATTGCATGGAGTTTGAGTTTTGCCCTTGCTTCTTGGACCTTGGCGAGGGGAAAGGGAAATCAAGATAAATTATGTACACTGACATTTTTTTTAAAAAAAATGTTGGTTTTTACGTAGCTAAATAATACCACTCAAACAGAATATACTTCCCACCCTCAAGAAGCTTAGCAGGGAAATATAAAATGTTAAGTGGCTACAGAAGAGAACATTGAGACCACGCTGACCTGCTGGCTTCCTATATTGAGTCATATTGCCCCACCAGCCTTACAATGACAAGTTGCACTTCTCAGAATGTATAAAAACATGTCAGGAATCCAGAACTGTGGGTGCACTATAATATGCCATACTTGTCAACTGGATGAATTAAATGCAGAAAATAGAGAGGGGGGACGGAAGGAGGGGAGAGAGAGAGAGAGAGAGAGAGAGAGAGAGAGAGAGAGAGAGAGAGAGAGAGAGAGAGAGAGAGAGAGAGAGAGAGAGAGAGAGAGAGAGAGAGAGAGAGAGAGAGAGAGAGAGAGAGAGAGAGAGAGAGAGAGAGAGAGAGAGAGAGAGAGAGATTGGCACTGCAGCTACATAGCACTAGCCTAATGCAGGGAAATACTGAGGTCAAAAGAAGAAAGGTACAACAGAGATTGAGGTGGCTGAATGGAGTCACCAAAGCAGTAGGCATGAGCTTAAATGGACTTCAGAGGGTGGTAGAGAACAGGAAAGCCTGGAGGAATGTTGTCCATGGGGTTGCGATGGGTCAGACACAACTTCGCAACAACAACAAAAGTCCCAGTGGAAAGTAAACTGGACTATTGAATGTTCAAATTCCATAAAAAAACAGCTGGAAAACTGAATGGGATCCACATCTGGGGCCAAGTACCTTCCCCTGAATGTGATACTGGTGCTCCTCGTTAGACATTGGATCACATAAGTGACTAGCGGCCATTTGAGAGCTTATACAGGAGGAAAAGCAGACTTTCTCCAACTAGGAGAAAGCACTGTGCTTAATTAGATAAATGGCCTAGATATTCGTATATAGAACAGTTTTCTATTCTTATGAACCAACAGATTTCAAAATGCAATCTGTAACTAATATATAATTTTTTGAATTTGTCAAACCTTACAAAATTTACTGCATATTTCTGTTAATTGTGTACCATAGTATTATGTGCTCTTTCTATATAATTTTATTGCTTTTATTCATGTGCTCTAATCATACCATAAATAAATAGAAGGGGGCATATGAAGGAAAGATACGGAGGAAGGGCATAAGGATCAAAAATGTGAAGTTGTCATTTGCGACTGGGTGTTTAAAGCCCCATCCTTTTTTTACATGAACTACAGTCCAGCCACTATACTGACACCTGCTTCGCTAGTGAATACCCTGGTATGGAGTATCCTGGAAAAGGGCATTCCTAGACCTAGATTTTCTTTCAGCACAAAACGGCACACCACACAATTTATCCAGCATGCTGAACTGGGTTTTAAATATTTGCATTCATTCCTAAAATTATTTTCTAAACTAATCCATTAAGATTGGCATACAGTAGACCTCTGGATGTAAGCAAATGGCAACAGGAGACTGGACTACAATCCCCTTCTTGAAGATTTGAGGAGGTTGAGTGTCGCTTCTTGTCTCACTGTACTTTAGAGCACCCAGCAAATCAGATTTAGCAAAATGTGATTAACTGGTGTGCAAAGAGCTAGTTTGGCTTTATATTTTAAACTTGAAGAAGAACTGATCCCAACACCTCTGGTTGGATCTAAAATGTCATCAACAGAGCTCTGGCCTTAAAATAATCCAGAACAGCAGTTGTCTAAAATATCCTACTGAGATGTGTCTCACTGCCTCCCCCACTCTATTCTTACATTGTCCAAATTTGCACAGTATACTTAACTTTGCTACCAAGATGTTCATGGAAGGAGTTGAATCATAAGTGAAGCAAATAGGCTGGGTTCTTCCAATGTGCTAAGTCATGTAAAATTAAACAAAGATTAATGCTAATGAAGCTTAGCATGTTTTGCAAATTCAGTTGCACCATTTTTATTGACTTAGTTTAAGCATGTTGTTTGAACCCAACCTCAATGATGTTCTTGCTTGAAGTCAGATATTATGCTTCAAATGGCCATGGAGACTGAAATTCATTCCTTTGATCCCTGAGAATCAAGGGATCTGGGGCCGAAGATACTCTGAAGAATATATTGGTAGCATAACTGAAAATATCATGCAAGATATACACTCCATAAAAACAAATAAATGCCTCCACACCTTCCAGGGATTCATGTAAGTCATGTAATATTCCGTGCATGGGAACATGAGATAAAAATAATATTTATATATCTCTTCTCTGCAAGCTGAAAGGGAAGAACATCAATTGCACTGCTGTTGTTGGCTCTTTCCCTACCCTAAAAAGACCTACACATGCTGTTGCCCTTATTTAATATTGCAAGCCAAGTTTAGAAAATAGGTAATCCAGTGTTTTCTCTTCCATCCATTAGGAAAACAATCACTTGTGACTCTAATGTGGGATAGGGTAGGTTGAAGTAGGTAGAGGCCGATGCTTAGAGTGGAGGAGGAGTATAGGTTGCCTAATTGAGGGCAAGAACTAAGGCACAATGCAGGGCGAAGACAAAGGGGGCTCTTACCCACACTCTTGCTCAAAGCAACATTTCTGCACCTCTACATTTGTCATTCAAACTGTTTCTACAGAGTATAATAAGTAGAGTGCACTTCTAAAAGAGTGCTAAACCCAAATTCAAAAATAGCATAGCTGACGGCTTAAGGGCACAGAAGAGAGTGCAGGTTAAAGTGGGAGGAATGATTGATAATAAACAAAATCCAATTCAAGCTATGTTTCAAAGAGGTGGTGGTTCTGGCAGTAAGTTAACCAAGAAGCCAGTTCTGATTTTAGGTCTGGAAACATCCATATAGGTAGCCAGCACCCATTAAATTAGTTTATACTGTAATTTATTTTGTACTTCTACCATAGATATTTTATGATATGGTTACTGTATTTGTTGTGAACTGCGAGGAGTTCTGTTGATCTCCATGGGCACAATTTGAATAAAAATGTATACCAGTGCTGATTTTCAGAGTTGCACAATTGTGATTGGCTCCTGCATAATAAGAGTCATCACCATGACATGTAGCATTTCTAAAAACCCCACAGATTAGGCAAAATGACACCTGTCCCGCATTAGAAGCAGCAACATGAGTAATCATGGGGTACTGTATAAGGAGCCATGGGAACTGCAGCTGTGTGAGACTGGCCCTGGGAGTGTTGGTCTGTCAGGGTGATGAGGGTAGTATTCTTGTGCTCCAAAATAATAAAAATAGTTTTAAAAAAATACAATTAAAAATTGGAGAGGGGGTGACAAAAACCCTATTGCCAATAGAAACAGCAGAAAACCTGCACGATACACAAATATGACATACACTTGGAACTAATCAGATCTCTGTCTTTTATAACTAGCCTGGATAAGACCTGTCAAGTGCTACAGAAAGCCCTAATCACTTGGGCAAATGCCTTTGTAAAAACCAGGTGTATCTCTTTCCAACATACCAAGCCTAAATGTCCCTAGAGAACAATGCCCTGAAGCAGACTATACGGGCAGGTTTGCAGTAGCCTAAAGTATCTAATAATCTAATCCTTAACCTCAGTAGCATCAAGATGGTCAGGGAGGCATGCCAGATTGTAATCATGGTGTGATATTGTGGTTAAAACCCAGGTTCTAGTCCTTCCTCAGTCATGGAAGCCTATTATAAAAAACAAGCAGATAACTAACCATGAGATTTTGCCCTGGAGACAATTTGACAAGATTCACCAACTATTCAGATGCATCATAGTTAGGGTAAGGCCAGCCTGGCATTTATTGACTAATTCAAGCTGATTTAGGTGCATCTCCTCCTTCTATTCCCAAGACACATTTTTCTTGGGCAATTATGCTTTGACAATGGAGTCTCTGAGCTGATCTCTGGCTTTGACAATTAGACAATTTGACCATTCGGCCTCTGGTGAAGTGGGAGATGAATTTATTTGTTATTTCAGAGCATACCATGTTTGGGCTCCTTTAAAGATGGGTTAGCACTGTTCTAGAATAGCAATAAGCCCTGTGCCCAAAAGGAAGCTGACTATCAGCTGGTATTGAGCCAGGGTGGTGCAGTGGTTAGAGTGCAGGGTACTTGTAGTACTGCCAGCTGCCAGTAATTTGGCAATTCAAATCTCACCTGGTTCAAGGTTGACTCAGCCTTCCATCCTTCCATCCTTCCATCCTTCCATCCTTCCATCCTTCCATCCTTCCATCCTTCCAAGCAGGGACGTGCGGTCAGGGGAGGCAGGGGAGGCAGAGCCTCACCTCTCTTCATGAAATAATAGTATATAATAATAATATATATTTCGTCCCATCCCTTTTACATGGCTCCCGCTAAGTTCCGGTAAGGAGAAGAGCTTTTGGGGAGTGAAGAGGAAGGCAGGAGGGTTCTCGGAAGCGCCAATAACCTTCCTGCCTCCGCTGTACTTTGTGCGCTCCTCGCGACTGCAATAGACATCCAGAAGTGGCAGGGGATGTTGGGCTGGAAGCCCAAACCCCATTATCCATAAAAGCCGCTTCTGGATGTATATTGCAGTCGTGAGGAGCGCGCGAAGTCCAGCAGAGGCAGGAAGGTTCTTGTCGTTCCCCAGTCGCTTTCAAGGACTGCGGAGCGCGAGCCAGCGGAGCACGCTCAGAAAAGCGGGGAATGAGATTACGTGTGCTGGAGGCTGAGGCAGCCTCAGCCTCCAGCACACGTGCTCCCATTCCCCACCTTCCTGATGACGTCACCAGCCTCACCAGCCATAAACCTCACCGCACGTCACTGCTTCCAAGGTGGGTAAAATGAGGACCCAAATTGTTGGGGACAATATGCTGACTCTGTAAACCATTTAGAGAGGGCTGGAAAGCACTGTAAAGCAGTATATAAGTCTAAGTGCTATTGCTATTACTAATCAAATTATCTTTAAATGCATCCACACAAAATATTCCGATAAAATCAAAACAAGATTTCTGAGATGGCTAAATCCAATGGTCTAGAGATCGGTGAAAACTGATCTTTCTAGCTCTTGCCCCACCTCACATTAAAATATCTCTGTAGGTGATTAGGAGCATTTGGTAGGATGTAAGGGAAACAAAGCTAAGAAAATCCACAAATCACTATTTTTAACATGCCCTTTATATCACGTGCCAGCACCGTAGCTCTGGAAAGACAAGGATCACAAGTTTTAGAGATCACAGAATTTTTGTCTATATGCTTTTCTGATGAAAAGAGGACTGGTGTTAGCAGGGCTATGGTGTATATTTCAGTGTAACTTTTACTGCACTTGGGAAACAACTATGTAGCTTTCTAGATCAACCAAGTGTCCCAAGGCCTTGCTCTGAGAATTATTGAAAATTAGTTCCTGGAGAGCAATATGAAAATGCATTGTCCTAAATACAGTGATATTTGTGAGACATCAATTCCACCCACCAGCAGTAGAACAAGTCCTATGCAGTGATGAAAAGAGAAGGGCATCATCCTATCCCCAAGTTAAGAGTTCTCCTTGGCCAAAGAGATCTTGTGGAGACCTTAGAGAAAGCAAGATGGATCCTAAATGTAAAATTAATTGCACAACATTTCATTAGATCCCGTCCCAGGATGTCACACAGTGGCAAAGCATTGATTTCACATGGAAATGGATGATTAACAGGTAGAAACATGGCAGGTTAAAGATAACTCTCTTCTGGCATTTGCTTTATCCAAAGCAACATTGCAACTTTTGCAACTAACTGTAATATTTCAATTCTATTTTATTCTTTTAAAGTTTCTCAGGAAGCCATGGACAAAAAAAATGCCTTCCCTACCTACAGGTTTATGAGACTCTTGGTATTTCTTTTCTTTGCTGCTGGCTCCTACTCTTCCTCAGTGTTACAACTATTCTACTCTTTGTGGAAAATAACCTGGCTTTAGAGAATATTGGGTCAAAGGCAAAATAGAATTTGTGTAGACACTATTCAAAATGCCTTTGAGCAAGAAAGAGCTATTTGTAACTCAAAACAGCCATGGGATTTTTCTGGACCCTCCATCAGCCAATAATGATGTGCAAACAAGCAACAGAGTCAACTATGCAACAGTTGCCCAGTCAGTCCTCCAAGGAAATGAGATATGAGACAGCAGTGCAGAGCAGGAAGAGTTCAAAGCATTCTCTACAGAACTTTCTGCCAAGGTCTAGCAGCACAGAACATGTCTTCCAATGATGACTGACTACAAAGAATAAGCCACGCCCATTCCAGAGACCATGGCAAATGAGAACAATGGAACCATTGACCTAATGAAGACTTGCCAATACTCCCATTGCATAAAAACACATAGAAGACATGGAAGACTTTGTACTCCCCAAAATAGCAGACCTTGGAGCCATCATTGAATTAATGATGACTGGGTTATGTTGTATGAATTGGAACAGAGAATTGGCTAGTAACCTCATGCTTGTACCTGCTGTTGTTTCAAAGGATCAGGCAAGAGAGCAACCAAATAAGAAGCAGCAAAATGAGAAGGACAAAGCTCCTTCCTTAGGACTTTGGGTTGATTTCTGAAAATACGGAATATTATGGTGGTCCTTTTCCTCTTCATTTTTTCTCCAGTCTCAACTTTTTGGCTTTACATTCTGCATGCTATATCCAGGATCATGCTAATTAGAACAGGCAGAGGGATGAGGAGAGAGTTGAATTTTCAAGAGAAGCTCTGGTTATCCCTTCATTCTATTATGTGGGTGAGCATCATATAACAGAGATCCTGGATTGTTCTTTTTTTAATGTGTTGGTTAAGAATCTGAACTACAAACTCTCCGGATTTGAATTTTGCTTCTGTCATGATCTTCCCAAATGGCTTTATTAGGCTATTTCTGAGTCTCAGACTCCCACTTACAGTATGCAGGCTAATAATGACGATTGACCTTTCAAAGTTTGTTGTAAGAAATACAGTGATAACCTGAGAAAGTAGGATTATGCAAAACTATATATATAGTTTTGACATTGTATGAAGACAATCCTAATTGAATCACCTTTTCAGGTAGTATTGTCTATCTGTATTGACTTGGTTGTTTTTGCATTAATCTAACAATCCTGTAGCCTTTTGTGGATCTATAGAAAGCTTTTTGAGCCAATCAGCTTGCCAATTTGAATCAATTAGATTAAATTATTAATATGTGCAACCTGAACCAATTTGGAATTTCAATTCAGTCATTCAGGTTGGATCTAACATTATCCACATATCCATACTAAAAGGCCATAAACTTTCCCAATACAAAATTGTAGACTAAACTTACATTTGTAATTGTGAGAGTATATAGTGGGCATATCAGAATTGTTGCCAAGGGAGATTACTTTGCTCACCAAATGAAGTCAATGCCCATCAAAAACAATCCTGTTATGAAGCTAAACGGCACTGCTGCAAATAAGTTGAATGCAATACTAGAGGCTGCAGCTATGTATTACTTTTTCCTTTATTGAAGATTCTTTAAATAAAGTGATGGCAGTGATGCCTAGTGAAAACATAAAATGGTAGCAAAACATTCATTGGTTCCCATGAACACCATTACCTACCTCTGTCTGGAACAGGTGTCCGCTATTATTAACAAAACTGGCATTGTTAATCATTAGAGCAAATTAAGTTGGATTCTCTATTAAGAATAAGAACATTACTTTGCACACTGTCAGTCTGTCTTCAAAGAATATACACCAACACATAGTTCATTTCTTACATTACAAAGGTTTTTTTGAGAGCTTAAACTAGATTTAAGCCAAGCAGTAAGTGCAAAAACCAGTGTGAGACCTTAGTAGATCAACCTTTGCAGAAGTATTAGCTTAGGCATCCGTGAGCATAAAAGCAAATGGAAAGAGAAGACAAGATATGGCCCTTAGCATTTATAAGTGTTGTAGTGGTTTGGCAGATACTTTTCAGGTTGAAACTGTTCAAAGTAATACAGATGCCTTTCCTCCCCCTTGCCTGCTGACTTCCTATTTTCTAGGCCATTTGGACAAATCAGGTTAAATTGTACCTGATTTCATATATATGTGTGCTGTGAAAAATGTTAATTACAGAAACCCACAAATTACAGTCACACTCTCAAAAATAAGCCTTTGGCACCTCAATCTCAGTGGCAACCAGCCAGAATTTGCCTGCAAGTGTTCTGCCCACCTCAAATGGTTAAAAATGTAAGTGTCCATGGAAGATGAAGTCCTCCTTCTCCCCTCTGTCATCCTGCAAAGTATATATGCATTAAGTGGGGGGCATGCTTTGTGCTTGCTTGAATTCACTGCAAAATTGAAGAACCTGCCATCTGCTTTGGACTCTGGTATGCTAATAACCACAGCTGTATTTTTTAAGGAAAGGGGGTTAGAATTTACAGTTGCTGGAAAGATGGCCATCATCTGCAATGCTTAAATTCATTTGCAAAGCTTTACTGCAATTCATCTTACCGTAACTAAATTATTTGGGAGAATAAGTACCAAAGAATATATTTGCCTTCTCACTGGATTAAACTAAAGTTTATCTTGTCTAACCCTGACAACAAAGAATTCTGTCCCCAGTTTCTGTGAATAAATCCACCACTACTAAACTTAAGCCTCAGATATGCACATTCCAAATCATAATTCATTTTAAAATAAGGTAAATCTGGTGATCCCAATATGTTCCATATGATTCCTGAAATACCAATTTTCTGAGTTTGCACAATACTCACCAACTTCCAGGGGGGGGGGGGCAATGATAAAAGCAGATTTGTGTTTCTATCAGACACACAAGCCCCATTCTTTTCCCACCTGTTTCATGGCACTACAAACTTATTCCAAAAGATGCCGCCTGTGGCACAATGCTGTTTCTGTCACAATAATGGAAATAGTGAGATCCCTGGATGCTGCTGACAAGATCTTGAAGGGTATACTAATGAAAAAAATAGGCTGGGTTCACATAGCACATTATGCCATAAAAATCTGATAAAGGTTAATCCTGCACTTAACATTGTGTTAAGTGGAGAGAGGTAGAAAGCAAGCAAGTGTCAGAAGGCAAATGCTGGACACACCCACAGAGCAGGAGATTGATTTAGTCACACTTACTCCTTTCAGCTCTCAGGGAGAGGGCTTTAAAACAAATGCACCACACTTAATATATTATATGAATGCAGACTCTGGGCATAGCTCAGAGTATGCTGGGAGCACAACATCAGTCCCCTTTTCTTTTTAAACAAGACTGCTAAGCATCTGATTACTGTCAATCAAGCAGGAAATCAATAGATGAAGTCCTTCCCCCATGTACACACACATTGCATCTATAAAATTCCCAAGACCTGCTATTTTGCTTCAACTCTCAAAGCTACCTCTATCTATCAAATGACCAAAACCAACCCCTTTTTATGTACACCAATGCATACAGCTCACATTAAAAGAGAAAGAGCAGAACTTCTCTTGTCTGATTAGGCCCTTTTGTATTGATGCTGTTTCCCACCCTACTCCCGTTGCTACTGTCCCACTGGCAAACAAGTGTGTCTAGCAGCTACTTAGAAGTGTGAGGTGGGGGAGATGACCTTGGCATGGAGATAGTGTCAAATGATGCTGAGATGTAAGTCCAGTGAAATAGCAAATTTATGGGGAGAACTTCTTCAAATCTGCTTTTGAAAGTTTCAATGTTGGTTATATGGCAGAAGTGCCAGAAGATATTTGATAAGTGGAAGCTCACCCACAACCCAGCCCCACTCTTAGATTTCTGAGTTGGTAACTACAACAACTGCCCACACGTTTGCAAGGCTCATTTGCAAATTTCAACTGCTACTGTCCGTGCAAGACATGTTGGGTTGTGACAATGAGGGAGGGAGGGCTTTGAGATTATTCAAAAACGTCCTTTGGAATCTGTTGTTCAGAAGCAAAATTTTGTGCAGGTATATATTACTGAGAAACCCAGACTCTCTCTGGGAATGTTTACAGAAAAATAATAATTATCTAATGCCAATCTAGCACTGGTATTTCCAGACAATCACTTGAACCCAAGTCTTTGCCTGGAGCTCAGAAGGCTCCTGCTTAGTTCATTTTGATTTTCCACAAATTAACTGTAAAAGCCACTCAGCTGTCCAGTAATCGTCAATATTCTTGTAGCATCTGTTAGCTTCATATTCTGCTTTCCAAAGTGTTAGCAATTTCCCTCAGCTTGGTTTCATCCACAAATTTGATGATCCCTTCAAACCCCTCAACTAAATCATTTATGATGATGTTGAAGAGCACTGTACCCAAAACTGAACTTTGAGACAGCCCACTGCATGCTTCCCTCCATGTAAATGTAGTTCCACTGAAGAGCACATGCTGACTGAGGTTGGTCAGCCAACTGCAAATCCATCTGGTGGTGTTACTAGCACTGCTATGTGCTACAAGTCTTAATTCATTCTGAGCCTTAACCTTCTTGCCTCCATCCTTGCAGATTGGGCTATTTGCTGGTACTCTAATCTAGTTCTATGCAGTGGTGGGATTCAAACAGTTTGCGCAGGTTCTGTCCACCTCGCCCTTCCCTTCCCAGCCACTCCTCACCTCACTGCCCAGCCACTCACCTGGCCACCTGGCCATTCGCCCAGCTGGGCGGTATGTCCAGTAGCTGGGCGTGACAAGGAGTGGCTGGGAGGGATTAGGCATGGCTGGGCATGGCAAGGAGAGGCTGGGTGAGGTGAAATGCCCCTCGACATAAATGATGTTGAGTTGGCCACACCACACAGTCACATGACCACCTAGACATGCCTAACCAGCCAGTCATTAGGGCAGAGAACCAGTGGTTAAATCCTACCACTGGTTATATGTCTTGCTTCCCATTTTTTTTATACCTGTCCCTTTTGTTCCTCAATTTGTCAGAGAGCTCTTTGTGCAACCATGCTGGTCTTGTCTGGGGTCTTTTTTCTTTTGCTGTGGTATTGCTTTTGTTTAGGATTTCATTATCTCATTTTTCAAAGCTTCCCAAGCATACTGAACTCTTTTTTTCTCCTCCAGGATTTTTGTCCATGGAATCCTTCCTATTCTCCTTCTAAGTTTGTTGAAGTCAGCTCTCTTAAAACACTAATGCGACTTTCTTCCGTTACCTGTGCCAGCAACATAGTGAATTCTAATGTGATGAGTTGTGGTGGGGCAGTGGTTAGAATGCAGTTCTGCAGGCTACTTCTGCTGATTGCCAGCTGATTACAGTTTGGCAGTTTGATTCTCACTGGCTCAAGGTTGACTCAGCCTTCCATCCTTCTGAGGTCGGCAAAATGAGAATCCAGATTGTTGGGGTTAAATTGCTTAGAGAGGGCTGTAAAGCACTGTGAAACAGTATATAAGTCTAATTGCTATTGATACATGGTCATTCTCTCCCAAAGTTCCTACAAGTTCCTCTCTCTCAACTATTTCACCCCTATTACTAAGAATTAAATTAGTATTTCTGACTTTCTAGGTCCCTCTTCCACTTTTTGGATGACAAAGCAAGTCAGAAAGTTGTTCAATCTCCCATTGGCTGCAGTGGGAGTTGATGTCTGGGAGATAAAGCCCCTCATTACCACAGTAGTATGTTTCCTGCATACCTCATAACTTCCAAGAAGGCTTTCATCCATGGAATTGTGTATTTCTGTAGAGGTGTAGTAATTTTTTACATACAATGCAACTTCTCCTCTTTCATTGGGTCTGCTTCATTTGAGCAAATTATAACCTTCTATTCATATGTTCTAATCATAGGTACCATCCCACCAAGATTCAGTAATAGCAACATTATCATACTTCTCAATAAGTCTCATATTCTCCCCGTTTATTCCCCATATTTTAAGCATTAGCAAACACAGGCATCTGAGCACTGTATGGCTGACCCTGTATTTGCTTCCCATGGCTCCTGTTTTATATTATCCTTCCTTCTTATCTCTTCCTTATTGTTTGATTGGGGTTTATGCTTTGGGCTGAATCTTAAAAATGCTTTGGCCTCTTCCTCCAGATTTAATTTAAAGTCCTTTGGATGAACCAAGTCAGATGTCTTCCAAACACATTCTTTCTGGTCCTTGTGAAGTATGGACCATCTTTTGTCAGAAGCCCATCATTTAGATAATGTAGATCATTGTCCAGAAACCCAAAATTTTCTCAACAACATCCCTTGATTCAATGGTTTATCTCTAGAATCCTCTGCTCCCTTGTTGGGTGTTGACCTTTTGCAGGAAGAACATATGAAAATATCACCTGTGCTCCTAATTCTTTAGCCTTCCTGCCTAGGTCCTCATAGTCCCTTAATATATTTTTCAGGCTCTTTTTTGTTGTATTGTTCATCCCAACATGAAAGAGAAGAAAAGGATAATAATCAGTTGCTGGATTATTTGGATAAGCCTCTCTGTAATATCTCTGATCTTTGCACCAGGGAGACAACATATCTCCCTCAGTATGTTATCCGGGCTACAAATTGTTGATTCTGTTCCTCTGAGAAGTGAGTCACCAATCACCACCATAGGCCTATTTCTCTTTGGGGAACCCAGCAGATTTTTCTTTTCTGTGATAGTCTGAACTACTTTTTTCCCTGTCACTGGAACACCTGATGAAGACCCTTCTTCAGAATTCTCCATGACTGGATGGGGAATTCTGAACATTGAAGTGCACATATCTTAAAGTTGCCAAGGTTGAGAAATACTAGACTATAAAATTGCTCTGCCTTTTATAGATCAGTGCCATACAGGATCACTTAAAATTAAAATCTTTTGGGGTGTTCGGGTGTTAAGTTTTCATACAGTCAGAGGAAAACAATATATCAGACCTATTATCAAATCAAGAGTTAGATGGAAATCAGGCTTGTCTCCCAAAAGAGGGAGTGCCCAGCCTATCACGTATAGTTCAAGTGGGAGAAACAGGTGCAAGAACTGGAATTGTAATTTCAACAGAAATGCGACTCATATCTGAATCACCGCAGTTACTATTTTTTCATGGCTTCTTAGCTTCTGTACAATAAAGATTCTTAAAAGGCCTTAGGGTCTTTTGTGCCTAATATAATGGGTTCCAGTGTAGCTTCTAAGCCAATAGTAAGCCAAGTGCAGCTCACTGCCCAGGCTGGTAGTATTTTAGTCTAACACAGTGGTCGGCAAGCCGTGGCTCGCGAGCCACATGCAGCTCTTTACACACTTTAATGTGGCTCTTCTGTGTGCTGGGCGCCCGCTCCCCTCCCTCCTCTCGGGCACTTCAAAACAAGCGCCTCTTTCCCTTTTTTCTTTTCGACCCACAATGATTAGGGAGGATCCTGAAGTCGGGCGGGGACGAGAAGCGAGGAGGCAGAAAAAGAAACAGAGGCTAAGGAGCTTCCCCCCCCCTGCCTCCTCCCAGCAAAAATCTAACCGGGGAGCCGGGCGGGCAGTAGCAGTAGCCGCGTGATCAGCTAACTTGCTACTGCCCGCCAGCTCCCTGATAAGATTTTTGCGGGGGGGGGGAGAAGCTCCTTGGCCTCCGTCTCTTTTTCTCCCTCCTTGCTTCCTGGGGCTCCACCAATGGGGGAGCAAGGCCCACCCAGTGCCAGGCTTTGGGATAAAACAGAGGTCTGCAAAGTTGGCTGTTTTAAGACTGGTGGACTTCAATTCTCAGAATTCTGGGGGGGGGGTTTTCTAAAGGGTTAGGGGTGCAAGGGTCTTGCAACTTGACAGCTTTAAGACTTGCATGCTTCAATGCCAGTTTCTGAGCCAACATTACTGGAGGAGGAATTCTGGGAGTTGAAGTCCACAAGTCTTAAAGCTGTCGGGTTTGAAGACCCCTTGGGGTTTTTTTTCCTAAAGGGTTAGGGATGCAAGGATCTTGTAACTTGACAGCTTTAAGACTTGCGTGCTTCAAATGCCAGAGTTTATTTGAAACTAAAAACATTTTCGATTTTAAAAATGTGGCTCTCAAAATAAATTTCAACCGTGGTTTTGGCGAGATTTGGCTCAGTTGAAAAAAAAGGTTGCCCACCACTGGTCTAACATATCAGAAGTAACCCAAATCAAGAAAAGCTGGTGGTTTATATGCTAGTATCCTAACCACTCAAATACTTCTTCAAACTTACCTGCAAGGTCTTTCTTGCAAGGTCTGCAGATTTTCCTGAACTTAATCATTTCCTCTTGGTTATTACCTGATTGATCTCACCTGCAGACATTGCTGTTTCAAAGGACATCCTGTCTTTCTCAGTTGGGGAAGCAGATTGTCCTTCTCAGTTATTCTGATCTGACAGCTAATCACCCTTTGTTATTCACCAAATTTATGCATTATAGAAATTGCAGTTTGGCCAGCATTCACATCCAGCTGTCAATTCTTGTTTCTAGAAGGTGCAAGACTTAGAAGAGGAGCATAAGAATATAAGAAGATCCAGTTCAAAGAACACACTAAATAACGATGTGATTTATTCAGTTTTGACACAAAGTGTATTGTATGAACCCAGGTATTATGATTCATAGCTTAAGATGTTCTATGAACCTAGCTGAAGTTGCTTAACAGTTGTGCCATGATTACATAAACCATATCTTAGTGCAGGAGTGTCAAACTCGATTTCATTGAGGTCCGCATCAGGGTTGTTTGATGTGGGGGGTCAGGATGGGTATGGCCAGCTCAACGTCACTCATGTCAGGACTGCCTGTGGTGACCTGAGCGCTCTGCCAATGAAAACGGGCTCCTGAGCTCTGATTCCAGCTGCAATGGCCTCCTGAAACCTTCTGCCAGCAAAAACGGAGCTTGCAAAGGCCTCCCGAGTTCCATTTTCACTGGCAGAGGCACCATGGGCCAGCCCTTTGCTGTTTCCAGGGCGGCCCCGTAGGCCAGATCTAAGCATCCTGTGGGACAGATATGACCCATGGGCCTTGAGTTTGACACACCTCTGTAAGCATGTTGTGTAGACCCAATCAAATCTACTGTTTGATCACTTTAAAATCATTCTAGTCCAATATCCTATTTCTAGTTGCAGCCCTCCAAATACCTCCAGAAAATTCATTAAAAGGCAATAATTCTGTCCGACTCTTGCAACTGATAAAACTGCCTCCAAACATGCATTTTTTTAGCCATTATAACTAACAACTACAATATTGGTTTATCTTCCAATAATTTGTGGCACCGCCACCAGATCCCATCGAAGCAAATATCTTACATTTTTATATGAAGTGTATTTCCATTCGCCACCCTTGACTGTTTGGAAATCAATTTCTTTTACAGATAAAAATGGAGCCTGTTTTTTACATATTAAAGCATTCTTGGATTTGCCTAAAGCTTCTGCTTTTCCTTCATCTTGCACATTCTACGCAAGGATGTTAAAACTGTGAAAGGGATGTAATTAAATGATGAGGTCTGGACAGTACAAAAAAAGGTACGAGTTGCTGAAAAAGTGATATTAGGAGAATTTTGTTCAGGCCACGTTATTTGAGTTGACCTGTTTTACATACTGTTAACTGAGTTAATAACTGGTAGGAATGTCTAACAAATCCTAAATTTTATTGTATACAAACTTGTGTGTGTGTGGGTGTTGGTGTGTTTTGGATTTATTAAATCAGCTTTAGGATTTGGAATAGGGCAAATAAAGTAAATGTTTTCCATTTGTCTGCTCGTTTTTTAGAACTGTTTTAGGACCACTAGATCTTTAAACAAGTAGTCATATGAGCCTTTAAGGAACAGCTGTAGTTCTGAAGGGTTTTTTTTTTAAGGGAAGGCAAATATAAGTTGTACATCCTACCTAGAATCACTCACCTCACCATCGAGCTGCCAAAAGCACAACATCCAAAGTACATTTTATTAAAGAAAAGACACCAGATCAAAATATCCCTTCAAGAAATGAAGATTTCTTTTCCCGCTCCTAGTTGAGATAAGTAAGTGAAAAGTTCTTGGAAATGAAGAGATGACTGTTGCCTGTAACAATTATCTCCAAGCCATCAAGCGACAATTCTGAATTTACAAATCCCCATACAGTATTTTATTACAAGTTACAGAACAATCTCAAGTAATTCAGCAATAGTGTTTGCAAAATAAAGGAGCTTAAGGGGCTAAAAACGCACCCCATTTCAGGAGGGCTTGGAAGTTACAAATTTCAGACAGGCATGTTCAAGGTTTAGTTTTCTTAAAGACCCGGATTGATTTGTAGGTTAGTAATTTGGGGGGAGGGATGTCACTTGCAAGGTTGAGCAAAAGGTCAACCAGATGGTTCATCAGCACTGTTTCATTAGTCCTATAAATATAAACTAAAGGTAATGCATTTCAGTCTCTGGTTGTTCTGTTTTTGTTTTCAAAAGAAACTCAAAATGGAGCTAGCATAAGGGATTTTATTGGTACCCCAGAGGTCTATTGAGTGGTTTTGTCCATTACAAATGTAAGGTAGAGAAGAGAGGAATAAGAGGATTGCATCTAGACAGGCTGAGAAGCCTAGTGATTTGCATGCAGTACAAATAGACTTCATTTACAGACCACAATGAGCAGTAACTCAGTCATTAAGCGAAATGAATCACTAAATAAAGCTGCAACTTGCTTATGATCTTACTTCAGCTTTCCTTTGCTTTAAGGGTAAAGATTCCCCTTGCACATATGTGCTAGTTGACTCTAGGGGGCAGTGCTCATCTCTGTTTCAAAGCCGAAGAGCCAGCATTGTCCAAAGATGTCTCCATGGCCATGTGGCCAGCATGACTAAATGCCAAAGGTGCACGGAACACTTCCCACCAAAGGTAGTTCCTATTTTTCTACTTGCATTTTTTATGTGATTTCAAACTGCTAAGTTCGAAGCTGGGACAACTAACGGGAGCTCACTCCGTTACGCGGCACTAGGCATTCGAGCCACCGAACTGCCAACCTTTCTGATCGACCACCTCAGCGTCTTAGCCACTGAGCCACCACATCCCTGCCTTATAGACCTACAAAGGTGATCATAAATGCAAAGATTTGTCCCAAAGTTTTTCCATCACTGTCATTACTGCAGATGGTTGCTAAACATAGTCATTAAACAGGAACTGGCTGTAGTTACACCAGATTGAACCATAAGGTTCAACCTAGAGGCACCATTAGTCGAAGGTAATCCGCATGGCACACAGCTTGTTCTTTAAAACTTTAATGCTTTGAACAGAGATCCTTTCTGCACTGCCTGAACTTGAAAATTATTTCAAAAGTTAAGGGAAAGAGATAAAGCAGACATGTCAATGTCATTGCTTGCATGGAGGGAGATGTTGTTTAAAAAGAGTTCAGGAGAAAAATCATGAAAACACCCAGATATGAGGAGGAGTAGGACAAGCACCGCCATCAATACCAGTCATAGCAAGGGGGTATATACCTGGGGCAAATCCTGAATGTCTTAGCCTGTTTTTTCTAAGAATGATGTTCCCGCCCCTCCTTTCCTCTCTAGAGAAACCCAGATACTGCAGAGGGTTGGATCAGTGGGGCAAAGTGGGGGAACCTACCTCTCTCTCCCCCCCCCTCTCTTTAGTCTGCATCTCTCATCTCTCCCAGGTAATAGATTTCAATGGGAGACAAGGAGGGCACAGGGGTGACAGGCCATCGATAGGGGTCAGGGAGAGAAGATGAATCCAGCCCCAGGAATCAATTTCCTATTTGGCTTTCTCGTCAGCATTAATTTTGCCTGATGTGCAGCAGCATCTTTGAGGAGGGAAAGGTGGAGAGGGGAGGCTACCTTTTATTATGGATAAGTTACAAAGGCGGCATCAGCATTTGGCAATGTCATTCCTTCCTTTCCTATTAAGATTTCTGGTAATGCCATTTTCAAAGAAGCCAACCTTCTTGGCTCTCAAGGGCTTACCCCAAGATGGGAGCAAGCAGTTAAAAACAGGTACAGGAAATCCATATGTAAAATATCAAGCCATCTAGCAATTCATTAGACATCACTGCCCTATTATATTAATTTAAAGAATGCAGAAATCATGGCTCTGTCTGAGGTCCCCTCCTTTCTCATAAACACCAAGCCTTACTCTCTTCCAATGACACCACCAAAGCAAGACTTGGGGCAAATGTCCAGGATCCCAAACAATGTGCACCCATCCACCTGACCCTATTATCTAAGAGGACCCTCCCTCCCCAATTCCTATCTATGCCATTATTCTTTTTGACCTCCACCACATCACTCTATGCCCATGATGGCGAACCTATGGCACACGTGCCACAGGTGGCACATGGAGCCTCTCTGCCAGCATGCGAGCCATCACCCCAGCTGAGCTCCAAGCATGTGCCTCCCAGCAGCCAGCTGATTTTCGGGTCTCTGCAAAATACCATATAAACCATCCATATACATCCAACAGGAATAGGAAGTGACTCATAGGAGCAGATAGAGGTAAACCCTAGAGAGGCAGGAAATGCATCACTGCACAATGGAGATGAATGCTAGAGAGGTTTAAAGCTGCATACAAGGCAGACATAATACCTGTAATAGCATTAGGCATGTATGGGGGGGGGACATGGGCAGGGGTGTGACACCCCCACCCACCCCCTGTCCCATTTTTGGTCTCAGGAGGCTTCAGGGAGGCCTGCTAGGTCCAAAACAAGGCACACAGGTGAATCGTGGGTCGATGTGCAGGGGGCAGGTTGCACATGCTTTGCATTATGGCTGTGGGCACACACACACACACACGTTATCATGCATGTGAGCGTGCTTTTGGCACACAAGTATAAAAAGGTTAGCTATTACTGCTCTATGCCATCCATGGGAAGCCTCTTGTCACTCCAAGAATCCAGTCAGTCTTACTGTGCAATCGCTCTGCACCACTGCAAGGGCTTAGATGATTTTTTCACTTGGAATCATTCCATGTTTTCTCCCTGTTGTTTCTTCTTTTCCTTCACAAATAATCCATAAGGAAAGAAAGATAAATTGTTCTATAATGCCTTCTCATTGTTAACTTTTGGAGCTCTCCATCTACAAGCACATAGGAGCTTTTTCTTTCAGAAAGACCCATGTTGCTGTCCCCTGAATTTAGGCTGACCATGAGGCAGTGCCTAACCAGTCATCCTATTAAATTAGAGATAAAAAAAAGTTGCATCTTCCAGATTCTGCCTCTGTCAACAAACATGAGGATCATATAGTGGTCAGAATTCTGACTTTTACCACAGAAAGGCAAGAATTCCATCTCCTAAATCAATTTGATCCCCTTTTACAATACTTTACAAGTATTTTCATTTTGTCACATCAAGATCCCTGGATTCTAATTCCCTTTCTTCAGATGTCCTTTTTTACATATGTCTGCTTTTGAATCTCAGCCATATAAAATGATAAACATGTGAATCCAAAGTTAACAAAGCACATTTAAACAAAGCAAGTTTAACTAGATGACCTGCTTCATCTCATACATTAGAATAGTGTATGCTATATTTGTGTTTGGAGTGTTTGTTTTAGCATAGTGTGGGAAACAGGTCATCATCTAAACCATATGTGTTTCAATTGTTCTGTCTTAGCATGCAAAAGAAACATGGCAACTGTGCTTTTTATATTTCATTTATGTATTGTGTGAATATAGCCAGTCTGGCTGCTTGATTTTGGCTTAGTGTACTCTATCATTATTTGACCTTCAAAGTCTCTCTTTTAATTCTAGATATTTAAGGGAATGAAGCAAACACATTCATGCTCACGGTGGGGGACTCTTCTCCTTTACACACACACACACACACACACACACACACACATACACCAGATGTCCCAGGATTGGTTCTTTCATAACAAGCATGCTGGAAAACTCTCAAAGTCCTTGTCCAGATTTTATCTTCCTTCTCCCATCCACTTTGATTAGTCCATGTTCTTTTCAAAGGAGTCTTGATCATCCCATTTAGTCTCTTCAGATACACACAAACACACACACACACACATACACACACATACACACTCACTCATACACTTCCATCCTCATCTGCAATCCTGCCTCCCTCTCTCAATGTCAGTGGCTGGAGGTAACCAACGGCTGCTGGCTGGGCTGGGCTGGGCCAGGCAAGCACAGATGTGAGGTGCATGGAAATGAACTGATGCAAAGGAGGAGCCCACCGCAGAGGTCTGCCCAGTTCCCTCCAGCTGAACAGAGTGAAAGAGAGAGACTAGAAGGAAGCAGGAGGGGGAAGGAAAGGGGCTGAAGCTGCCAGCTAGGAAATAGTCTTCCCTAGTGATATTCTCCCCACGTTCCTTGGACCCACACTGAGGGAAAGAGAAGCAGAAATCAAGAAACGTTGACGAGGGACTGCACCTCTCCCCTACCATATGGGAACACTAGAACAAGGACACCCGTAGCATCTGACATGGAGGAAGCAGTAATAGAATCTCAGGAGTGTGTGTGTGCGTGCGTGTGTGCGTGCGTGTGTGTGTGTGTGGAGAGAGAGAGAGAGAGAGAGAGGGAGGGTGGAAGAGGGGGGACAGGCTTTGAGGGAAAGAGAATTTTGCAAAGAGTGTGATCAGCTTTTTTCTCTCATTGTTCAGATATTTTAATACTCATCTGCTCCAAACCTCTAGTCAGAGAACCAATTCCTCCTCTTCCTGATTGGAATTGTTGTCTTTGCCTAAATTTTCCACAATTACTCTTAATATCACAGTAAAGGATGCATCCTTTTGCAAGCTCCCTTCAAAAGCACCTTTTTCTGACACATACACTGCCTGGAGAATTGTATCTACCTGTTTCCTGAAGGGTTTCCCCACTCTTCAAAAGCACCACATCACTTCCCCCAACCTTGAAGTCTTTTTTCCCCACTTACACAATCCCTAGACAGATGTCCCAAATTTGTGCCACCAAAATCCAATATCAATTGCAATATTTTAGCAATGTCTTCATTTTTAAAACAAATAAACAATAACATAGATGTCCTAAGCCTGCAGTATATTTAAATTTACCAAGGGAAAAAAATTAAAATGCATAACAAATTCTATCCTTCTCTCCATATATATATCCAGCTATTATGGCTTATTCAAGAAGCTATCATTAAAGCAACGTTCATACAACGTATTTATTCCTGCCAGTAAAGGTCTAAATACTATATCTGCATAAATTCCTTAGCCTGTTTCCCTGAAAATAAGACCTATACCGAAAATAAGCCCAGCATATTTATGTGTGTGCCTAATATAAGCCCTACCTCAAAAAATAAGCCCTACTTAAGCACCTGCACAGCCAACCAGCCACTCATCCCTTCTGGTTGCTTGCAGTGCCACTGCTGCAAAGCAGGGGTCGTGGATCTGCCCCATCTGCAGGGGTGAAATTCAGCAGGTTCTGACAGGTTCTGGAGAACCGGTAGCGGAAATTTTGAGTAGTTCAGAGAACCAGCAAATAACACCTCTGGCTTGCCCCAGAGTCGAGTGGGAATGGGGATTTTGCAGTATCCTTCCCCTGCCACACCCACCAAGCCACGCCCACAGAACCGGTAGTAAAAGAAACTGAATTTCACCACTGCCCACATGTCCTGCACTGGCTTACCTCCGGGCCCCCACAGCCAGACCATCCACACCCCGACACGTGACTTGTGGCGACAGCATCAGCAGCCATGTGAAGCAGGAGCCCACACTGCTCGCAACCGCAACAGAGAAGGAGGCTGAGTAGTGTGAAGGTACCGTGGCTACAAGGCAGGTATTGGGGTGTGGAGGCCCTGAGGTAAACCAGTGCAGGGCACATGGGGCAGCTCTACCATCCCCTGCCTCAAGGCAATGGCACTGGTGTGCCACACAATCTCCTGCCCCACCATGAACAAGCAGAAATGGGCCTCCCATACATGGAAAAAGAAGAAACTGCCCAGAGCTTTTTGGGGGCCCCAAAAGAATATTAAAACCTGATCTTATTTTTGGGGAAACATGGGTAGTTATCCTTGCCATTGAGCAGGGTGTATTTATCTGTGTAATTCTTTTGTGTTGTATTAACTCAGCCAAGTCCTTGTTCTGACTGAACCAAGAAAATCAGTTAATTCAATAAAAAACCTAGATAGTATTTGTCCAAACCAGCTCATGATCTGATTCTGGATAAGGCATCTTTCTAGTCTCTTCATGCAACATATTCAACTCTGCCATCTCTTTTCCACCAGGCAATTCATCATTGTACTCCAAAATCATATGATCAAGGATGGCAGGATTGATATTTCAACAGCTATATTTGTAGCATTCCAGATGTTGCAAAGAGGTCACCCCCCCCCCCCACTTTCCTCTTTTCAGTTTGCTCCCTGTGCATGTTCTCCAAAATCCACAGGGCAGAATTGGGTTTAATGCCATTGTGGACAAGTTCAGGAGGAGAGATGTTACTACTTCCCACTTGTTTTCTGCCCATTTTTCACCTCCCCGTGTGGCTGCAAGGGATTAAAATTAACGCAGCCATAGACACCTCAATAGCCCTCATTTTTCACACCACTAATCTAAGACTTCTTAGATAACCCTCATTTTTCACACAACTAATCTAAGACTTCTTGATCTCAGAAGAGACACAATTTAATTAACCGCACAATCTGTGGTGTTGCAGAACATGGCTGATTTGGGGAGTTAGTTTAACTCTATGCAAGAAGGGGTCAGTTAAGAGCCAACTCTCCAAAGTTAACTAGGGCATTTTGGAGTTCACCCAATAAATCCTACCTCTAAACTGAGCAAGTTAAGCATTTTGGAGAACAGAGTCCTTGAATGTCCAATTGGTGGGTTACACCTATGATTGAGTTGAAATGGCCTTTATTGTTTAGTCATTAAGTTGCTGTTCTTCATTTTTGTAATTAAGGAGTCAGACTGCAAACCATGGTACCAACTTACTAATAACAGAATCAGATTACATCTGGATGGTGGCCCTCTCTCTCTCTCTCTCTCTCTCTTTCACACACACACACAAAGAGAGAGAGATTCCACAGTGGTGCCAATGAAGATCTGTCCCCATTATGTTGCTTTAAGTCTATACAAACTACAAAAGATTACCTACCTTTGTTACTTTTCGAGAACATGAGAGAACTGGAGCAAAACAGATGCCATAAATGTTGTGAGCACTTTAGATACCCACTCTTCAAACTCTCCCTCCACCCCCCATACATAAGCTGCAATGTTGCCCAATCATGGAATGCTCTTCCTGTGATACCACACAACTCTTGTTTCAGTTCTTAGGTCAACAGAAGTTGTTTTTAATTATTGTGTTGAAGATCTAATGAAAGAAAATGCATCTTTATTTTCACTTCTGTGAATGTTCCTGTCAAAATTTCAGATCTGTTCTGTGCAAGTATTAGGAAGATAAGAGCCTGCATTCATTTGCACTTGGTCATCCTGAAAAAGAAAAACAAGGACTAATGCTGTGATTTGTTTTAATATGAAAAGGGTCTCATTGTTACATTCCATTACAGGGATTAAAAGTGGGTTTGCAAGATGAAGATTTCTCAACTGCTTACCTTTCTTTCTAAAGCTGAGCTGCCCAGCTGTTAATCATCCTGCAAATTTATAAGCTACATTTATCATTGTCTAGTTAGGGTAAGATTTGACCTCTATCAGTCATTTGCTCCCTGCATCTATGCTTGATTTGTCTAAATCTGTTCTGAAGTCAAGTAGGCCAGTGAGGAGGAACACAACTATACAGTAGCTCTCAACTCAACCATATGCCTGCTGTTGCCTCATTTTCTTACCTTTTCTAGCCAGCATTCTGCTGCCAAAATCATATATTTATGCTAGTGTCCCATTCACATCTGGATTCCTGGTTTACTGCTTTCAAATTTCTACAGCTGTTTTCCCAGCTCATCAAGGGGGCACCACACAGGTTGTGGAAATTGCATAGGTTTATCTTCCATATATCCTCTATTCCAATGTATCCAAATCTATGGGTTTTGTTCCTTCACTTCCACCTGCCACATGTAGTCAGAACATTCACTTCTTTTGCTATAATTGCAGAATGTCTTGTATGCACATCATCTGCTGTTTTATGCATTTCCTTTCTAGACCTGCGCCAGTTGAATAGGGTTATCTTTTATTTCTTGTCCATATTATAGTTTTCCATGCAGTAATAATAAGAATAGTTCTGATCCTGGACTTGTAATGTATGGTTAATGTTCTGGATTCAAACTTTACTCAAAGCCAAATTTGCACCTTAATCATTTCTTCTGTCAAACTGTGGTATCACTTGGATTTAGATTTACATGTTGGGTGCTAGTCTTTCAAACTTTCTCATGTGTAGTTTTAGTTTATAAATATGTATAACCTGCCCTTCCTTGAGAAATCAGGTCAGCTTCCAACAATTAAAATGTTTTGAAGATTTTTGAAAGAATAGCAATGAAGAAGCACTAATGGGAAACAATAAATAATATGTAGGGGGAAAAGAAACAATATGAATTGATTTATCATGAATAACTCCAGGGAGAAATTAAAAACTCGTTTAAATAGACATGAATGAAGGAGCTGCCTAGCTGCAAGCAAAGAGAAGTAGTGAAAAACTTCATCAGGAAGTTTAATAAAACTGGAGCCACCACCAAAAGGTGTGTGTGTGTGTGTGTGTGTGTGTGTGTGTGTGTGTACACACATATATACTGTTGCAATTTTGATTCCTGCTTTGTGTAAAATTTTAATTCATGGTTATTTAGTTTAGTTTTTCCTTGACACATTTTATGATTTATGGTTATTTAGTAAAATAATTAATCCATGGCTTAGCACAATGGGCAAACCCAATCTGAACATACTGAAAAACCAGGAAAGGTACTGTCTCAGTGACTAACTACATTTCTAATGTATTTTGTTCTAAGACAAAAATGCTGACTTTAAACAATAAACTGTGTTTCCTTTAATTATGAAAGCACAATTTATTTGTTATCCATCCACAAATGCAGCCTGCCTCTTAGCCATATAATGAAGTAAACAAACAAGCTCGGTTAGTTAATCTGGAAACAGTTTATAATTCTCAAAGAAAGCCTTGATCTTCTTAGGGTGCAATATGTTTTAACCCTGGGTTTAAATACTTGGATAAACCATTAGTAGTTGATTTGTTTCCCTGGTCAGGCAATGATTTATACAGATGGTGGCATATCAAACCAGGTGCTCTGGTTTAGAGTGACATGTAATTGCAATCACTTTTAAATGGAGGTTTCAGGAGACTGCAGCTTTTCCCCCTTTCTCTTTCATCTTCTTAAAATTATCTCTCGATTGTAAAATATAGCCTAAGTAAGCTCAGGTGCAGGTCTATCTACCTGTCTGAAAATAGTTCTATGCAGAAAAATTATTCTGCCTTTTTTCCAATCACTTCTCAAATAATTTGATGAGAGGACATTTCTTCCTAAAGCTTACTATGAAAAAAGAATATTGGAGTGAAATTGCTATGGTGTTATTTTAAAGGAATCCAGGTGTGGGTATGCAAATATCTTTATTCCTTATATAACCATATTCCCAGTACCTGCAACTTCCTTGGCTTCTGATATAGTATTTCAATTAAATTTCAAGATGAAAAAAACTCATGCTAGGTTTCCTTCCACAGCTTTTTCAGACTGGAAATATAAAAGTTAAGGAGGATTCAGAGTGGTGGAAAGATGTGTATAGAAAATAACAGCAACCACAGTGACAGCTTTCCACCAGTTTTTTTAAAGCACTACAAAGAGAATATCTCATCCTACAAATAAGAAACGGAGAGAAAAGCTTGTTTCACACTAGAACAAAATGTTTGTAATATTACAAAGCAAATTTCAGCACAGCACTATCTCAAATTGAATACTTTGTGTCTACATATAGAATGTGAATTGGGTTGTGCAAAATGGGAAAGAGAAAATCTACTGTTTATTCTACCTTTCCTTCTAAAAGTACTTCTATGTAGGGTGGGGAACTGTTTGATAGCTAGAATCTATCTTTGCAGGAAGGGTACCCCAAACTGCAATGGATGGAGACCTGATCAAAAGTGTTACATAAATATAATCCTCAAATAGCGATCATTTGCAGTTACAACAATGATGAAAAAGTCATGTTATGATCAATCTTCATATTTATGACCATCATAGATTGATAAAGCAAAGGAAAGCTGAAGGAAGATTATAAGAACAGTTGCAGTTTACAACCATGCAGCTTAACACCTGAATTGCTGTGCCAATTGCAGCCACTAAATGAGGACTGCCTGTAGAAAAAAAAAAGTCATTACCTTGGAACCTAGAGTCTTCTTTAGGATGTGCTGGAGCATAGATGGAAAAATTGTGGAGGAAAAAAGTAAAGCTGTCATTCTTTTCCTAGCGTATAAAACTCTCCATTTAACATAAAGGGATGTGCATTCCAACTTCACGGTATATACCGGTACATATCCTACTGAAACCTACTCACACAATGTTATTATAAAATAAAAGGGAGCAATCAGTCCCAGATTTCACCTCTCCATTCAGAATGGGACAATTCATCACAGACAATTCCATGCAGGATAACCCAACACGATAAATGTTATGCACCACTGTTTCTTTGAGATCATTTTCCATTTTTGTCAATGGAAAAGATGTCAAAGAAACAGGGGTAGATAACATTTATCACATTGAGTTATCCCTTGTGGTGATTCGTGGCAAATTGGCATTGCAAGACAGCCAGGGTGGATTGGCCGTGACAAGTTGGCCATGTTGAGCTGACCATGGTGAATGCCACAATGATTTGGCTATGGCAAGTTGTCCCAGTCCTATATTCTATATTTTAACTAAAGCACCTTTCTCTGATATTTTTTCATAAACAACAATGGGAAAGAACTGCTCACATGACAGTTATTTGTATTTTAGTTCCTATTCTCTGTGAAATAAAAGCTTCTTTCCAGGAAAAACCAATATGGATCTAATAATGCAGTAAGAAGTCATAATGTTATATAATATATAATTTCATTAGATACCATAAAATAAAATAATCCCCATTCAGAATCTAGCACAATGGTTTTGTCAACAAGGACAAATTAGGGGAAGGATAAGCACTGTCAAAATAAATAAAGACATTTATTTACAAACTGATTGGTGTAATGCACTCCCTGTTCATTGTACATAAATGCCTTTTAATTTTTCAATTAGTCATCAGTTTTCATGAATATTTTTGATTCCTTAAAATTGCTCCCCTGTCCATTGATTTCTATTACTTGCCTTCTTTCTCATTTGCCCTTATTGGTGCTCTTTGCCTAAACATATAAAGTGATCTGTTTGCCTAATTTTACAAATGGATTTTGACTGGATATGGCTTTTTTAAATGATTGATAGCTACTATGAAACTGTCCCATCAGATGTAACAAGATATCCATCCGATTTACTCCACGATCTCTGATGGGATAGGATGCCCAATATCTAAGTCAGCAACTCATAAAAAAAAAGAATGAAATAATTGGGGATGGGGAAGAAGATGGATAAGTATTCTCATATTATCCACATTTGCGTTCCAAAATAGATGTTGACTCTGTCAAAACATCACTTTTGATCATAACAATCAAGGATGGGAATAAAAGCAGAAAGCCATTGGGAGGTGCCTGCTCTAATTTCCACTTTTAGAACTCCCTTCAAACTCTGAAAATGGACCAAAAATGAGTCTTGAAAAATTTAGCCATCAATCAAATATGTAAAACAATCCAAAATTCAAATTAAAAATGCTCAGTCCCATCACTTTCACAGATGTTACCATAAAGAAATGTTACTTCTACCATGGGAAGGGTCACAGGTCAGGAGATATAATTGTAATATGATCTAATAGAAATTGTCCACTTTTGCCATAAAATGACTAATAACTAATTGGGAGCCTCTGGGGTACTTTACACAGAGAGGGGGGGGAGATAGATTATATTATCTCTTTTACTGCCTATCAACCTTTTCATTTTATAACAATTTGCTAACACAAAATAGACAGACATAGAATTTTTAAAAATGTAATCAATATCATGGCAAGCTTTGATTTGTATTTTCACAAGTTTCTGTTTACATCTTGTCTTTTAATTATTTGTCTAATAATCTGAACTTCAGTTCTCATTTAGCTGATTGCTTTGCTTGGTTGGAAGTTTCTTTACCCTTGTAGAGTTATAGATTGCATATAGGCACATTTTCAACAATTCTACTAGCGAAGCTGATTGATATAAATGTGGTAGACACTGTTGTTTTTACAGAAAGAAAATAGGACTGCAAAATATTAGCCCAACCTCCCATGTCAAGGCAAAAACTTCATGTATCCATTTAACCCCAGAATAAATCCCACAACTCACATCATGGAATGATACAGGGAAATATGAGTCAAATGTGGCAACATCTGAAATCTCAAGGTAGACAACCAAAGGATGAAAAGAATTTTAAGAGTCAAACCAACAGCAAAATTCTTAAGGAATTTTAAGAGACAGAAGTGACCTATTGGAAAATTATCTCTTAATCTCCTAATTCTATCTTTGGGTTTGAGCAACGAAGCAAATAAAATATTTGCATAAGCTTTGAGCCTAGAAAAACCTATAAAATTCTATAGCAGTGAGAGTTACTGAGAATTTGTGTGTTTTGAACAAACAGCAAGTTTCTCAAAATTGGCTGTTTTCCCTTGGCCAGCTTTGGAACTTCCACGCTCTCTTCCATGTTACTCTGTCTAAAAATGAAGCTAACTTGCTACCCATTGAAGTTACTACTTACTATTGCGTTGCTACTACTTGCTGGAGAGGAAGGGAAACAAATGTGGGTCAAATCTGCAGAAGGTTAGATTTCCAGTAACTTTAGGGCACAACCTTCTGGAGAAATTTCACATATCACTCCCATTTGTCTGAACTTCTCCCCACCCTCCCATTCTTTATATTCCTTGCCAAAATCCATTTATCAGAATAAACTATTCAGCCCACATCATATCAATGAGCTCCACTGAAGCTGTATGCAGAGGAGTACTGTAAAGAATTTTGGGTGAAGAGTCCGATGTTGTTTTCAAATCCCAGCCAAGATTTTGCTAACATAATTTTCCACTACTTTTTTTCCAGGACAAAACACCTAATTTTTTATACCCTTCTCTTATAGAATATATCAGATAACCTTCTGTATGTGTATGTAGGTACATACATGGACTCATATAAGGTGGGGTGGTGTTTTTTTTTTTTTTTTGCAATATATATGTTCTCCTGACAGTCACAAGGGGATTATAATTCAGATTTCTCAGAATATTTCCATCTCCTTCATGGCAATACACACTAACCCCTTTTTTTAAAATTTCCTGCAAAGAGCATTAGCAAAGGGAAAGGGAAAGCAACTTTTTATCATTGCATCTATCAATCTAATTTGTCCCCTCCCTTCTGCCAAGCCATCCGTTCTGCCCACTACTTAAGAGTTGTGGGCAGAACTGTATCAACGCCCACCTCCCACCCTCCCTCCCTCTCTCTCTCTCTTGCCAAATTGCTGCCTGTAATTAATACTCTCAAATCCTTAACCTGGCAGTGCAACACATCAGCGGGTGTGGAAATTACTCACTGATAGAACTGACTTCTTTAATCAAAGAAAAGTCTCTAAGTTTATTGCTGATTGGAAAGCCCTTACAGACTTTTTACATAAAAGAGAAAAAAATGAACTTATGATTTATGGTTTAGATGAATAGACAGGATAGATTATAGAAAGAAGAGAGTTATGTTGTAGACTAAGGAATAAGTCTATAATTATAACTGCTGTTAAGAAGATTGGAAGGTACTTCTTTGTATCATTTTTTTCTATTTACTTTTTATGGTTTTCCTTTTCCCTCTTTTTCTTTCTTACACTTTTTCTATTTGATTGCTTTTGCTTTTTCTCACTTTATATTAGTTTCTATAAGAAAGTAAAGGAAACTTTTATCTTCCTTTGTAAATAAATATTTTATTTTTTTAAAAAAGAGCTTGAGCTCAGCTAAGAATCACACGTATATATTCAGGGTTTTCTTTTTCTTATTTATTCATAATCAATAACCTGTATTTAAAGAGACACACAAGGATTTGCCTAGGTACTGGAACTCATCTAGAATCATGATAGCCATTTGCAGACTGGGCTGCCAACAAGCTCCTGGTCTAGGTGAGAGCAAAATAATTGCATCTCATTATTTCTTTCTCTGGGCAAATTCATACCCAGATTCTGTGAGTAACAGACCTGGATTTGCTTACCAGCAACACCGGCATAAGAAAACAGTTGATAAAAAAATCATGCACTGTTTGCAGGCTTTTCAGAAACGCCTGCCTGTACATAGTAGGAAACAAATCAGACAATAATGGATAGAGATGTCCTACTAACCTACTGATGGACACCTACTTTTCCTGGCCAGCTGCAGGACCTATGTTCCAATAGAAGAGTAGAAAGGAAAGAATATGGGTTTTTTTCTACCTATTCTCAGGCATAAGAGGTAGATTTTAAGCGTGAGAATGAAAGCAGCAAATCTTTGGGGTACAAACTAGCCACATTTCCATGCTTTAAAAAGAAAATCAGGTCCTTGGATAACAATATGGTGTTATAGCATAATGGTATGAATTGGGGACCACTTCATGGATCTGGGATGGGGAGCTGAAGTTAGGAAAATCTAAAACTCTTTTACACCCAAAATAGACGTTTGTTGACAAATTTCAGCAGCACTGTCTGAGGATGCTAAGGAATATAAGTGGAATGTTTCATGTCTATATGTATTCCATTGATCATGGGTGACCAACCCTCTAATAGCCCAGTTCAAGGTCATCTCTAATGGGGTCACAGTTCTCTGGAACATGGCAATCAATGGTTGTTAGATATTTTAACCAAATAGATCCCCAGGTTTCAGGTGCATCATGGCTTTGAAAAAACAAAGAGTATGGAGAAACAGTTGGTAAGAAATCATGTCTTATTTTTGGGCTTCTCAGCAGCATCTGCCAAACAGGGTGGTAAAAACAAAAGTATAGGATATACTGGATTTAACCTAGTCAATGACATTTTTCACACACTTCTACAGGGGCACATAGAAGCAGAAATAACATTCCAAGTTGCAGGTTGTGCATAGAGTGGACAATTCTAATTTTTACCAGAAGTATGAAAAGGGGTCAATTGCTTTGCTTATTAAAATATATATATATTCCAGAATTAATCCCAGATCTTAATTTAAAGAGCTTGTTGATCAGAAAAGTCGGCAGTTCAGCGGTTCAAATCCCTAGCATCGTGTAATGGAGTGAGCTCCCATTACTTGTCCCAGCTTCTGCCAACTTAGCAGTTTGAAAGCATGCAAAAATGCAAATAGAAAAATAGGGACCACCTTTGATGGGAAGGTAACAGTGTTCCATGAGGCTTTGGCATTTAGTCATGCCAGACACATGACCACGGAGACGTCTTTGGACAGTACTGGCACTTTGGCTTTGAAACAGAGATGAGCAATGTCCCCTAGAGTCAGGAACAACTAGCACATGTGTGCAAGGGAACCTTTACCTTTATAGTGAGAGAGGGGAAAGCATTTGTGTTACAACTGTACTTAATAGACCTAGATTTATGGTTACATTCACACAACACATTTAACCTGTTACTGAGTTAGCCTATTTTCTGGCTACAGACACTACACTGAATCATAAATTAATCACAGCAATCGGGTTTGCACAACACCCTAAGCACATCTCTCATAATTAAACAAGGTTAACAATAATTTAGTATATTTTGCAAATGTATTTCTTAGATTCTCATCTGATCTGGCTAAGAATGCTTGGTGAGCACAACCATTGTAGAATTTTATGGTTGTTTTGTGATCTGCATATCAACAATGCTAGTCTATCATGTAGACTACTGTACCACTCCTGAGACTGCTGACTGATGGAGTTTAATTGTCTTATACTATAGAGCCTTTTCCATAAAATAACAAATGCAAAGAGAACTTTTTGCCTTAGGCCAGTTATCTGACACTATCAAATTTATATGAACAAATTTGAAATAATGCTATGCTAGTCTGAGCTGAAAATGTCTCCATTCATTTTTTAGTTCCTCCTAATTCAGCATCTCTCTACTCCTATAATCTCCCCACAATATCTCTAGAGAATAAATAAGACCTCACTATTAAATGTTATACGATGGGAAAATTTTATTTAGAATTCCACTTCCATTTTTCTTTATTTTTCTCTCTCTCATACAACCACAGATATTGTAGACCAGCCAATCAATACAGCTGGTCCTGATTTTACAACTGGTCACTTAGCAATTGTCAAAATTGCAACAGATATCCCTGGTACCTACAACCCAGTTGCAAAGTGTTTATGGCTTCCCCCTTGGTCACATGACTGCATTTCAGGCACTCAGTAACCAGCTTACATTTACAGCCATTTGCAGTGTTTTTTGATTATGTGTTAGCAATAGCACTTACCGTGTTTTCCTGAAAATATGACCTATCCTGAAAATAAGCCCCAATCTATTTTTATTCATGTGCCTAATATAAGCCCTCCCCCAAAAATAAACCCTAGTGGACAGGGGTGGGTATTGCCAAAATAAGAGTGGGTGAGCACCTACAGGCCAACAGTGTCTGGCAGCAGCCGGCACAGCACAGGTGAGTTGAATACTTGTGCAAGCAGTAGACAGAGGCAGAGGCACTGAGAGGAGGCAGGCAATCTAAATGCACCGCACGGGCAGTGGAAAAGCCACCACAAGTGGTGGTGGGCTGAAGCAGCAGGTGGTTGCGGGAGGCTGGTCTTTGCGCAACAACACTAGCAGCAGACGGAGGCAGAGGTGCTGGGGGAGGCAGGTGATCTGGACACATATAGCTCCCAACAATCTGGTTCCTCATTTTACCCACCTCGGAAGGATGCAAGGCTGACTCAACCTCGAGCTGGTGAGAATTAAACTGCCGAACTGCTGGCAGCTGGCAATCAGCAGAGGTAGCCTGCAGTACTGCATTCTAACCACTGCACCACCACAGCTCTTAATAACAACGTTTTACAATAGTTTTGCCAAAAACCGATATTTACTTCTGGTTTTCAGCAAAATCAGCCCATAACGTATAATTAATTCACTTTTAATGACTGTTGTGTTCACTTAACGATCATCACAAAAAAGTCATAAAATCAGACATGCGGTTGATCCATTTTATGGCTATTATGACTTACCATCATAATCGGCAGGATCCATTATGGTAGGAAGTTGAGGACTACCTGCATTCTGTAGTCCATGAGTGTGAGTTTGCTTGATTTTTGTTACCTCAATTTTCCCTGCCTCCCCCCCCCCAAATATTTATTATGCTCATGTTTTTTCCACACCTTGTCCATAAGAAACAGAACTCAACTCTAAACTGGGGAAATGAGAACATTATTGTCCTAACTGAAAGGTTCTGAATATTACAGAGTAACAAGAGAAAGCACTTACAATCGCATTGTTAATAGAAGTATTCATTCCTTGTTAATAAAAAATGGGGGAGCAAAAACTATTTCCAAGACTTTTCATGATCTCCCTCTGCCAAAAATTGCAGCAACAATTATTCAGGTGTAAATTCAGTTGGAAATATTTAAAGGACACTGGGGCTGCAGAAATCCAGCTAGCCACCAGGAGCTAATTTTTTCTGAATCACATTATTGCCATCTGCTGGTCTTCTGGATTACTGTAGCCCAGAACTGGTAATTTATTTTGTATTGAGTATCCATGAACATGCTTCAGCCATAATGCAAAAATGTGTGCAGCTGCATCTTAAAAGTAGCTATTCAAGAATCAATACTATTTTAGGGCCTATGCAGGTGATCAGAAAATACCATTTCTTTCTAGGAACATAGTGGAAAATGTCAGGATAATGAAATAGTGATGATGATAATGATTTGATTCTTTCTCCCAAAGTCAAATTTTGCTGAAATGTAATGAATACTAATATGATTCTGGAGGACAACTCATTTCTGGCCACTTGGGAGATCCCTCGGCAAACTTACTTGGTAGTCCACCAATCATCTTCAGTTTAATGCATTCTGAGGAATCCTGGAAATTCAATATATGTCTGTAAGGAATAAAGGAATTCCAATGGCCCTGATGCTATCTTCTTTTCTTTCTTTCTTTCTTTCTTTCTTTCTTTCTTTCTTTCTTTCTTTCTTCTTTCTTTCTTTCTTTCTTTCTTTTTAGATTGCCTTTTTCAAGTACATATAGGCACATACATAAATCAATGTCTCCCAAATGGCACAAAATTAGCCCCTCAGGAAAGTCAAGAGAACTAACTGATTCCCAAATAACAAATCCAATTTATATTGTGCGTGAACTGTGATCAAAAGAGAAAGTTGGTCCACAGCTTTGCTTTTCCATAGGAAAGAAGTAGTCACCTCAGTTTTCTTATAAATTGCCACTTATAATTCCTTACCTGACAGTCTTGGCGTTTTGTGAATGTCAGCTATAAGTCAGTAATACTGAGAAAAATTGTTTCAAGTATTCAGCTGAAGCGAAGGAAAATAAGAGTAAATAAAACTGAGATCCAAGAAAAAAAAATTGTATTAATTTAATTGATTTCAAAGTGATTTCAGTGGATATAATACTTGCAATGACCTATCCAGGAAACAGTCCACCAATGAAATGTTATCTTGTTTGGTGTCTGACTTGGTATTTAAGGAAGACAGCTAGACAAACAAATGAGAGTTTTCAGACCTGACAATCTACTACTAGTTCATGTCAGGCAAAAATAAAATTTGCATTTTTCTTGATCAAGTTCTCATTCTATGTAATAAAAGAGAACTTCTACAAGGAGTCCTCAATTTAAAACCATAATTTGGATCAGAATTTCCATTGTTAAGGAAGGCAATTGTTCAATGAATCGCACCCAATTTTATGAGCTTTTTTGATAAGTAAATTTACTACGGTTGGTAAGTGGAATCCGGCTTCCCCCATTGATTTTGCATGTCGGAAGCCACCGAGGAAGGTCACAAAAATGATGATCACACCACCTGTGGGTACTCTCCTAAATACAAGCCAGTTGCTCTCATGACCATGAGGATGCTAAAGCGTTGTAAGTGTGAAAACAGGTCATAAGTCACTTTTTGCAGAGTCATTATAACTTTGAATGATTGCTAAACAAATAGTTGCAAATCGAGGGTTACCTACATCAATATTTATTACAAAAAATTAAAATTAGAAAACATTGTTATTGACAAATTTCGGTGATTACTGGATAGCCGACAAATGTCTGAATATCCTTTGTTAGTATGTTATCCTACACCCAAAAGCCTGCATACTCCTTGGCTTTCAGTACTTGCTGCCAGTTGCTCCAGTTGCTGCCAAGGAAGACTTGAGGCCATGAGGATCCTTCTTAATCAACTCACCTGATAAAGGCCTTCTTAATACATATCTCCTAACATGTTGTGTATAAAAGCTTAGCTGAACATTTAAAATGATTGCTACTAGATGACTGCATTGTCCTATACTGGCTATATTCTAATTGGGCATAGAATTATAAATTTATGCTGTGTTCAAAATGTAATTATTGTACTCAGATAACTTGAATGCCCAACAAAGAATCATATTGTGGCTAAATATGAGAATATGGTTTCCAGAACAAACTGAGCCACAAACTATTTAAACCCCGTTAGTTTACTTTATAGCGTGAACCTGTCCACGTAAGTGGTGATTTAATCCACTGAGCGCAATCGACTATTCCATGTAGAAAGGCAGATAGCCGCTTTCATCCCCTACAAGATGATTCAAATACCACAAGCGTCCTTTATAACATATTTATTGTAGTTTCCTTCCCTGCACTTAATACTGTATGAGACAGTTTCTTCCCTAGCCTTCCAGATCAGAGACATACAATGAAAAAGATAGAGATTATTTATGGAGGAGATGGAGAATCAAAATTCTCTCCTCCCTTTTTCCTAAAGTCCAGCCACCTCCCACTGGTGCCTTGCAGATGCATTGAGTTACATTTCCCATCATATGCAGGGGATAATGGGATTGAAGCTCAACACTGTGGGTGACCTATGTTAGAAAAGACATTTTTGACCCTGCTGTACTGACTACGCTATATTGTCTTGAATCTTATGGACAAAATGTTGGGGAGAGAAAGGAAGAAGCAACAACCAAAGAAACATCTACTTTGGGTTCTCACTCTTTTCTTTTCATCCCTTTTCTTCTAGCTCCCATTGCCATGGCAACTGTTTCTAGCACATGCTCTTGGCCACTTTTTCTAGTAGCTGTAGCTATGTAGTTTTATATTTTATACATATCATATGCAGAGGTCAAGCAAACACGCTTTTAAAAATGCCCCAAATTTATGTATACAGGCCAAAGCCTTCACAGTTAACAATTTGACTGTTTGCAATGCTAATTAATCCCGAAAGCATCACCAGGCCTCCATCTGGGCCTGCCCTGACATTAAGCAGCAAAACAGGCCTCCATCTCAGCCCCCTCCATTCCCCCTTGAGCCACAGCAGCACTCACGGTTGTAAATGTGTGCCACAGAGAGACATGCACACACCCACAGCATGCTCCACACCAAATGGCTGCACAAAATTCTATTTTCATAAATTATCATAATCTATATATGATGGAATACATCCCTCTTTCCTTCACAGGATTGTTGAGCCCTTGGAGGGGAAAAAAGCTTGGCTGCAGAACACCCCCTCCCCCCCAAAAAAAGAAACAATAAACCTGCAAGAAAGACAAAAGTGACTATCAGTTGGACAAAAATAGCCCAGTCTAGTCCTCTTTCCAAAAGGCACTGGACTACAATCCCCTTTATCTTTTGCCAGTTTGTCCATGGATGCTGGGAGTGTTCAATTCACTGACTAATTTCTAATAACATGCTAAATTTGAGCTAACAAGACAAAATGGCTGGGTACATATTACGTGCTGCACCCAAACAAAGACACCACACCATGGCTTACTGGAAGGGGTTCATGCATATATCATGCCCAAACAATCATTGGGTTTCCACAATACAATACAGTGAAGCCAGCTAGCCAACTAAATTGTAGCTTACCCTACAATTGTGGGGAATGAACCCTGCAGAAGATGCCTATATTGGAGAATAGTCTAAATTTATCAGTAGTCTGTTCCTAAATAATCACTTCCTTCTTTTACTAGCAGTCCAATTCTATTATCTCCTTTTCCATCACTCTATGTAAAAAGCTTCACCCTGTCCTACTGCAAAACAATTGCCTTTAAGTAGTGTGTAGCCCTTAATTCTTGAATATCATCCCCATCTTTCATTTCCACCTAACTTTATAGGATTCTGATTCAAAGATGCTCCATCTTGTCTTTCCATTCATATTAGTTTCCTGTAGGGGATTCTTGCTCTTCCTCTGAAGTGGTATCCCTCAGAAGTTTCCCAAGCATTCTGATTTCCTAGCTAAGGAGTGACCAAGCCCAGACCTGCTTAGTTTCAGCCAAGGATCAGCACAACAAGCCTTCGGTCTGTGTTTAAGGAACACCTTCACCTTGTTGTTCTCAAGAGGCTCTTCTTTTGGGTTTGGGGCTCTGCTACTTATTATGGCAGCCACACAAGACAGATGCAAAAGGAGCAATCACTCATCATTCATATGGACAACTTTATATTATTAACATGGACAAATAAACTAAAAGGAAAAGAAGGCTGCGGATTAGCCTTCCTTGTTTTTAAGAAGAGATTGGACAACCATTACCTGAAAGGTATGGGCTTTCCTGCTGAGCAGGAGGTTGGACTAGAAGACCTCCAAGGTCCTGTCCAACTCTGTTATTCTGGCTATTCTTCTGGAGTGTAACTCCTAGAATTCTCAACAACCATCACATTAGATTGAGATTGTGGCAGGTTCTTGTATCTAGAGGGCAGTTGGCTTGGGAAAACCTACTTCAGATGAATATTTTGCTATAGGGCTCCTCCCAGAGAGTTCATAAAGATCCTTCTTTGAATCCCATAAATCCTTGGACCCATATTTATTTCCAAGTCCCACCATTAATGTAAGCCCTTCCCAACCCAAACATACCTTTCAATTTTTGCAAACTAAGGAAGACACATATGCACACAAGCTGCATTCACACATTACATAGTTGAATAATGTCAGATTCATTTAGTGTTGTTATTTTGTGGCTTAGATTGTTGTTTGAATCCAACACATTTGGTTATTGTACTTTACAGTTCAATATGTTGTGCAAATTTGGAACATGGCTTAATTTAGTAACCCATGGATAAATATTGCAAGTTTCTGACACAAATTTGCCAGTGCAATGTAGCCATTCCCTTCAAATCCATTATAGCAACATCCCACCAAAAATCTTTCCAAGAAATATGCCAATGTTTCTCAACCTTGTCAATTTGAAGATGTTGGCTGGGGAATTCTGGGATTTGAAATCTATACATCTTCAAGTTATCAAACTTGAGAAACACTAAAGTAGACTAAAGTTAACTTTTAAGTTATCCCAATTCTCTTTGGATTTTTTTTATTGTAAAACAATATCATGGTTATCACTGCACTTCACCTAACCTCTCAAATGGTATCAAATGATATTCTGAAAAGGTGCCAGGATTGCAAATCATAGTTTTCACAGCCATGCTAGTACAGTTTTGTGTAGTCAGATTAGCTTTTAGCTATGCTGACTTTCATTTCTGGGAGCTGCAACCCCAACATATCCAGAGAGTACCAGACTGGAGAAGGCTGCTGATACACAAAGAAAACTTCATTGCATGTAAATGTGCAATCATTTCAAATTGCAGGTGTAGACTTGCATAATTAAATGCATCTCCATTTAAGACCCTGCATCCAGAAAAGAACATATTAGGGTGAAAAGTTGTGGTTAACTTTCTCTGTTACACAGAAGTTGAATTTACACAATACATTTGATCCAATCAAGTAAAAACCTAATGTTATCTTTGATTCATGTTAACCTCAGTCAGTTACCTAATTAGTTTGTGGATTAGCAAGGGAAAACCCAGCTTCATTGATGGAATGTATGTTACACTGTATTGTGTGAAGCCAGAAATGGGTTAATTCAGCAATCAGGTTAAGCATGTGCAGGTTAATGCAGCCTGCTTGCTTGCAAGGAAGAACATTCAGTCATGTGTTTTCCCATCTGCAGTATTAAGTGATAGGATCCAGGCACAGCTTTAGCCCTTCATCAGCTGTGAATTTGGCCCTATGAAATTTCATGTTAATTACCCATAATACACAATGACTAGAAAAATTAAAATAATTACAAGGAAAGGGTGAAATGAAGAATGCGTGGTAGAAAAACCAACAGACAAGGATTCAGAGTTAGACAGACAAACAGCCAGTATGTAACAGTGAAAGGAGTTTTGGCATTGCTTTTTTTTTATAATTCTGGCAAATATTTAAGGCAGCTAGCAAAATTTGAAAATTGAGAATTTTTAATGGATGGTGCATGAAAAATGGAGGGATGGCTAATTTAAAAATAGCTGCTCTTATGACCTCTATTTTTCAAAATATTGGGATATGGTAAAATGCCAATCAAGTGCAAACAGGAAGAGTCTGGAAGCCTTGAATCAGCCAAATCCAAAGAGTGGAAGTGAGCTATTAAAGGCATTGAATTAAGTTAGATCTGGAGAAAGGTAAAAATTGGCAATATCAATCCTTACATGAGAAAAAAAATGGAAGTTCTAGGTAAATGGAAAAAGGAAACTCCAAAATTCATTGAGGATGAGGAGACTTTAGCTCATGGAAGATGAATCAGATGGACATTTCTAATAGCTTCCTATCTACTTTCCCAAATTAGTATCCTCATCATCTTATAACCGTACTAATTGGGAGGGATCAGAATTATGTATCTGGGGGATATCATCCAAGTTCCACAATAGGGATAGGGAGGGTGAGATAGATACTTCCCTGAACTTACTTTTTGCTATATTTCTTCATGGGACCTAACAACCTCAGGATGATTTCATTGAAAACATCCACGGCTTCCAGAATGTTATTGGGATCCAACCAGAAGAAGGTTCCGGCTTCTGGAGTAAGATTTAGACCCATTGGCAGACAGGCAATAAGGGAAGGCTTGTAGTAAGACAGGAAGCAGCCAGCCCAGAGATGCTTGTTGGAACTAGGCCTAGATAGGGATATATGGGGCTCCTCAAGAGGAATTCTCCTCCCATTGAGGGGGTGTGGTATCAGACTTGAGTATTAAGCACAGCTTGATGGGAAAGCAACGTGTGTTGCTATGGGAGCAAGCAATGAAGGGGAGGGGGTGAGCCAGTGGAGAGCTCTATAGTGGCCGAATGCTTGCTAGGAAGGTTTTTGGGGAGGGGAAAATTAAGTGGAAAATAGTGGATTGGGGATATTTGCCTGCAGCATCAGGAAGGACAGAAGGGGGTTGGGTTGGCTAGTATGGGGGGGGGGATGGGGGAGAAGGAGGAGGTAGAAGAGCAGCATCTTTCAGCCACTGAGCAGGGTATAGATGGTGCAGTTTCCATAGCAACTTCCATCCATCATCCTACTTCTCCATTCCTATTAATTCCAGCCTGCCCTATTCCCCCCTCCAAAAAAAATCACTGTCCCAATCTAACCTTTTCAACTCCCTGCTTCACCCATATTCTTTCATGATAAGGCATTCATCCTGCTGTATGTACCTCTCTCATCCCTTGGCTGGACTGGATCATGACCCTTTCCACCACCACCACCACCCAAAAAAATCCACACCAACCATCTAACCTCACCCTTCATCCCCACACTCACCAAAGTGGGGGGCGTCGCGGAGACAGCATCCCCTGCTCCCCCTCTTTTCCTGATAAGGTTGGCGAAGATCGCTGTACCCTCCTCCGCCTGCCCAGTTGGGGGGCAGAGAGGGGCGAGGCTGCGGGCTCTCACGGTCCCCTTAATGCTTGGGCTCCATAGAGATCCCGGAGCAGACCCAACTGGAGCCTCGCCAAAGCCTTCAGGAGTGGGCGATGGAGAAGGGGGGAAGCAAGCGAAGTGGAGACCTGGAAGAACCCACTGGTCCTGGCGGCTCCGACCCGACCCGGCTGCCAAGGAAGAAGCCGACACAAGCAGGCAACCAACCAACGACGTCGGGAGCGCTGCAGCAAAAGCGCTCCTGCGAGCAGCAGAGACGGGAGTGGAATACTAATAGTGGAGGGGGGCGGGGGAGGAAGCGGGGAGGGGGAGGAGAGGGGAAGAGAGCAAAGCTGGCGGGGCGAGAGCGGCTGAGCCAAGAAGGAGAGCGAGGCATCCAGAGCTCCCCGAAGGGGAAATGGGCGCAAAGGCGCAGCCGGGGAGAGGAGATGGCATTTGGGGAAGATTTCTGGATGGGCCGGAAGGGGGGAAAGTCTGGTAAGTGCTGGTGAGAAGCTAGAAGCCAGTTTCCTCCTTCCTGATTGGCTTTACTCCCCAAAAGAGAGAGCTTGTTAGCCTCTTCATTGGAGAAAATGGTGAACATCTAAGGGCTCCCTCCAGCCGAGATTATGAGGACTAGGTCTGTTCATGTCAGCACCCTCTGCAAATGCAGATTGAAAAGCTGAACTGACTGGCTGGCACCTTTTGGGCTAGGTTGGCTTCTCCCCCACCCCCACCCCCAAAAAGGCTGCCTTGTCAAGAGCCCTTCGCTCTCATCTCAGTGACTAAGACACTGAGCTTGCCGATCAGAAAGGTCGGCAGTTCCGCAGTTCAAATCCCTAGTGAGCAGGGGGTTTGACTAGATGACCTCCAAGATCCCTTCCAACTCTGTTAGCATTTACTGATCTCTTTCACTTCTCCAGGGATTAACTGGATAATAACCTGTAACTAAATAAGGAAAATGTAAGTAAAGTCAGAACCCAGGGAAAAGACTCTCAGGGTTGGCAGGATCTGGCCATTGCTTGACCTTAGAAGCTTCAGTGGAATGAGAACTGAAGTGAGAACTGAAGAAGCTTCTTAGATGAGAAGCGAAACATTTTCAAGGGAAAAAATTTATTTATTATTTATTTATTTCTTTGGATTTATAAACCGCCCCCTCTCCCAAAAAGGGACTCCCAAAAAGAGAGAAAAAGCCAAGAAAGTCCAGTTGCCTTTTGAAAATCATCTTTGAGACAATTATGACATGGACAATTGAGAATCTCCATAGACCTTCAATGAAAATATATGATAGCTAGAAAAAAATATGCGATAGTGGCAAATATCTGTAGCTCGGGTGTAGGAAGAGGGTAGGGATTCCTTCTCCAAGCTTGTGTGTTGGTATCTTACCCAGCCTGGTAACAAAATGTTTGGAAACCAATTAACAAGCTTGGAGAATAAACTCCACCCTCATCTGGAAAGAAATGCTACTTTATATAGCTTTCATCATAGAGTAGATTTGCCATCACTATCCTCACAACCAACTCCGCCAACTACTGTTATTCCCTATGCCAAATACAAGTTTTTCTCATGAGTTGAAGATACTGTCAGAAACTTGAAGATCCAAGCAATAATGGCTTTACATTTTATATTATATGCTTTACAAATCAACTAAATCAAATCAGAGAATATCACCATCACAAAAAGAACTTCCTGGAGAATTCCACCACCCCTTGCAATTAGGTTATATTATGAAGCTTCTTCCTTCTATAATCAGAATGATTAAGGTTTCCCATTAAATCTATTCCAAAGAGTTTACCTAGGAAACAAGTGCTGAAAGAGAGGGAAGCTGCAGCGGGAAGAGCACGCTTCTTTGTAAGAAAAACAGGGAGACGACAGAGAAAAGAGTATGAAGATATCATAAAGCAGCTGAAGCTACTACCTCCAATGTAGCAGCAGCCAATGCCAGTGCTTGCTTTGTTGCTGAAAGATTTTGGAAAAACAATGAAAGAAAAAAAACTGAAATAAATTGTTCTGACAAAGTTGGCTCAAGGCTGAATCACAATATATCTGTCAAGACAGCAGTCTTGTACTGTACCAACTTATTTGTGAGTGAATCAGTGGGAATTCAATGGCCATGTTCACGCTACACACTTGACCATTCACTTGCTCCCTGGCTAAATTTGTACCATTGTGTGTAGCAGGATAAGATCACTGTTGTGAAGACACCATGCCCTGACAGCTCTCAACCCCAAAAAGCTAACATTAGCATCACTGTAGAGGGAATTGGAGGTGGGGGTGGGATGGCTTCCTGCTGCTTTTTGTCCCTCGTCCAACCTTCATTGTGGCCAGGAATGGGGGAGGAAATGGAAGTAAAAATGAAACATATACTGATGCCTAGAGATTCTGTTTGGGAATACTGGGAGAGGAAGCCCATATATCTTAAAGTTGCCATGTTTGAAAAACACTGTTAAAAAAAATATCTTTGGGGCTCTTGTCATCTGTTTTATTCAGTGATTTCATTAAAGGTGAAAAGCCCCTATGCTAAAGAGACCACCAGGTCATGACCCCTTGTCAAAATGATGTGGTCAATCCTAACCTTTTCAGAATGTTTGTATGTTTAGTGATTAACAGTTCCTATCCCACAACAGACTGGTCTTTGGTAATCATAACCCCAACCTGAATAATATCAAACATCTGACTGCCTTTTTTAATTTTGAAAACCTATTTGATTTCCCCTCTCCCAGAGGTTTTTATATCTATTCCTTAAATTAGTATAGTAAGCAGCTCCTATTTTTGTATGTTTTTGAAATAGAGTGATCCCATGTGTGAGAGGGAGAGGAGAGAGAGATTCGCTTTCCAGTTTAGAAGAATGTAAGTCAATTTAATATTAGTAAGTGTTTTAAACAAAGGGATGCTGAGTACATATCTAGAGATATTCATCCCTATTATTCTGGGCATGTGCAGAGTGTATTCTGCAAGATAAATGCTTGTCACAGTCCCCAGTTGCATGTCCAAGTACATCTGTTGCAGAGGAGTCCTTTTTTTTTCAAAAAGCACAGAGGGCAAATGTATTTGAGGCTAAATGGTGCCTGGAACCATCTAAGAAAAGAAAAGGGGAAAGCAGCCTGCCATTGCCGAACTGCAACTGCTGATTCTATAACCCTGAAAGTAACAATTAAGACAAAATAATAACATGTGTTTGATTGTAAAGACAATATCCCAATTTTATTCTACACCTCCACTTTTTTTTTTGAAACTCTGAGGTCTCAACATGTTCATATGATGCTGTTTTTGAAAGCAATCATCATATGAATCCTGCATCATCTGACAGGATATCTGAAAAGCAAATCAACAGTGAACCAAACCAGACCTTATTAAAAATGTTTGCCTCAGACTTGAAGCCCCTTAGTTCATCACCGTATTTTTCTCTGATGCTGATTAAATTATATTCCCCAGGGAGTTGAACTATATGTTGAAATGATCATTTTCATACATGACACAGAGAAGGCTGCTGATTCATTTTCAATAATGTCAGAAATTGGGGACAAGGTGCTCGTCGTCTGAAAAGGCTAGCATGCCAGACTATTACAGATAGACTTCACTTAACGATTTCCCTTTCAGAGTTACGACAGTGCTTAAAAAGTAATTTTAGAGTAGTCCTCACATTTACAACTACCGCAGCGCCCCTGGGGTCATATGATTGGCACTTCTGCACTTTGCAACCAGCAGGCATTAATGACCATCCCAGGATCATGTGGTCACATGATTGCAATTGGGTTTTGCCAAGATGCTAAAAATTTAGAATCAGAGCAATTAGTCCAGAGCAGCACAACATTATACAAGGCATTAGACAGGTATCATCAAGAGATGTCTCGGTAGAGATTTCTACTTTTATTTAGTCATTGAACTATCTCCCAGACAATATGAACTTTTTGAACATCAGCTACTATTAATATAACCAACTTTTATATTACAATTTAAGAAGCAGAGTTGTTAGAGGTAAAATAGTATTTGAACTTTTTTTCCCTTTAACTGAATGAAATGTTGGATTCACAATATTTGAGAGTATGAATTATTTTAATGGAAATAATTATTTTAATGGAAATAAAGTCAGCTAAAGTTCAAACTTCTTTCAAGCATTCTTGCATAAGCATGTCCTCTGATGTTATCTCTCTCTTCCATTTCCTTAAAATGAAAGTGAGAGCCAGTTTGGTTTAGTAATTAAAGCTACAGGCTAGAAATCAGGTGACTTGAATTTTAGTCCCACTTTAGCCATGAAAGTTGGGTGGGTGACTTTGGACCAGTTGCTCCCATCAGTCCACAACATCAGGCTTAGACCACAAGGTGGTGGGTGAATTCCTGTTGATTGTAACAAATCAACATTTGATTGTTCTTTAAAAGTGGATCCTGCACCTGCAGAAAAACACTAGGGTGGAAGCCTGATGAAAAGTTTGCTGCCTACTTTTGCTTAATGGAATTAGATTGTTACATGAGACCCCACCCCCCAGCCTTTCACATCCTACTCTTCACATGCAAAATTATATACTGGGTAAAATGTCTATTGGATTCTCCCCACAGAGGTATCTTAGGCTGCAGCAAGTACTTTCTGGAACCAAAGGTACAGTTATGTATATTGTGAATTTTGCTGAAGTTCCACCAATTTCTATCCATTTTCCAAGTTCTACCCAAAGGGGCTTTTAGATGCTCCATGTAAAAAAACTGAAAAGGTAATGTAGGAAATTTCCTGAGGTTTCCTCATGTAAAGGAGACTATCATAGTAAGCAGATATCACATACAATCTAGAGGTGGGTTCCTACTGGTTCAGATCAGTTCGTAGCATGCCAGCCCAGGTCACAGAACCAGCAGCGACCCAGGCTGGCCACACTCCCGAACCGGTTTCCTGGTTACCATCGTCACTGCTGCCATCTTTTTTTTTAGTTCTGCGCATGCACAGAACAATTTTCATTGAACTGCACACGCACACATCCAGTGTGCACATGCACAAAATGCACACATGAGCAAACCGGCAGTAACGCCAACTTGATAAATGTCTAACCAATGATGGAGGAAGGCCTGAAAAGAATAGAATAGAATGATTGAGCTGGAAGTGACCCTAGAGACCTTCTAGTCCATCCCTCTGCTCAAGTGGGAGAATCTATACTATTTCAGATGTGACTGTCTAGTAGTCTCTTTAAAACCTCCAGTGATGGAGCACCCATGATTTCTGTAGGCCAGCTATTCCACTGGTTAATTGTCCTCACTGTTAGGAAGTTTATCCTTAATTACAGATTGCTTCTCTCTTTGATTATTTTCCAACCATTGTTTCTTTTCCTGTCCTCCAATGCTTTGTAGAATAATTTGACCCCCTCTTCTTTGTGGCACTCCCTCAAGTACTGGAATACTGTTATCATGTGTGTCCCCCCCCTAATTCTTCTTTTCCTTAGACTAACCAAGCCCAAATCCTGCACCATTCTTCATGTTTTAGTCTGCAGGCCTTTAATCATCTTAGTTATTGTTCTCTGAACTTTTGCCAAAGTCTCAACATCTCTTTTGTAGTACGGTGACCAAAATTGGTTGCAGTATTCCAGATGTGATCTTATTAGGGATAAAGCGGTACTAATACAATAATAAAGGATACAAATATAGGATCAATAAATTCATCATTACTGTGATGCTATAGAATGTTATTTGCTATGGGACACTATTTGAGCTGTACATTTATGTCATATCCATGTATACTGTGATGCATAATATGATACATAATCGTTGGGATTATGTTTCTGAGTTACACTGGAGGAAATGATTATGTACTACTCAGGTAAGATATGGATGGATTGAACAACCCACTTCCTCTTTACTTAGGAGACACCTGGCTACTGCAAACACTGATGCATTCCTTAATCACAGTGAAAATGTATTTCAGAACAATGTGGAGGTGTTATGGAATGGTAATTTACAATTACTGGTCATCACTGTTAAGAATATAGAAGAGGATGGCCATAGGAAGTTAAACATAATGCTGCTCAAGTGAAGGGGGAAAAAGATAGTATTTGATAGATTTCAACAATTTTGCAGGTGTCTATTATATTTGCTGGATTGCAGAGTATTTATGAAACAAGATGTTATTGCTAGACCCACACACCTCTACTCCAGAGGGTGTATTTCCATAGACATAATAATTAGTCCTTTACAAATAAATGTTTTAAATGTACATGTGTAGGAGAAGACCAGATAGAGTCTGAAGATGGAGTCAAGAGAGGAATTAACCTGAAGTCATTATGTTCCCACAGGGGATCCAAGTCCAGCCACCTCCCCTTGAATTCTGTACTACTTATTCTTATTTAGCACAATTTAGTGTTGGCAGTTAGTTTACTAGATTCTTATGTACAGGCATGAGCAATAAATCAGCTTAACTGAAACTTAACATGTAGTCCTGATTCTTTGTGCCTGACACACATACTGTAACAATTTAAAAATTTGTATTATGGGGCATTTTATTATTATAGAGAGGCCCTAACAAGAAAAAAAAGGATACTTGAACTGCTACACCTCTTCTATGGAGTCAAAAACATCAAGAGCTTCCTAGGTGAGTGCTAGTTTTGGGAACTCTGTCATATGCCCCATCTTCATCAATTTTGCCATAATGGCCAATAATAATGCTTTACATATCCAAGGAAAGACAATCATAAAGTTACTATGGGGAGAATGAAATATATTAAGTACAAATTGCTTTCACATTCTACATCTGCCTCCAAAGACATATATGATTGGAATGAATCATATGAAAATTTATTCTAAAATTAACATACGATATGACACATGTAAAACATGCAAGCAACCTTACAAAAATATTGAAATCATGGAAGGATATTTATGTTTTTAGAAACCACAAGAAAAGGTATGTGTAAGAAACATTGCTAATAACTTCAAATGTTCTCAAAAAATAGCCACTTTATAATGCCTTGGAACACTGGAGCATCCAGTTTTGGTTGCCATGATGTAAAAAAGATATTGAGACTCTAGAAAGAGTGCAGAGAAGAGCAACAAAGATGATTAGTGTTACGTACGGATGTACATTGTTAAATTTACATGTTTTCACATGCTCACCGGAGATTGGTTGCCCAAACCCCGGGAAGTTTAAACTACTGTCATTGGCCAGCTGGTCTGCTGGAGCTCCCTAAAAGGTGAGCTCCAGCAGTCCAGCCGGCAGAGCGCAGTCCCTTAATCTTGCTATTGCAAGTGCTGAAACTCACTTGTGCCTCTCGCCTGCTGCTTCTCGCCGATCTAACACTGGCAACAAAAGACAAAGGGACCTGAGAACCCTCATTGGACAAGCAGCCATTTTGCACAAGGACCAAGACCCTGTACCACAGCACGAGATGGCATTGCAAGCATCCCCTGCACCAGAGATCTTCAACCCGCAGACAGAGGACTGGCACACGTACATGGGGCGATTCCAGATGTTCCTGGAAGCCAATGACTACCAGGACTGGCCGGACAATAGGAAGCAGGCATTATTCCTAACTTATTGTGGAACAAAAATCTATAAGATGACACAGACATTGATTTCCCCAGCAGGCGTAGCAACCCTACAATGCACCCTGGAAGACCACTATGTGCCATCTGCCTTTGGGATTTGAGCCTGATGGGGGTTACATGCCACCCCCATGGTGAGCCAGAACGAGTTTTATCATTGGTGCCAATGAGAAGGAGAGACGGTGAATGATTTTGTGGTCAGCCTCCAAGAAATCGCGACCTGGTGCGAATTCATCAACCCAGAAGAAATGATGAAGGACCAGATCATCCTAGAAATGAGAGGCCTCTCCTTGCAAAAGAAACTGCTAATCAGAAGGGGAGTCTCATTCAAGGACGTGATCAAGGAAGCCCAGGCAGCTGAGTCATCGGATAACTCGGCAGCACACTTAAATAAAACCAGTGGGATACCAAACATTCAGGGAAACTGACTGGGCATCCAAAGTTCCGGAATACGACTATGAAGGGGACGATGCCAACACCATCCACCATGTGTACCCAGAGAGGAGACACCCCACCCCACCCCATCCAAGACCCACGGCTCCACAGGGGAGACAAAGCAACCCACGACTTGGCCAACAGTGGAATAGGTGAAGAGAGGAACAGTACCAAGCCCAGAGGGAGATCCATCACACCACTGTGGGCCACTCAGATGCCTACGAAGCTGAAAGGTTCCATGCCACAGTGACCATTGAAGGGGGACCATGCAAGATTGGGCTGGACACAGGATCATATTTTATGATCGTGTCTTGGCAGACCATTAAGAAATTGAACCCGACAGCCAGCAAGAACCTCCTCAAACCACCAAACGTCCTGCTCAACAATTACCAGGGAAACCAGATCCAAGTCCTATAAAAAATGGAAGTCGTGGTGGTGTTCCACGAATTTCAGGGCCATCTACCTCTCATGGCCAACCACCGACCGTCCCTACTGGGAGAGGAATGGTTCAAGCCCCTGGAGCTAGACATCACCGGCCTGCATTGAATATCAACCCACAACCTGGATCAGCTACTGGCAGAGTTCATGGACATCTTTGACGGGGGCCTAGGTAAATATACGGAGAAACCTATTTCATTTTACCTAGACCCCCATGTAACCCCCATCAGGCTCAAATCCCAAAGGGTCCCCTTTGCTCTATGGCCCAAGGTGGATGAGCAATTGGATAAAATAATTGCCCAAGGAATCCTCGTGCCAACCGATCACGCGGTATGGGAAACTCCAATAGTCACCCCCGTGAAGCCAGATGGTTCCGTCTGCCTCTGCACGGATTACAAATGTACGCTGAATAAGGCCTTACAGCAAAGTGTGTACTAGGTGCCAGTTGTGCACCATCTGTTGTATTCCCTAGGAAGCAGGAAAATATTCACCAAACTGGACCTGGCCCTGGCATACCAACAATTGCCTGTGGACAAAGCCACCACAGAAGCACAGATGATTGTGACCCACAAGGGGGCTTTCAAATGTACCAAACTGCAGTTTAGAGTCAGCGTAGCCCCAGGACTGTTTTAGTGTTTAATGGAGTGGCTCCTGCAAGGAATCCTGGGGGTGGTGTCATACTTTGACAATGTATTCATCTCAGGGGACTCCATAGAGCAGCTGATGGAACCCATGCACGAGACTTTGGGGAGGTTCAAGGAGAAAGGACTTAAAGTGAACCCAAAGAAATGTAAAATTAGTGTGAGGCAGGTAAAGTTCCTGGGATACCTCATAGAAGGATCTGGCATTCACCTCACTGACAGCAAAGTGAAGGCCATTAGAAATGCCCCCACCCCAAGGAACAAGACAGAACTCCAAGCCTTCTTAGGACTATTGAATTTTTATAGTATTTTTTTACAACAGAAGGTCACCGTTGCTGAGCTGCTGCACAAGCTCCTGGCAAAGGCAGCACCGTGGACCTGGGTACAGAAGGAAGACCGGGCCTTCACAGCGGTAAAAGAGCTCCTATCCTCCAACAGTGTGCTCATCCAGTTCAACCATACTTTGCCGGGTCAGATCATCTGTGATGCCTCCCCCTTCAGAGTTGGAGCGGTCCTCAGCCATTGCCTAGTGGATGAATTGGAGGCTCCCATAGCCTATTACTCCAAGACCTTGTCCCCGGCTGAACATGACTACAGCCAGATCGACAAGGAAGCCTTGGCTGCAGTCGCAGGGATCAAGAGATTCCATGAGTATGTGTATGGCAGACATTTCGAACTCGTCACGAACCATAAGCCACTGCTGGCGCTCATAGCCGGGAACCAACAAACCCCGCAATAGATGTCCCCAACGATGACCAGATGGGCATTTTCCTCACGGCATACGACTACAAGCTGATCCACTGCCCAAAAAAGGACATCAGCCATGCGGATGCACTCAGCCATTGCCCGTTACCGGAGCTGGTGGAAGACCCTGCCCCACTGCCATGGTACTGCTAATCGACATCGACCCAGCCAGCCCAGTCACTGCCAGGGACATCGCCAAGCACACGCAAGAGGATACGGGGTTGCGAAAGGTTCTGAACTGGGTGTTGAGGGGATGGCCACAGGAGAAGCTGAGTGAGGCGTTCCAGATCTACCAGAGTAAGCAAGCAGAACTATCAACTATCAAGGGTTGCTTGTTGTGGGGGGGGGGAGAATCATCGTATCCCAGAGGCTGCGAAGGCGAGCCATTGAAGCCCTCCACAAGGGTTACCCGGGGATAGTACGGATGAAGGCACTAGTCCGGAACTACATCTGGTGGCCCAATATGGATAAGAACATCACGGAGTGGGTAGCCACTTGCAGATCCTGCCAGGAGATGCAACCAGCTGCTGTAGTTGATTGCATGATGACGACCTTCAGCCATTTGGAGTAAGCATCCACCACAATCAGGAAGGTCTGCCCTTCCACTGGTCCTGCAAAGTCGATGTGGATGCGTGACCATGGAACCATGTGGATGCATGAGAGTGGGAAGTAGCAAAGTGACCATGGTCACGCATCCACATCGACTTTGCGGGAGCAGTGGAAGGGCAGACCTTCCTGATTGTGGTGGATGCTTACTCCAAATGGCTGGAGGTCATCATCATGCAATCAACTACGGCAGAAGCCACCGTTAGAGCTCTCCGGAAACTTTGCGTGACCCACGGCCTACCTGACATCCTGGTCTCCAACAACGGCCCACAACTAACCGCCAAGACGATGGAGGCATTCCTCACAGAGCAAGGGATCCGGCATGTTCTCATCACCCCATTAAATCGGGTGAGCAATGGACAGGCTGAGTGAATGGTAAGGCTCACAAAAGAAACCCTCACTCGAAGCTGGGACCGGGAAGCTGGCAGGAAAAGTTTGACCAATTCCATTTTACCCAACACATCATTCCTCATGCGACCATCAACAAAAGCCCAGCAGAGCTGTTGATGGGGAGAAGACTGAGGTCCAGACTCAACCAGTACCACCCGGACTACCTTCTAGAGAACCCCCTGGATTCCGCTCGACTAACCTGGGAGTTCAACATAAATGACCAGGTATTCGTCCACAACTACACCGGGTACCCGACTTGGCTGGCAGGCCGAATCATGGCCATCAGCGGGCTGAAGTCGTATTGAGTGGAGCTAGAGGATAGATAAATCTGGAGGAGGCACATTGACCAGCTCTGACACCACGTGGGGGACACTGAACTGAGGAGCCAGGGCAATTGGACCACACCCACCAGCTCAGAACAACTCCTGGAGAACCCCAGGTCTCGTGAACCAAGGAGCTCCAGAAGGTTTCTTCCCAGGCAGCCAGAGGAACAGCAGGCTTGACTGCACCGGCCGAGCTCCCGGGGACAAGTGATCTGAGGTCAAGTAGGAGCCTGCCGCGTCCCACCTACTTGAAAGACTACGTCACCTATGTAGGTCAGGGATTGGACATTGTTCATTCTAGGAGGGAAGGGGTCTTACATACAGAAGTACATTGTTAAATTTACATGTTTTCACATGCTCATCGGGGATTGGTTGCCCAAACCCCGGTAAGTTTAAACAACTGTCATTGGCTGGCAGAGCTGCCAGACCTTCTTAATTTATATGTTTTCACATGCTCACCGGGGATTGGTTGCCCAAATCCTGGGAAGTTTAAACTACTGTCATTGGCCAGATGATCTGCTGGAGCTCCTTAAAAGGCGAGCTCCAGCAGCCCAGCCGTCAGGGCGCAGTCGCTTACTCTTGCAATAAAAAGTGCTGAAGCTCACTCGCGCCTCTCGCCTGCTGCTTCTCATCGATCTAACAATTAGGGTACTGGAATCTAAAACATATGAAGAACGGTTGCAGGAACTGGGTATGTCTAGTTTAATGAAAAGAAGAACTAGGGGAGACAGATAGCGGTGTTCCAATATTTTAGGGGCTGCCACAAAGAAGAGGGAGTGAAGCTATTCTCCAAAGCACCCAAGGGCAGGACAAGAAGCAATGGGTGGAAAATAATCAAGGAGAGAAGCAACTTAGAACTAAGGAGAAATTTCCTGACAGAACAATTAATCAGGGGAACAACTTGTCCTCGGAGGTTGTGAATGCTCTGACACTGGAAGTTTTTTAAGAAGATGTTGGATAACCATTTTTTTGAAGTGGTGTAGGGTTTCCTGCCTAAGCAGGGGGTTGGACTAGAAGACCTACAAGGTCCCTTCCAACTCTGTTATTCTATTCTAAGTGTCAACATACTAAATTATGACTATGCCAGGGACTTTCTGAAGATAAAGGATGACAGTGTCCCATAATGGGATGGGAATAACAGCGTGGTGTGAAAATATTTACAAATCCAAAGTTTACAGGATATGCTTTCATTCAGCACAGTTATTCAGCACATTCAGAGATAATGCTGGATATCTGGTGCTGAGATATGTGGTCCATGAAAGGTCCAGGTTTCATGCAAGTGGAGCTTTAGGATTTGAATAATTGACAACTTCTGTTTTTTATGCCATAATTTAAACAGATTATCCTACAGCTATGGGTTTTCAGGAAAGTGAGGGTTGTTTCCCCCTTTCTCAACACAGAGGCCAATCAAAATTATGAAGATCGAGTTTTTGACACCATGATGCCTGAGTTTTTTGAAGTGGCAAACTGCTAAATTAGGTATATCATTTAAACTGAAAGGAGCCTTTGCTCATGGTTGCAAACAACACATAGGTATTGAGGGAGACTTGTACATGTTTTAGGAAACAGGTGATGTAAATGACAAAGCGTGAGTTTCTCATGGGGATGTTGTTGTGGAGTTTGAAATTCATTGTATTGAGCCCTTTCAGTGTATTACACTAGTATCTATCTCCATGGCCTAGTTCCATTTCATGTATCTGAGAAAAAATACAATTGCATTAGCACCTTTAGATGGCTACCACTGAACCGAGAAAAGGTATTCTGCAGTATCTATGCTATAGTTGATGTATACTGTACACAGTGAGAATGTGAATATTCAGCATGGCCTGCGGGGTAGTACAAAGCGAAGAGGAGCTCTCTCCCTCCCTCCTTCTCCCCACAGCCTTTGAATATAATGGTTTTTCTATTATGGATGCCCTATCTGCTCCTGTGTAAAGGGCTTCCACAAAACAGGAAATCCTCGTTTAATGTTTGCCTCATTTAGTGATCATTTGATGTTACAACAGTGTAAAAAATACAGCTTTGCAACCAATCCTCACAATTGAGAACATCACAACCTCCCACGGCCATGTAATCACCATTCGGGCACTTTGCAACCGGCACAAAATTGTCACATCATCTCACATGTTTGCCATTTGTTTGTGTGTCACAACTGGCTTCCAACAAACAGAATTAATGGAGAACGTGAAAGTAAAATTGCAGATCACGGTCACGTGACATTTCACTTAATGACAGGAAAAGTATTTCAGAATGCAAAGAAGGTTATGTCATGAGCATATTGAAATGAACTCAGCTAACCTGCTAAATCCTTTTTCAAACTTTCTATGGGGAAGGTTTGGGCTTATCTCACTACCAACCTGACAATATTGATCGTTACAAAATCTGAAGAATAGTTCAAATATCCATTTAGGCTTACAGAAGTTACTTCATAAAAGTTCTTTGACATGTTGATAGTATTTTATTGTGGTTTGAAAACTGTCAGAGAATATATTTTGTTATATAACAGCAAGCTTTCCCATTTAGGCTTGCTGTGTTTAATAGTTTTTTGTTCAAATTTATACTAAAGCATTTTCATCAAAAGTAAACATGGTGAAAATAAAAAGTAAAAAAGAATCTTCCCTTATCTGTTTTAAAAAATTCTTGAATCTTTAAATCAAAGGTCCCCTTCGTTGCTTTTTCGTAATCCCCAAATAAAGTTTAATTTACCATAAGGAATCTTATAGTCATCATTAAAATATATTTATATATCTGTAGATTAATTACTTCCCAAAGTGATTACGAAATGGAAAGCTGCTGACAATCTGAACTGGCTTTTTTATTCAAGGTTTTGGAAGATATGAATTTTGGAATGAATTTTATATACTGGGCAAATTGATTTTACACTTTATAGAAAGAACAAAAAATTGTTAAAGATGATCTAACAAAACTCTGTGATATTTTTTTAAAAAGGAACAAGATAGGGACTTCTACTGCTTCCTCTGTAATTTGTTTTGGTTCTTGAAATACTGAATATAGATATAAAATGAGATGAGAGATGTAAGAAAAGAAGAGTGGGACTAAAGATTAAAATAGAAACTTGTAAATTAAGGACTTTTGCAGATGATTTGGTGTTGGTTCTGGAAGATCCTTCAAGGGAATTAAAATATTAAAATTGAAATAATATTATAAAATAATATTATTAATAGGCAAATTAAAAGTTAGCAGGTTTCAATTTAATAAACAGAAGATGAAGATAACAAAAATATGAAAATAGAAGCTCAACAGAATTGATGAATAAAGCAGGTTTTAAGATTGAGAAGAAGGCAAAATATTTGGATATTACTATAACAAATATGAATTTTATGTTATTTCAAAAATGTGCAGTTTGTACTTTCATTCTTTTGTATGCTGAATGGATCATTCGCTTTTAACAAACAAATAGTGATGTCTTACTAACAAATAGCGAATATGATGGTGCTATGCCGTCTTAAAATATTTACAATTGTTGGCAACTTTTGTATATAAACCTGCCTAATACATTTCCATATATTAAGTTCATGGAAGCTCTCCCATTGCTTTTGAAAATCATTTGTTCTTTTCACCAAATAAAATTTATTTAGCAATAATAAATGATCTGACTAAATTTAGAAATAATACATGATATCCTCAGTCTGTAAATGTAATTGGATATAAAAAAATAAGATAAACAATCCATGCATTACAGAAATATCAGCATTACAGTATTCTCTTTTCCCAAAACCTTTCAGTCACTCTCTATCCCACGTACCTAGTTTATTTCTCTGCCACTGTGACCAGATACAGATTTCCACATTAACTTAGCAGATCTAGTCCTCTAACACACATTATTTCAAGTTACTCAAGGTGCTGCCCACAAATCTATGCTTATCTTTTGGGAGACTTGACAGTTGCAACCCCCAAAGCCTATAGACAGAAAATAGATCTGTTCCCCTGATTGGCTGAATATTTGCACTAGGGGAAAAAAGACAAGTAGAAAAGCAAAAATTTAGCCACCTAACACTTCTTTTGCCATGATATTAAGAATGGTATGCAGCAACTGGGGGCTGTTAAAGGTGCTATAAAGACCAGACCAAAATAGGGAAATTTATCTTATGCAGTGCTAATAATGACCTGGTGGGAGCAACAGCAGAAATAGCCCAGAATATTTTAAAAATAAGTCTTCTTCTGAACAATTCTAGACATTAAAGCATTGCTAAAAAGTTGAGAAATGGAAGATTCCCTAACTTTTTTTTTTTTAAAAAAAGAAAACAATTAAGTGGTCAAAAGACTTTACCAGACCCTAACTATGTGATAATGTTCCAATTCTGACAGCTCTATTTGCTGCACAGATTTGTGCATTTTGTTGAGAGTATTCATCTGGTACTATGTTGTCAGAGATTTTAAAAATTGCATTGTGGAACATCTGCTATTGGGAGTATGGCTGTTAAAACAGGTCAGATGTTCTTCAAAGAGCAGGTTTCTTTGGGGATGAAAAGATAAAACTTTACAATTCTGCCTTGCAGAAGTTCCTAAGAATAACTAGACAAAAAACGAGTCTGAAAACTAAATATCTTTTATCACTTAAAGGAGCCTTAGTATCCTCAACTAGCATCATCACTGCTAGAACATCATCACAAAACACCAATCCAAGGGGCCCTAATTGTCATAAGTACACATTACAGGAGAAATGTCAGATATTTGTGGGGCAAAATTAAGCAACAACATAGCATTTTAGCTTGAGACTATCACAATGCTAATATTTGAACTTGGTGAATATTTAAATTTGACACAGTATGATTCCTTTGCTGAGAAGAGAGAACCTAAATTTATGAATGCCCATAAATGAAAATGAAAGCTTCAAAGAGAAACAAAAAACCAAATTGTGTCTGTAACTCTTAAAGATGATGCTGTGTTTGGACCATTTAGTTACATCTCTTTCTAATCTAAGTCCATAAGCTTGTCAAGTTTGGTGACTGGCTCAAAAACCAAGTATTTTTATTTGGCAATAAGACATACAGTACATTGATAGGTTATCTGAGGACATAGTCATTCCTGTATTGTACTTTTTACATACTTTCTTACTATTTAGTCATGTTTCCAATAAAGGAGTATATCTATACTTGGAGTTGAAATGAGGGGTCATTGGTGTTTTCTGAGTATGATTGTTTTTTTGCAGACATTTCATTACTCAAACTAGGCAACAGTATGAGTGCTAGTCAAGAATGAAACATCTGCAAGAAAATAATCAAGCTCAGAGAGCACTAAGGGTCCATCTTAGACATGTTTATTTTCAGAGTACAACTTCAAGTATCTCTTGATAGGGCATATTGATTAGATGCATTCTGCAGAAAAACATACCACTTCTGGCCATAAGTCTTCTTAGGGTTGCCATTGGTGAAATGTATGCTTCACAATCTGTTCTTCTAAAATAGTGTTTCCTGACCTTGGCAACGAAGATGTTGGGGACTTCAAATCCCAGAATTCCCCAGAAAGCATAATGGTTAGGGAATTCTGAGAACTGAAGCCCAGACATCTTAAAAATGACAAGGTTGGGAAACACTGCTATAAATCCTTTACTATGATTCCAGGAAACACAGTGCTTTCCAAAAGTCTTTTATAAGAATTTTTAAAATGTCCATATCTTGGAGGAAGGGAACCAACTATTGGTCACATTCGAGGATGTACTTTTGCAGCTAAATCAACACTTTTTTAAGAGATTAACTTCTTGGAACATATGGAACAAATTGGAATTCTAAAGAACAAGCAGCTGCAGCATATCCATGTCCTCATTTAATCAAAAAATATATTCCTTGTTTGACTGATTTCAATTTGATTTTTAAAGATTATATTTTTAAAACGACTGTATTTGGGGAGAGATTGTGCAAATCTAATCTTAGCTCAGAGATTGCCATTTCTAAGCAGGAAATAATGCTCAAAGACCCTTGATAAAAGCTCAAAAAGCAATACAGAGTGCATCCATGATGAATCTCCTCTTGATTCATTAATAGCAATCTGACTTATATATCTTCACCCAACACTTGTACTCCCTGTATGCATTTCCTTATAAAAGGCCCTGCTCATAATTAAGCTGAATAGGCTTTGCTAGGATATGTTTGCTACCATAGTTCAGGGCTCAAAAATTAACACTGAAATTGGAAAGGTTTCTCCCATAATTGCCACTAACGGCTGCATTGTCCTCAAATTTAGGCAACTGATTCAGAAATAGGTTTCCTTAATTGCACTCAAAACTGACTGCAGGAGTACGATAGACCAGTGTTTTTCAACTTTCACAAGTTTAAAGGTAAAGGTTCCCCTCGCACATATGTGCTAGTCATTCCCAACTCTAGGGGGCGGTGCTCATCTCTGTTTCAAAGCCGAAGAGCCAGCGCTGTCCGAAAAAGTCTCCTTAGTCAGGTGGCTGGCATAACTAAACACCGAAGGCACACGGAACGCTGTTATCTTCCCACCAAAGGTGGTTCTATTTTTCTACTTGCCTTTTTGCATGCTTTCAAACTGCTAGGTTGGCAGAAGCTGAGACAAGTAACGGGAGCTCACTCCATTACACGGCGCTAGAAATTCAAACTGCCAACCTTTCTGATTGACAAGTTCAGTGTCTTAGCCACGGAGCCACCGCGTCTCTTTCCACAAGTTTAAGCTGGGCAAATTTCAGTTCCCAAAATTCCCCCAACCAGGATGCTGACTTGGGGAATTCTGGGAATTGATGTCTGCCCAGCTTCTCAACCACAGAAGTTGAGAAACATAGCTGTAGATCTTCTTTGTAACACTGGAAAGGAGAAGCTTTGAATGTCAATAAAGGTTTTATGCAGCCCAAGTGCACCAATAGTAGTCATTTCATATATTTTACAAAGTGACAACTTACTAATAGTTGAAGTTCTCACTACTTTCCTTTACCAGACAAAATTCATTTCTGCTTGTATGACTTTAATTTTCACATCAAGCTTTTTAATCAGCAGCTTGTCTTGAAAGCACGGATTGCCACGCAAATGGCTTTAGTAGATCGTATTCACATCTACCAGCTTTAGCCAGTCTTGCTGTAGCCTTAAAAGTGGAGTTGCCAGCCACCATCAGCAAAATACATTCCCTGTGAGGAGACTCATCTTTAGAAAACTGTAAATAGTGCATCACCCCTAAAAATTGTGAAATAGTTCAGTCATAGCCCTATAGGAATGTTAGGAGGAGTTGTATGATGAGGCAGTCCACCACCACAATGTCCAACAGATTAAATTCTATTGAATAGTTGACCAAAACTGCCCTTGCATCTTGTCAATGTTTGTACTATCAGACTTTACAATTTTGCAATCAGACTACAACAGGGAATTGTTTAAACCCATGTAATTTTTGCTTTGTCTTGTGATGAAAATTCCAGAGGGCTTTGGACAATAATCCAAAGGTAGGCAAGGTAGGAATTTCAAGATATACCGTTCCAATATTTATTCATTTGACTGCCAACTGAAAAAGATCCCTTTCGGGCGCTTTAAAAGCCTCCTGGATACATACCATTAAATTAAACTATGTCCTGCTTGCCAGAGATTCCTCTTCCAATGTCACCTTTTTGTATTAGATTACTTTCACAACCCATCTCTCTTAAACTGGGCCTGAAAAACCACATGCCTAACACTTCCTGACTATGGTCATTCCCATGTTTCTCTGCCCATCTTCAACCACCCAGGATGTGGAGATCCAGGGTACGTGCAGACTTCTCAAGCAGTTAATGATTTCTAGGCCTTTCCTCAGAAAAGCCATCGCTTTAATAAATAAATAAAAAACTCCACCAAACAATCCTTTTAAGCCTGCCCTGCACAGGTTGGAGGTTCCTCCAAAGCTCTCGAGACTATTACCATTCGTGCCCTTGCAGCCATTATCAGCTATTACCAGCTTGTAGTAGCGTGAAATGTTGAAGGCTCCCAAGCTCTTGGATTATAACCATCATTCACTTTTCTGTGGCCTGAAATACTTAACAGCCACCTTTCTGTGATTAAAAAAAAAACACAGATGTTTCTTTCGATTGGTTTTGAATTCAGCACTAACAGTATCAATGTAACGTTTGCTCCCTGAAATATAATTGATCTTAGCATACATTATGTAATAAAATCGCTGTTCTGTCCTCACACAGATACTCAAAACAGTAACCGCACAATAAAATTCCCACATGATGCTCTGCCATATTGCTTTGAGCATATAATATGCCCAGGAGTGTCAACTGCAAATAAGTATCTTTTTCTATGGTATCTGAGGAAGAGTCTTAGAGTGGTGCGGTGGCCTGGAGGTGGAGCTCTCGCTCAGAATCAGGAGGCTGTGAGTTTGATCCTAGGTAGAGGCAGATAGTTCTCTTTCTGGGCACAATGAGTATATACCTGCTGAACAAAACTCTGCATTGGCGACAGGAAGGGCATCCGGCCAATAAACACTCTGCTAGCTCTGTTTTGTTGCCCAGACTCCACCCCGCAAGGGATTATGTGGTCATTAAAAGAAGATGATGATCTGAGTCCTAACATAAAACAAATTCTTCACTCCTCGCACCCCATGCTCTTAAATTAATGTTGACACCTAGCACCTGCCTGGCCACTTTACTTATTAGAATGGAATATAGTTCATTTGATTCAAGATTCCAATCCTGAATCAAAGGACAGAATTACATAAGGAGTATTGTTGCTATTTAATATATTGTAGGGCTGTTGGTGTTTTCCAATAGCTGAGTGGCATAGTGGTGGCATAGTAACCAATTCCAAAGAAAAGTTCCAATGCTTCATTTTTTTAACTCACTAGCAGTTTCAAATCATACATCTGAAATTATAATTCTAAATGTATGAATATTATAACTCAACAATCCTTACTTCCCATGACACTGGAACATCCAGCAGTCTTGCTAAATAGTGAAAGTAGAACTTGCATTTTGCAGAGAAAGCATCTATGGATGCATTCATGGTAGGGTGATGTAAAATCCTGGCATATTAAGAGTGTTGTATCCCTGTCACCTAAAATCCAATTACTAAACTTCTCTGGCCTGCCAACCAACTGACTAAAATTTGTTGGTATTCCCCTACTCTTTTTTTGAGCATTTTTAAAAATTGTATGCATGCACTATTGGTCAGAGGACACCTTTTGCACTGTAGTTCTCTGAAGTAAAATGGCCCTTTTAGTGGTTCATCACATACACCTTTAATACAATTCTTCCACTCTTTATGCCCAATTTTTTAATTATGGATATTTCAACCAGATAGGCATTTTTGTATCTTCTCTTCACTCTAGACATCCTGATAGAATCTTCCAACCAAAAGATTTTCTCCTTTCTTTACCCTTAAAATGTCCCCACCTATCATGTTCTTTGTCAAACTGGTCTATCCAGATATTACATGGGTAAGTGTGGCTGTAACAACAGTCAGATTGTTTATGTACTAGTTACTAAGAATTTCCAAGCTTGCTTTCCAGAATATGGCTCAGCCTCTCAGTGATATCCACCTTGATTTTATTGTGAGTGACAAAAATACTGAGCACTGTAAATCTTCACTGATTTGTTTTTTACCTGTAATTGTAATTTACACGTTGTAAATCCCATGTGAAAGCTCTTCAGAAAAGCCACAACTACCTGTCTCCCTGACTGAAAAAAAGGCAGCCAGAACTATTTAGATAATATATCTATAAATCTATATATCTGTATTTATCCATCAGAGAGAGGGGGGAGAGGGAGGGAAGGAGGGAGGAAGAGGGAGAGAGATATCATTGATAAAATGAACTTTTTTCCATGAGTACTTTTAAGAAAATATATAAATAACCATGAAATCAGTCTATTTTTACTGATCTATGCTGGGCGTTACTATTTTTATTTGCATGGAAATTGACCCTTGCAGGCTTATGAAAAATGTAGGGTCCTAAAAGCCAGGTGTTGACCTGTTTCCTGAACAGTTTGTAATTATGGTTCATGCTGTCTTGAAATAGGGAATGCACCGCCCAAAGCTCCTTACATTATAAGTCATCATTTATTTATTTGTATTTCTTTTCCCAACCCTCTGAGGGTTGCCATTGAGACTCCAGGCAACTTATAGAATTTTTTTAAAAGATAAAAATAAATGATTAAATTACTGTCAAAATATAGAACTAAAATATAAAATTAAGAAGTGGCATTACTTAGACACAGAATTGCTTTGGTAAGAGATGCATTCCATATAAATTGAAATAATCAAACATCAATCAATCCCCAAAGGCCTTCTAGAAAAGCTACATTTTCACCAGCTTCTAGAAAGCTATGGTGAGGGTTGTATATGCTTCAAGGAAGAAGCTGTTCCAGAGGAGGGGGCCTTCAACAGAGAATGTTCCTCATCAAGTCCCTTTTGCCTGTACCTCCTGCAAGGTGGTGGTGCTTAACAGGCACTTCATAGTTGCCCAGGTAGGGTAGTCAGAAACTATCAGAGAAAGATAGTTTCTAAGTCACCCAGCCCCTAAGCCATATAAGTACTTCACAGGTAGCAACCTTATTTTGAATTGCATTCCAAAACCTATTGATAACAAGCTGGTAAACAAAGCAACAATGGTTGCACCAACCACATATGCTGCTGTATTCTGGACTAACTGAAGTTTATGGATATCTTCAAGAGAAGTCCAATACAAAATGAGTTTCAGAAATTTAATCAAGAAAGCGCAAGGTTATGTGTGACTGTCTTTAGTGTATTCTATTCCAGATAGGATAACAATGGGTACACACTAGCTAAAGCTGCACAAAAGCCCTCTTAGCCACAATTTCTACTTCACCTTTGAACAGGAATCAAGAATTCAGGAGGACTCCCAGATTACAAGCCTGCTCTTTCCAGGGCAGCACAACCCTATCAAGAGTCAAAGTTGATACAGCTGTAGGATCAATTGACTTTTGAGTCAACAGCAACTCCATCTTGTTTGATTTGAGTTTGAACCTGATTTTCCCCATTCAAGATCTGACAGATTCCAAATACAAGGACATGACTTCCATAGGATCTCTCAATGGACCTGGAGTACAGCTGTATAATTGGGTATCATCAGCATATTGAAGATTCTTCAGCCGGAATTGGCAAATGATCTCTCCAAGTGATTTGACGTACATATTGAACTGACCTGGGAGAGGACTGAACCCTGAGACACAACCATAATGGTTATGGGTAAAGCCTGAGTTCTTCTCACTCACAATCACACACCCAGGCCCACCCAGTCTGAAAAGACTGGAACTACAATGCCTGCCTTCAACTTCCAACCCTCATAGTTGACCCACAGAATCAAAAGTTGCTGAGAGATGTTCCACCTCCATTCAAGCCCCAACAAAGGTCATTAAAATGATCAGTTCAGTTTCTATTCTGTGCCTAGATCTTTATCCAGACTGCCTGAGTTCTAAACATCTTATATCCTCTTATATTCTCTGCAATTGCAGTTCTACTTTTTCAGTAACTGCCCCCCAAAAGGGAACATTAGAGGTATACGTATGGATGAATGCTGTTTAGCATTTATCATGTTCCAACATCTTGAAAGACCTCATAGAAATGATCATAAATCAAATAATTTTATTGATACAGAGTCCAGTAAAACGATTTTGTGCCATTTGTCATAAGCCCCTCATCACCTTCAGATGCAGAAATGTCATGACATTTTATGATACGTACTCCTTTCTGTCTGGCTGTACCTCATGACTCAGAACCCAGTCACAAGAAGAACAAGTCTTTCAATACTTAATAGTTGGATTTTCTTGACTTCATGGTGTTGTTGTTTTTTTGCAGACATTTCACATTGCATCCAGCCAAGAAAATTGGAAATAGGGATTGCCTTGCATGTTTGTTGTCTATATAACATGGTCATTTAAGGAATAGCTTCTAAAATCCCTGCAAGAAATATAGGTTTTCAAAGGCAGAAAAGTTTGATATGGTTGAAAATTAGGATTAATAAAAATGAGAATGGGTAATAGGCACTGTTGATAATTAGCTTTAAGTTTAGCAAACCTCCTGACAAGATGTGGTTGATTGGCATGCCATTTCCATTGCAACAGTAAATTTCCGTGTCTATCAGGGACAGATAACTCTTTTCTGTTTGTGGGCCACACTTTTTAAGTAGCTACCCTTTCATCAGCCAGGAACCACAAAATAACTGTGGGAAATAAGCCAACATTTTCAATTTTTTAATAATACAAGTGCGTTATTAGATTTAAGAGGCTTAACAAATCAATTTCCTTTCTTTTCTGGATGAAAAATGGCATTTCCATAACTGAGAATTTTGTCATCAAATTACAATAGAGAAGTCTGAGGGATTTCTGGGGTTAGAATTAGGTGTCTTTTCATATCAAATTCTTAGTGTTCCCCTTATACATAACATTGGGTTCTCTATAATCTTGATCGAGTAATGTTTTTAGAAACAAAAGCCACCAAATTGAAATCAGATTTTTTTTTTCTGGGACTAAAGGAAAATTAGAAAAGACTTGTGGAAGATTATTTTTGTACTGTACAAAATAATAACTGTATAATAACTGTATTGAAATTATTATATGCACAAAGATGGGAAAACTCCAAAATACTCACCATGGAGGAATGGTTGGTGAAGATGACATAATTTGCAGAGAAGGCAAAATGACTTGTTTGATTAAGAAAAAGATATAACTACCGGTACATCTAAAAGCCCAGCCCTTTATGGATTTTTTTTTTGTTGAAAATGGAAAAAATGAACTTGTGATTTATGGATTTGATGATTAGAAAGTGTAGAATATGAAAGGTATGGAGCCACAATGCAACCTTTAAAAAGGAGGATAAAATATAAATGCAAATGTACTGAAGATTGGAAGCTGCTTCGTTATATCTTTTTTCTTTTCTTTTTTGTTTTCTATCTTCTTCATTTCTTTCTTATCACTTTACTTTTTTAATTGTATTTTTTTTCTGTAAAAAATTCATTTAATAAAAATTCATTTAAAAAGAAAGCTATCTTATCCTGAGTCAGATCATTGGTGCATCTAAGCTTCTATCTATTTAACTTTCTCCTTGGTTTTATATATTTCAAGAATAGTGTTCTCTGCTCTGTTGCTTGTAGGGAGAGAAAATGAGAAGCTATCATGGAATATGCAATTAAATTAAATAGTGATGTGATGAAGGAGGAAGAGAAAGAATCGAGAGCAATGTTTTTCAGTTTGGCAAGTTTAATATGGATGAACTTCAACTCCCAGAATTCCCAGCAACCATGAAATTCACCCATCTTAAAGTTGCCAAGGTTGAGACACACTCGTCTAGAGAGACTGGAGGTGGGAGAGCAAGAAAGGAAACACAAGACAGATGAAGCAGGTAGGGGTATGTATTTATACAGAAGGCAGCTTGCCCAGAGTATTTATGGCCATCCACAGCTGTTTGTCACTTTTGAAAAATAACAACGACAAGCAAGAATGAAATCACAGGACTGCAGTTCAGTCCCTCTTTCTTACTGATTCAGTTGCCTTTTCTTTTTTCATTGGAAGAGGAAGATGTTTTTGGCATCCAAATCAACATTACACTTGCAATTCTTCCACCATGAAAATATATATTTTCTTATGACACATATACTGCATAAAATACATTTAACTTGGTTAGAAGATAACGTAATATCTGTCTAAGCAAAATGCATTGAATAATGTGTTGAGCTCACTGAGCATGCTAATGCACATATAAACATAGTAGTCAAGGTTAAAACTAGATTAGCATGTTGCATTCATATGGCTAATAGCCTTCTACTCATCTGGTTAAACATGTTGTGCAAAAACAGCTATGGGCTGGACTTATGGAGCATCCTTAACTAGTCACTCCCAATCCAGTACAGTAATATGAAATTATGGATATTAATTGATTCAAGACTATCATTGTAGAGAGTATAGAGATCTGCTGACTTCTTCCAGTCCTATCCAATTTTCTATGATCCCTAATGTCATATTATGGCATGGCTTCATTATACCAAAGGCCTCCATTCCATTGGTCTTATGGACATGGCTTGGAAGGGAAATTCTATGTTGCTGGACTTAGCTATGAATTTTGCATTGTTCCAATTTGCACTGTCTACTTTCCCATTTTTTTGGAGGATAACTAGTGGGTGTTTGAGCACTGCCCCAAAGGCAAATTTTTGGGGATCACTTCAAACAAAATCTATGGATGGTGTTTGATTCTCAACTGCCTTGTTCCATTATAATTATACCTCTCCTTTTTTACTCCAGTTCTGATTGGGTTAATAATTCCTAAATGTGCTTTTTCCTTAACTTACTTGGTTAAGTTGCTGGGTTGAACCCACCTGTAATCTCATACTGGTTTGATCCAGACTCACTCAAACTTCTCCGCTTATATCCTGTCAAAATGTATGCCTTTTCCAGTTGACGGTGGAGTTTAAATTCTACCCTTTCATTCTCTACTTATAGCTGTTGGTACTATAAGTAGACATGAATCAAAAGAAGGTGTGGGGATCATCAATTTAGAGCTCTTGATTTCTACTAGGTACATGAAGTAGGAGTCAACCTTTTCAAAATTTTATGACAAAGCAGAGGCTGTGGGAGACCATGACCAAAGGAAAATTTTTATTATATTTTAGAGTCTTAAGATCATTTAAGACATTTGCAAGGAAAAGCAGATTGCCTCCAGATTCTCAATTTGTTTATACTTACAGATGGTCAATGCAGAGGCTTCATATTGCCTGCCAACCAATCACAGTGTCTTCCTCCAGGAGTCAGAATAAAACTACCATAGGAATTGATCAAGTTCCATCACAGCTTCAGGTGATATTTAAAAAACAACTATTTTGAATTAAATTATGTTCCATACTCTAAGACCCCATGGAACGTAATAGTCAAGACACACTGAAGAAACACTGAAGAACTTGATTCTATACCCCTTACCAATCATGGAGCTCACAGAATAACCCTTGGCAATCAATGTTTCTTCATTCATGATTATATTGTTTTGAATAAAAATGAAAGGGGTGTACTTTCTCATATGCACTATCTTGAGTACTTAGGAAGAAAAGGAACTATGCGACAATAATAATAATAAATAAAAATTAGAATGTCTCATGACATCTCAGTTAAGGCACTGCCTAATTAGATCCTATTCTATGCCCCAAGGCTGTCTTTGACCTTTGAATGCTAAGCATTAAATTGTGGGATCACCCTCCTCTGGCAATTCTCAAGATAAGCACCTTTATAGTCCAGCTGTAAAGCTGGAATTCACACAAAAGAAGGTGTGAGAATAACTCCTGTCACTTATGTATAGCATAAATTAACACTGGAACTAAGGGCAAATATAAATGGGTCAAAAATTCTAGAAGTTTAAGGTTTCCAATTCACATCCAACACAGAAAGCTACAAATGCAGGGACATATACATACAATATACACTTTTCCATGCCTCCCCCTTATTACTGATCTTCCTCTCATTAATTGAGGGTCTCTGAAACATTGTGGAGGAGGAGATGAAGTCAAGGTGGCCTTCACATCAGGGAAAATGCTGAGTTTCCCACAACAAAATGTTAGCAAAATGCTGTGAATGATGAGTCAGTGTTGTACTATGCTTCCTGGCTGTGAAATTAACAGGAGGTTTAGAAAATGATGTGGTACCAGATAAATCCAGTACTGTAGACACCACTGGATGGTAATACTTGGTCTTCAAAAAGCAGATACAGAACACCATCATGGCTTGGAGATATGCATTTCAAAGAATATGTTACATGATTCTTTCAGGAGCTGGTAATTTGGAAAGGACCTATAACTCAGTGAAAATAAAAAGCTGCTGCATGCAGAAGAATATAAATTCCTTGCACATTTTCAAATAGTGATAGGGAAAAATGCTGTCTTCTCCAAGCCCTGGAGGGCTATTGTCAGTCGATATAGTCCAGGACCTGCAACAAGGTGTGACCCACCAGATACTATTGAACTACAACTCTTCTCATCCTACACTAATGGTCATCTTGTCAAGGGCTGTTGGAAGCTATATAATCAGCAAGTGAAGGACACATCTTTCCTCTGAAGATAGAACTAGGAGAATCAATGTCCTGAACATAAGCTGTCTTACTTGGCTCTTTGGAGAAAAGCCAAGTTCCACTAGCTTACTAGTGAAGAACATTCCTTACAAAAACTGCAGGTTCCCTCTTCAGGCAGGAATGAAAAAGATTCCTTGCTAAAATCCTTAAAAAATGACTGCTATGAATTGTGCCATGAAAGTTGTCAAGATAATCCAGATATCTTCCAACAAGATCACAATAAAATCAGTTTAAGGGCATCCATGGCCCTTTACTGTGGGAATATGAAGGTTCCTATTTAATTGCATTGTATGTTGTGCCTGACATTCCACTTCCATTCTTTCAAGATCTGGTATTGAAAATCCCCATAATGAAAGGCAGAATTTAAATCAGATGGATAGCTGGATGCATGGATGGATAGAGAGATAGTGATAAGTATGGTTCTAGTCTAAAAATCTATTCCATTGATTATCTAGCCTTATTCCTTGCTTTTTTCTACTCTTGATATGTTTGCCTCATTGGTACATTTAATCCACTTCAAAGAAGTACAGTTCCCTTACTGTCATTTTCAATTCCTATTATGTCTTTTTATATTTCCAGTGCTTATCCTTGCCATTGATACTTTTTGATCCCTGGTCTTCACTATCTCATTAAAGGTCAGGATAAGACCTAGACATATGCAAGTATACAAATCACATTCCCCAACCTGCAGCCCTCCAAAACAGTTGTATTAAAGGATCCCCAATCACCATGGCCTCAACAACAACAACAACAAAAACTGTCTGTGAAAGACAGTTATGTGAGCTCTGAATCTATAACTCTGTTCTGAAAACCTTACAAAAGGCAAGGTGTTATCTCCTATACCCAATTACACATGTGTTGTCATTGTGTATGCAGTTCTTTGCATACGGATTCCACCTAGACTTTTGGTGAAAATACAAAGAAGGGAAGCAATCAAGGGAAGCAAGAGCAAATCCATATGGTGTGCAATTATTGTTCATATATTCATGGGACATGAATTCTTAAGGAATGAAGAATAGTTCAGAGGAGAGATTCCAAGCAGAAAGTCTGCACATGCCTAATGGAATCATTTGGATGGGGAGGACCCAAGACCCAACTGGGCCACAATCATGAAACTAAGCATAGTATATTACATGAATTAGTATATTCCTGTAAAAAGCTATGGAGTTTGAATCTTGGTTTGTACAGTGGTGGAGAGAGGCAAAGTACAATAGATATCTCATGTGCATTTAGTTTATATGAGGAAACTGCCTTTTAATACAACTCAGATTTCAGCCTTCCATGGTAAGCTGAACTGAACCAAGGAAACAGGTACATAAGAGTCTAGAAATTTCTGATCAGGAGTTTGATTGTAGAAAACCTGAGAATCTGTTTTAGAATAAATCCAGTGACTGTCTTGTATCAAATGCAAACTCTCTTTATGAGTCCTATATTCTGTATAATAAAACCAAAGTTCACCTCTTTCCCAAACTTAGCAATACATAGTTAGACAGAATACCTGGTTGCCATCTATCTTTTGCTTTGGTAATAGACAGATGTGATCACAGGTTGTTGTCCTCTCACCATGTAAGATTCGTTACAACAGAAGCCCATATGCATTACTATTATTTCTGGTCTCCATTGTCATTCAGAAGAAAAAGACAACATGCATTGACTTCATCTGGTCCAGCATAGCCTGCACAAATTTGACTCATGGACTTCATTCAGTCTTTGAACCAGGAGTGAAATTCAGCAGGTTCTGACAGGTTCTGGAGAACCAGTAGCGGAAATTCTGAGTAGTTTGGAGAACCGGAAAATGCCAGCTCTGGCTGGCCCCAGAGTGGGGTGGGAATGGAGATTTTGCAATATCCTTCCCCCAGGAGTGGGGAGGGAATGGGGATTTTGCAGTATCCTTCCCCTGCCACGTCCACCAAGCCACGCCCACAGAACTGGTAGTAAAAAAAATTGAATTTCACAACTGCCTTGAATTTCACCACTGCCTTGAAATAAAGAACACCACTTCTTTCGTGATTTAGAATTGTCTTTTTTAGTTTAAGAATCCTTTCCTTCCGGTTGAACTCTCATGCATTTTTTCTAATTATACCTACCTGGATCTGAGCAGCAACCTTCTGCCTCCTTATTGGAGTCACTACACAATGCAGCTGAGTCCAATGATTTTAAAATCCACTGAACAATTCAGCCGTTTTGCCAACTGCAGGGACTAACTGACTTGACTCTGTTCTCTTATTCTTTTAAATTTAACTGCCCACTTTGAAACTTGGATAGTGAGGTGCGATATCCAATTATGGAAAATATTTTATCTTAACATAGCTTCCTTCTAAACTAAAGTATTATTATCATCAAAATCTCTTAATGTAGCACTAGAAATTGGCCATTGTAGCCAAGTATAAGGGAGGGAAGAAGGGGAAAGTTCAGAGACGGTGCTGAGAGATACAATGCATCACATACCTGCTGGCCTGCTCAACCTGGGCAAATTGGTTAAAAGGGATAGTCTAAGAATTGTTCACTCATCAACAGAACTAACTTTGCTGAAGAAGAGTTTGCATGGTTCTTTGGCCTGTCTTTGCAAAATAGAAAAAATGTCAGAGTAAATGTTCCCTTTCTTTTACATTTGCTTGGAATGTTTCCACTTTGAACCTTAAAAAAGGTTTTTTTGTTGTTGTTGGCCTGTTGTTTCTATTAAAGCAGGGGGGAAATCCAACAGGTTTAACGTGTTGTATGAATCCAGCTATTATGGCTTATTCAAGAAGCTATCTTTTTTTCTTCAAAAATTTTATTGGTTTTTATACATATATGGGGAAAGGTAAGGGGATATACAAAAAAATTTGGCCGCTCCCACACTAGTGATAGAAATCCATCCAAAACTCACAATTTTTACAATCTTAAAAACAAAATATAAAAGATAAGCAGAAAACAAGGTCTTATTCTATATTGTCAACTATGTGTTCATTCATTTTCCTTTGTCACTTTCTAGAATATCACCAATTACTGTTATTTCAAATACTTTTATTTTTGTGACCTGAGCCTTTTCGATATTGCTCCTTCCTCCCTGTCCCCTCCCTGCCCTCCCTCTTGTCTTGCACCTTGCTGTCCTTTCCACTATCTTCGCTATATTCGTCCTCTAGGAGGGAGAAATGCTTTTTAATGAAGGCTTCCGCCTCCTGCACTGTATTAATTCTAATCCTGTTTCCCTCCCAGAAGATCAACATTTCCTCTGGCAATAACCATCTAAACCAAATTCCTTTATTGTATAATTTCTTTGATAAGGAGGAATACTTCCTCCTTCTCTCTCTTATCTTTTTTGGAATCTGCTTAAGGATGGTAATTTCTTCATCTTTATATTTCAATGGTCTCTCCCTTTGGGTCCCAAACTCTTCATCCCTGTTGGTCCTACTGAGGAATTTAACATGCACGTCCCTTGGAACATTATGACTTCTAGCATATGCTGAATTTATCCTATAAACTAGATCCATATCCCACCACAGCTGTTTTTTATCTCTCTTAATATAATCTGCTAAGATTGTACTCATGATATCCTTAAGGTCTTCATTTTCTGTCTCTGGTTGGTTCTGGAATCTAAGAAAAAAAGGACATTCTTTCAAATTCTATTTTTGCCAAAAAGTTTTCCAAGTCTACATTTCCCTTCCAGATTGTTTTAATTTCTTCCCTCAGCCCGGCAGCTCCCTCCTCCAACACCACAATTCTCTGTTTATTTTCTGCAATATGATGTTTAACATCTCTGAGTTCTTCTTTAAGCTCTGTCATTTCTTTTTTCAATTCACTTTGACCCCCCATGAATTCTTGAAACATTTGGTCCCTCTCCAGTCCCTTCTTGCTGTAGCAATGAGGTAATTTTCGTTTGTTGCAAACTCGGACTGGAGGAGGCAGATGAGGGGGCCGAAAATGACTTGCCCGTTGGTGGTTTCTTAGGCCCCATTTGTTTAAAATTCAGAGATGTAAATCTTTTCCCAAGAAGATGGCGTCCCGGGATTGCGCAGCTGTGCTGATCCCAAAAGGCAAACAAGTCCGAAAGCGACAGTTCACAGTTCCAAGGCACCGAGGCAAACCAAAAGAAGGGGATCAAATAGTCAAAGTTCAGAAGAGCCATGTAGCAGGGAGGGGTCCCGGTTTCCCTCAGAGAGAGTAATAAGGCAGCTACAAAAGGTTTTTTTTAAGGTAGTTTCAAAAGGCAGACTTCATTTATAAATAGACAAACAAAGAAGGGCAGGCACCATGTTGGCTCCTCTTTTCACAGGGAGAAAAAAACGGAGATCTCTATAAAACTTTTAAAGGAAAACGGCTCAGCAGTCATTTCTAGCAATTGTGATAACAATCTTTCTCAGTTAGCTAGCTCAAGTGACGGGTCAGCCTTTGTTCTCTCTCTTTAAGAAAGATCATTCAAATGCTGCTTAATCCGAGGTGGGGTAGAAGGAAGAAACACCCCCCTCTAATCTCCATTCAATTAGGTTGAACACAAAACTTACAAAAGTCTGCTGCTTTTCCTTTAAATGATCGAAGACTTCAGGATGAATCCTCCACCACCAGGATCCAGCCACGCTTCTCCAAGTACTCTCTTTCCTCCTGAGCCATTCGGCGAAAGGGTGAACAGCACAACGCTGTCCCTTACCCCCCCTCTGCTCCCCGGCTCCTAGGTGAAGCTGAAAAGCACCCCCACCGGCTGCCGCCGATTCCGGGGGGCTTCAGCAACCCACCCTTCAGCAGGGAACCCCTCCAGGGCCCCCTGTGCTCCTTACGGAGCCAACCGAGGAGACGAGAGCAGACAACACATCTGTTGCCAGCAGGAACCGGAAGTCTATCATTAAAGCAACGTTCACACAACATATTTATTCCTGCCAGTAAAGGCCTAACTACTATATCTGCATAAACTCCTTACCCTGTTTCCCTGAAAATAAGACCTATACCGAAAATAACCCCAGCATATTTATGTGTGTGCCTAATATAAGCCGTACCCCAAAAATAAGCCCTACTTAAGCACCTGCACAGCCAACCAGCCACTCATTCCTTCTGGTTGTTTGCGGTGCCACTGCTGCAAAGCAGGGGTCGTGGAGCTGCCCCATCTGCAGGGGTGAAATTCAACAGGTTCTGACAGGTTCTGGAGAACCGGTAGCGGAAATTTTGAGTAGTTCAGAGAACCGGCAAATGCCACCTCTGACTGGCCCCAGAGTGGAATGGGAATGGAGATTTTGCAGTATCCTTCCCCTGCCATGCCCCCAGCCACACCCATCAAGGCAGACCACACCTACTAAGCCACACCCACAGAACCGGTAGTAAAAAAATTGAATTTCACCACTGTACTAAAGCATCTACTAGCACATACTAAGTATTCACTTATAATGTGGAAATAATGGCAAATGAATATCTTCTGAGATATGCTTTGTGGTGAAAAGGTCTTGATGGACACCCAACTATAGTTTAATAACACTGGAGGGTGTAACATACTTTGGAAGATGGTGTAGAAAATATTAAGCTAGATGGTGGGGAGGGTAGCCAGAAGATCTAGAATCACACCTCCCATATATCTTTGCAGACCCCAAAATCATTTCTGAATGCAATTGCTAAAATTAGAGTTGCAGTTTCCCAGTATATTAAGTTTTTAAAAAAAACATTCAAATGATGTTATATTCCTATCCAATGATGTCCTTAGGTTTCTAGAAATGTTAAATATAGCCCCATGTTTAATTGCCTACCTTCTGATTTAGATGTTTTGATTCTACATGAGACAGTAACTTCTTATGTTTGTAAAATCAAGTTGGAAGCTGCTGCAATTTTGGGATAATGACTCTCTTTCCTCATAGGCTATGGAATTTGGTCTAGTGGTTTAAGTGCCTTAAGGCTAGAAATCAGGATAGTATGAGTTCTAATCCCACTTTAGGCATGAAAGTCAGCTGGGTGGCTTTGGGCCAGTTACTCACTCTCAGCCCAACTCACTTCACTGGGATGTTATTGTAAGAAAAATAGGAAGAGGAAGGAGTATTAGGCATGTTCATTACCTTGGGTTACTTGGTTTACTGGTAAATATAAAAACGGTGAGATTAAATATCTAAAAAGAAAATGACCTGACTAGAAAACTAAAATCATGCAAGCTAGTACTACTTTTATAGTAACTTATGCAAGCTTCCTTCCTCTGTCTCTTGCTGAGAAAAAGTGAATGCCTTGTGTGGGATGCTTACTCTAGTTACAAATCTGATCTGATCTCCTATTTCTTTTATATGACCACTGTCCTAATTATAGTTCTTCCTCCTGTTCTCAAGGTTGTTTTTTTCTGTCAATTAAATCTGCCCAAATTTAAAAGGAATTTCCAGACCAAACTTTTATCATTATAAAATTATCTTAATGATAGTTTCCTATTTTCATATATTCTTGTTTCGGCCTTGCTTTAAAGTTTGATTTCTGCAGGAAACTAGTCACTTTTTTTTAGCTGAAATCTGCCCTGAGGATAATTGCTAAGAATGGGTCAAACAAGCAAATAAGTGAGCAAACATTGTTCATGGCCCCGCATCATCTCTTTTGTAGTACAGAATTTCCCACATGCAAACTGAGTAGCTGCTGAGGTTTTTTGTTTTACTGCGATGTTTCCTAATCCTCAGTGAAATGGGAGGAGCAGGTTAAAGATCGTTATGAACTGCATTTGTACTATCCATAAATGATGGTTTTGTGCTAAAATTAGAGCAGATTGGGAAGAACTAGTAAAGGTAATCAAAGAGCCACTAAGATATTTAATTTCCCTAGACCCTTGAATGATTTTATTAGGGTAGTTAAAAGGCAAAGTGAAAAGACAGGGCATAAAATTAATTTCAAACCCACCGGCAGTAGCTTAAATTCATACCACTCATGTGGGAAAGACCAGAATTGTTATCAACTGATAAATAGCTTGGAATGATAACATTAACATGCATTGTTATGGCTCATGAAGTGGGAAGATGAATAATTTCTGGAAAAGTGATCATGTTTTGGGTTTAGAACCATTTAAGCATAAACAAACTGTAAGTTTCAATATTGTTAAGGCAAGGTGGTAGTTAATTTGGAGTGACAAACACTTTCATAGTTTGCTTATGAATATCCAGGTGATGTTTCCAAGATTCAATAGTTTTAATGTTTTTGGAGCTACAAAGCCTCTGAAATAAAAATCACCCAACATCTACAACTCCTCTAGGGCCATCATCGCATTCTGTTGCCCCTCCAAAAGGGCATTTAAAGAAAAGGACAACTCTTGACCCTTAAGCATTGCCTGCTGCAGATGATCCATCCAGGATTTTCTCCTTAGAAATATTTATTTTTATAACATTTCAGAAGTTTCAAAGTAGTTTATATTAATACTCATATAATTTTCTGCGTGTTACAGATAAAGAACCAAGAGATAATGGCATTAGGTGAGTATGTGGCAAAAGCAAATTTCCAAGTAAGGGTCCCTTCTAACATAAAGCTCGGGTTCTAGCAGAAGCTGCTTTGCTATGTAAGACATAATGTCAACACATAGGGCACCTCTGCAAAACTATAGGCTCATAGGCTTGCAAAAGGAATGAAATAGTTACTTAGGCCCCAATCACACAGGTTTCGTATTGTGCATGCATCTTGTGTGCCCAGATTGCATGTATCAACTTAGTCACACCGGAGGTACACATGTATCATACTGTAACACAGCTGGCTGGGAAGGTTGTTCCAGGACAGGCTCATGCAGAAAAGATGTGTCATCTTTAGCGGCTGCATGCACTCATTTCGATAACATCACACAACATATTTTTTACGTATCTTATAAGCTTTGGGCACAATGGCTCAACGGGTAAGACACCGGGCTTCCCAGCTGGAAAGTTGACAGCCCACGTTCAAAACATGAATGCTGTACAAAAGGGTGAGCTCCTGTACCTTGTCCCAGCTCCTGCCTACCTAGCAGTTCAAAAGCATGCAAATCCAAGTAGATAAATACAGGTAGTCCTCAACTTACAACCACAATTGAGCCCAACATTTCTGTTGTTAAGTGAAACGTTTGTTAAGTGAGTTTTGCCCCTTCTTATGACCTTTCTTGCCACAGATATTAAGTGGATCAGTGCAGTTGATAAGTTAACAACCCGGTTGTTAAGTGAATGTGGTTTCCCCATTGACTTTGCTTGTCAAAAGAGTGCAAACACATAGCTTTGGGACACAGAAATGGTCATAAGTATGAACCAGTTGCCAAGCATCTGAATTCTGATCACCTGATCATGGGGATTCTATAAAGGTTGTAACTGAAAAATGGTCATAAGACACTTTTTTCAGTGGCATTATAACTTTAAACAATCACTAAATGAACTATTGTAAGTCAATACTGTAGGTACCACTCAGTGGACGGCTCCTACCGGTTTGGATTGGTTTGGCTGAACCGGTAGTGGTTTGACGGCCTTGGTCATTGGAACCAGCAGTTCCAGAGGCACTATCTTGTTTTTTGGTTCTGCACATGCACAGAACAATTTTAATTGTACTGCGCATGAGCGGACAGTGCACATCAAGCATGCGTGCAGCGCACATGAGCAAACCAGCAGTAGCGCCTGCTGGAACCCACCCTTAGTACCACTTCAGTGGGAAGGAAGCGTTTCATATGCCTCGGCATATATAGTCATGTTGACCAGATGACCATAGAACCTTTTTTGGACAATGTTGGTTCCCTCAGGTAAGAAATGGAGATGGCCATTGTCCCCTAGAGTTGGACATGTATTGATAGGGGAAAACTTTACTTTACTTAAAGGTAGGTAAAGTCTGGGGAACTGACTGCTCCAAGTCAAGTTGGCCCAAACCCAAAATGCTAAAAAGGGTTTTATACCTGAACTGGAGAATATCCAGGGGTTCAGGATAGACTAACAGTCAAGCTAACATCCTGGAAGATGTAGTGAACTATTTCCAGCAAAATTACATGGACATGAAATCTTAAGGAGCCAAGCTTGACTCAAGAGATTTTATACTTATGTAGAGCAACGTACCATTTTATGGTGCATGTTCCCACCCAGTCACTTGAGGCAAAAAATAAAAATAAATAAAAGGAAAAAATAAATTAAATGCTTGTATTTATCTACTGATCTGTACCATAAAGTTATTTTCCATTTAATTTCACCAGTTTTACCTTATTTGGTATTAAAATTGCAGAATTTTCAGATTTACCATTCAACTAGTCAGGTGAGAGCTTGCGGTGAGGCTGCAGCAAGCACAGCCTCTCAGGCGAGAGCTGAGGTGAGGCTGAGCTAGCTGCTGCCTCACCGTGGATGACTCTGCTTAACTGTTTTACATGATCTGTAATGAGACCGTATTGCTATCTCTCTGTATATTGCTTTTAATAGTTTAGCTGATGTATATAATATAAAATGGAGTGTTTTTTGTCAACAACTATGTGTGGAACGTGTTTCTTGTGCTGAGCGATCATAAAACGCTTAAAAAGTCAGACTACACGAGGCACACAGTTCTCCTGCCTCATAGTAGAGGGCGCTCGTTCTTCCTGTGACTCAGCGGCAGTAGAGTAAGTAACAGCCACAGAGCGTGACGACATCAAGAATGACTTTCTTCCCTGGCCATGATCGCCATTGAGACAGAGAGACTTTTAAAACTAAAAGAAGACAATGAAAAATTCTACCAACAAATTATAGATGCTTTTGTTCAGAAGTAGCGGCGGATGGACTTCATTTATAAGTAAAGGTAAGACCCATAATAACTTCAAATTTTTTCAATTAAATGTGCTTTTTTGTGTGCTACAGTATGTGTAAAGATTGCTGATATGAGACTTTAAACATAACCCGTTAACTGCTGCCAATCAAATATTGGATAAGATAATTTGTAGAATTTTAATGTTTGTAAAGCTGATTGTGATGACATCAGTGCCTCACCAGCCATAAACCTCACCGCACCTCACTGGATCCATCATTTTCATTTTCTAAGAATAACTCTGCAGTCTTAATGAGGCCAGAGACATTCTTAAAAATACAGTAAAGGCTGGCAATAGCTTCTTGCTCTGAAAATTGAAACTTTTTTTAACAAATCACAGAGTGTGTGTAGGGTGCTTTGTGACACCAAGAGAAGTAGGGGTCATTAGGAATACAGATGTCCACGGATTTATTGTTGGACTCAGGTTGATTATGGTTGGATAAAAGACCTGGATTCAAAGCATTATCTTTGTTGTGGTAATCATTGTCGTTGTCATCATCAACAACCACAGCAAAAACCATGGCTAAAAATAAAACCAGGCTCTGCATGAATGAAATGAACACAGTGTTGGCCTATGGTGACCCTTAGCTTAATCTGATTTTTCTGAATCGAGAAATGTAATAGGGTAAACATTTAGTACTTGAACTACCAGAGAAGTTAAACAGGCTTTTGTTGCAACCCGAGCTTCTACAAGATGAAGAGCAAACTGGAGGTACAGTGCAGTGATAGGATTCAAATAATTTAACAACTGGTTCTCTGACCTAATGACCAGCTGGGTAGGTGTGGCTCGGTGGTCATGTGACTGGGTGGGTGTGACCTATCCAATGTCACTCACGTTGATGAGTGTTTCACTTAGCTGTTACAATGTAGTACGGTTAACCGGAGAGGCAGTTTCTATGAGCAGGGCAATAAAGATTAGGCTAGAAACAACACCAGAATGTTTCCTTCCTTCCTTCCTTCCTTCCTTCCTTCCTTCCTTCCTTCCTTCCTTCCTTCCTTCCTTCCTTCCTTCCTTCCTTACAGGATTAGCCCTGTAAAGTGGGGGGGAAATGAGATTTCTTCCAACAACCGGTTCTCCAAACTGCCTAGAACACTAACAACCAGTTCTCCCAAATAGGTACGAACTGGCTGAATTCCACCACTGATGCAGTGTTTGGAAAATCCAAAGATATCTTGAAAGATCTAAGGAAAATAGAGAATTAGGCAGATGAAGTCATTATTTAGGAGTGTTTCTAAGTAAGGAATCGGTTTTCCCTGATCTTGGCACAGAATTCCTGTACTTTCCTGAGCAGCTTAATATGCTGTTGCGTCCTTGCTGGCTGACTGGCATCCATGTTCTCAACCACAGCACAACCACAGTCAACACAAAGAATTTCTCAGGGACAATGCCAGGCAGTAATGTGCAGTCAGGTGAGGCAAGTGAGGCACAGCCTCATCGCTCTCATCATGAAAAGAAAAAAAATGTAAAAGGAAAAAGCTGAGCTAGTTGCTGCCTCACCGTGGATGACACTGCTTAACTGTTAAAAAAAGCCTCTAAAAAGTGCCCTCTACTATGAGGCAGGAGAACTGCATGCCTCATCTAGCCTGACTTTAGGCATTTTATGATCACTCAAGCAGAGTTAAGCAAGGCTTAAAAGCCTAAAAATTCCTGACGTAGGGGAGGCACACAGTTCTCCTGCCTCATAGTAGAGGGTGCTTTTTTAGAGGCTTTTTTAACAGTTAAGCAGAGTCATCCACAGAAGCCAGGCAAAAAGCCATGCTGTAGCACACACACTTTCCCCCAGCCTCTTTCTTTTGGAAGGCTTGGATCGGCTCCCCTCTGGCTTCTCTGCCTCTCCTCTCACCCCAGCCTGCCAGCAGGAGGTGAGTGGGTGGGCTTTATTGAGTTCCAAGCATTTCCCACCCAGATAGCAGGTTGCATTTGCAATGGTGGAGGTGTTTGGGGAAGGCAGCAGGGGAATGGGGGGGATGGCAGAGGAGCTGCTTTCAAGCCACTGGAAAAGATATCCAATCCAACTTGTGTGTGTGTGTGTGTGTGTGTGTGTGTGTGTGTGTGTGTGTTTGAGAGGGGGGAGGAAGGGAGAGAGAAACAAATGCTTTCATTTTAAATTGGAATTGAGCATGCCTGGCTGTGGAATTCTGGGAGTTGAAGTCCACAAGTCTAAAACTATTTGAAACCCATCACTGTGTCAGTGCCTCACCAGACATAAACCTCACGGCAAGTCACTGATGCCAGGTTATGGGGCAGATTGAGTTAACCAATCCCAAAGGATGAACTTGGCAGGAATGTTCTCAAGGAGAACAAGCCCTTCCCTTACTATCAGGTCTGCTGTTCCAGAGTGGGAACTGGCCAGATTGCCAAATTGCCTCATTTTGTTTCCTTTCATGGGCTTCATAGACTGCCTGAGCTGTCCAACAAACACACTGTTTCTCAACCTTGGCAACTTTAAGATGCATGGCTGGGGAATTCTGGGAGTTGAAGTCATATTTTGAAGCTGCCAAAGCATGACCTAGCAGATTGGGAAAGACAGTATTGGCAGCCTGAAAATAAATCTTTCCACACTCCAACATTTCAAAATCTCAAAAGGAAAATACTTGCCCTCCGGCACAGTTATCTACAAATATTTAACCTTCCAGAGGTTACCCGGAAAAGCAGAGATTAGCTGTTCTCTAACAATCAGCAGAAATCTTAATTTTGCTGACAAGACAAAATTGCCTAGATGGGATTGTGGGTGGCTGAACAGAGTAACAGAGCCATTTTCTGAAACCGGGTAGGCTACCTACACTCATAGCAGTGTGAATTAGGAATGCGAAGTAAGAGGCTAAAGGTATAGATGGCGCTGCTCCATTTGAAGCTACTCAAATATTAAATATTTCGTTAATTGCACTTTTAAGAGTTTACTGGATGTAGTAGTTAAGGCACCAAATTAGAAACTAGGGGACCATGAGTTCTAATTCTGCCTTAGGTACAAAACCAAATAGGTGACCTTGGGCCATTCTCTTTTTTGCAGCCCTAGGCAATGGCAAAGCACTTCCAAAATATTGTCATAAAAGCCGGAGGGACTAGTCTAAGCAGTCACCAGGAATCAAAAACTGATTCAGTCATCCCCCGCAAAAAATTGAAATTTAAATATTTCACCATCTACAGGTAGTGTTCAACTGATTTACTTATGACTTATGACCTGATTTAGAAATTCCGACAACCTCACACACCCTTCTGGTCATGTGATCATATTTTTGATCCTTGGCAACTGGCTCACTTTAAAGCCTTTTGCCGAATCCTGTGGTCACGTCATCCCAATTTTTGATATTTTTTGCCAGCTTTTCGCATTTTTTTCTGGTTTCCAACAATCCCTCCCATTGGATAAAGTTGATTTGCTTAACAACTGCCCCAATAAAATAACCTTTTACAAAGGTTATAAAATTGAGTGTCATGTGGTAACCCACTTAATGACTGCAACAACTTATGAGCATAAACTGGACTCAATTGCAGTCATAAGCTGAGAACTACCTGTGGATAGACAGCAACAATATTGCTGTCTGCAAATGCAGTAGAAAGCTAACGACTCCAAAAAAGAGTTGAGCCAAGCATTTTTCCACCTGGGCTGCTTTTCTCCCTGAAGAGGATTTTTAACACAGGTGATTCATGATGCAAGAGTGAATTTAGAAGCTCGCTCAGTTGCCCTGTACAGCTAGTGAGGCTCTGGGCAAACTGTTTGCAGCAACTCATTCTTATTTTTTTAATATGCATTTAACTGTATAGGGCAGCTCTCTTTAGGTTGTTTAGAACTAGCATAGCCAACCACTCCTGTCAGGGCACATGAGATCTTAAATCAGCCCATGCTGTTCTAGAACACCAAGAAGAAAAATCCCTCAGTCCCTCAGCAATAAAAATTCTGTTTTTACAAGATGTAAAAATACATCTTTAACAGCTAACGCTATGCTTCCCTCTTCAGGACACCCCAAATCTGCAGCCTAAAGCTGTGAATTTATTCAGCCCAGTTTAAAATAGAGCAGGCATGGTTCTTATATAAATAATTATGTTGAAAAGGAGGAGTCCTGCTGGATCACAGTCCTGCTGGATCACATTCCAGTGGTCTCTTTCTCACTGACCAATCAATTGCCCAAGGAAACCCACTGGTTTCCCAGCAGATGGTTGTCAGATGCAGGATGGGAAAGCAGATAGATGAGTAGCTTGCTTTTTCTTCAGGGATTGTAGGCAAGTACAAGCAACTCCCTATTCTGACTTTTATTCCTCCACAGCAACACCTCCAAGGGGGTCTCCATTGCACCTAAAATAGGACAAGGTTTGAACTGTGCAGTTATAGGTACCATCCTGACTTTTCAAAGTTTGTGTACACCCCTATGGAATGGGTTAAAAAGATGAGAATACTCCTACAGGATCCTACCAAGGCCCATTTTAATTTGGCATTTGGCAAACTAGATTTATCTATTAGATTATTAAATTTCTATTCCATTTTTACATAATACTCCTTCTATTTTCCCCACAACAACCTTGTGAGGCAGATTAGGCTGAGAGAGCATATCTGGTCCAAAATTACCCAGGTATTTCTCGTGGCTCAGGGGAACTAGAATCACAGTCTTCCAGTTTCTACTCTGGCATCTTAGCTACTACACCAAACTTGTTTCAGATACCTTTGCATTCTCACAAATAGAAAAAACCCTGTTTCATTTTTGTCCTCTTCAACAGAGGTGGGTTCCTACCAGTATGGACCAGTTCAGCTGAATAGATAGTAACTCGGCCAGACATGTGACCGTTCCAGTTTTATCCTGGGCACCACCATCTTTATTTTCTGTTCTGCACATGCGCAGAACAATCTTCATTGAAAAAATGATTTTTCCCTTTTTTAAAGGTGTGTGCATGTGTAGACCTTTTTAAGTGCAAATGTGCACGCATTTTGGTGCACACAAAATTTTTCAGGCACCAAACCTATAGTAATGCCCACAGGAACCTACTCCTGCCCTTCAACTAGAGTTTTTTTTTTCAATCAACAGCAGTGACTGCGATGTCAACATAGTAAAAGTGTGCATTATTGCACAACAATATTGGAGCTACTTGTGTCAGATTATGGCTTCAGAACAGGTTATTTGATGGACTGCCTCCCCCCATTTACAGCTTCCCAGCCATCAGGGCAGAAAGATAGGGTATGTGGCAAGGTCCAAGTAGCAAGGAAGTACATCTGGTTGGAACCAGAAAAGGACCTTCTCTGTGGTGGCACCTTCCCTTTGGAACATTATTCCTCCAGAGATAAGATTGGCTCACCCACCTTGTTGTTTTTCCTCAAGGCTTTAAAGGCATGGTTTTGTCAGTGAGCTTTGGGACCTCTTTCAAAGCCAATTAAGTGGCTTGTCTGATTCTGTTGTCGCTGCCACAGGTGCTGGTAGAGGAATTACATTTTGGGTGAGTTGGGAAGTTATATACATTTGTTAAACAAACAAACAAATAAATAAATAAGTAACTACTATATCAATCATTTGATTTACATGATTTCTCCCATTTTATATGGTGAATATCCAGCCCCCAACTTGATTATAACTATAAATTTCAAGAGTTGATGGACCAGCTCTTCATGAATTTATTGTCTTTCTTTCTGGAAGCCACAGAAATTATTGGCCATTACCACATCTTGTGGTAAGAAACCCCCTTAGGTGAATTATGCACTGTGTGCAGCAATGCTCTTTTTTGTCCTTTCTCAGTCTTCTTCCAATCAGTTCCATTGGATCCCCTGGTCTTTGTGGTTTCAGTGTTAGAGAAATGTCTGTCTGCTGTTGTCTTGCCACATAGGGATTTTATATTCCTTGATCTTCTCTTGATCTTGTAGCATTAGAGGTATTCCCAATGAGTTTTGTGAATTTACAGAAAGCTGTGGCATCATTACTCAGGATAAAAATAATAAGCTTTTGCTCTTTATTTACCCATCACCAGTGATAAAATCTCCTGTCCAAAGTGTTTTTGCCAATGGCAGATAAATTTGCTCAGCCAGGTTCTGGATATTTATTAACCCACAGCTCAGATACATGAATATTGCAGCAAAATAAATTGATGTATTTAATGTGATTACAGCATTGCTACTCTACATATATTCATAGTGGAAGCTCAAAATAAGCCAGCAAAATTCACTAGAAGACAAAATCGTACTATTGCACAAAAAAAGGATAATTCTTAAGGATTATCATATCTGTATCTCAGATCTAGATATAATCATCAGTACTTTCCCATAATTCATAGTTAGGAAGGATATAGCAAGTACAGTAATTGTCTCCAATGAAATCAATGATCAAATAATATTGATTAGACTCCATGAGCAACTTTTTTTTAAAAAAAATCATTCAAGTTTATGCTCCAACTATTGTTGCATAGGGAATGACTTCTATGATCCATTTCAATTCAAAATCAACACAACATGCAGGCAAAAGGTGCTACCTATGACTGGAGATGGAATATCAAATTTGGAAACATAAAAGAGAACATATATTTGGATGGTTTAGGAAACCAAAATGGAATAGGAGACTGATTTATCCATTTCTGTCATTCCAATGGTTCCTTCATAATTAATACTATCTTCATACAATAATGCCTGTATACATGGAACACCAGAAGGAGTATATAATATTCAATTGACTATACCATTGCTAAAAGGAGTTGGAGGAGCTCAATTATAGCTCCAAAGACATGATCAGGTTCTGTCTGTGGAACAGATCTTATATTGCTCAAGTGCAAGCTCCAAGTTAAGCTAAGGAAGAAGAAAGGCAACCAGTTTCCCTAATAGGATCTTGAACACATAGCTACCATTTTCAAGGAGAACCATCAAGAATCATCCTGAACTTCATTGATAAAGAACCAGAGGAATTATGGGGGGAAACTCTTAAAAAGTAGCTAAGAATGAATGTGAAAAGAGATTGCTAAAAATGAAGGAAAGGAAGAAAGCAAACTGAATGTCAGAGCTAACGATGGGAATTGCCAAAAAGAGAAGAGACGCCAAAGCCAAAGAAGACTAAAAGCTCAGCAAGAAACTTAACGTAGAGTTTCAGAGAGCTGTTAGAAGAGATAAGAAGCAGTAGTACAACAACTTTTGTAAAGACATTGAAGATGGAAACAAACATGAAGAAGCATGGAAAGTCTTTCAAAAGATCTCTGAACTGAGAAGGAAGTTCCAGCCTCAAATTGGTATGCTAAGAGATGCCAATGAACAGATAGTAACCAACTCAAAGGAGATGAAAGGATGATAGAACAAATAAACTGAAACTCTATGCCGTACAGATGTCAACTTCCAAGATATGTTAGAAGATATTCCTTGCTTTTAAAAGAATCTCTAATACTAGAAGATGAAGTTAGATCAGCACTTCAGTCATCGCCAAACTGAAAACCTACAAGAACTGATAGAATACCCAGGAAAATATGGCATACAACAGAAGAAAAATTAGTCACGGTTGTAATTGAGCTATGCCAAAAAAAAATGGAGCAATGACACAACAGCCAACTGATTGGAAAAGGTCAAACTACATTCCATTACCAAAGGAAAGAAGACTTAGCAGAGTGTGCAAATAACAATATCCTTAATTTCATATGCTAGCAAAATAATGCTTAGGATCATCTAATATAGATTAGAACTCTTCATGGAAAAAGAGATGCCAGATGTTCGAGCTGGCTTTAGAAAAAAAATCCATGACACATTATTGCTGATGCATACTGGATAATTGGAAAAAGAAAAGGAATACCAAAAAAAGAAGTCAGTATTCATTGATTATGGAAAATTCTTTGAATAGGATAATCATGCCAAACTGTGGAAAGTGCTCAGAAAAATGGAAATCTAAGACTATTCCATTGTCCTGGCAAGATACTTATATACAGGCCAGGAAGCCAGAGTGGCCAGACAGAACATGATAAAACAAGCTGGCTTCAGGTTGGCAAAGAAGTGAGACAAGGATGCACATTCTCCTCTTATTTATTCAACTTATATGCAGAATATATCTTAAGGGAAGTTCTTTCAAAGAAGATGAGTAGGGTTTTAAAACTGGAGGAAGAAGCTTTAAAAACCTGTACTAGACTGATGCCACTAAACTGATAGTTAAAAATGCAAAGGATCCACTAGCTCTAGTAAAGGGGTGTCAAACTCAAGGCCAATGGAGTCTGGATCCAGCCAATGGGGCCACCCTGGAAACAGTGAAGGACTGGCCCACAGCGCCTCCTTCAGTGAAAATGTAGCTCGGGAGGGCTGCAGGAGGCTCGACCATGCTACAATTTCACTGGCAGGGGGTTGCAGGAGGCCATTGCGGTCGAAAACAGAGCTTGGGAGCCCATTTTTGCTGTGCTTAGGCCACAACATGCACCCTTGACACGAGTGATGTCAAGCTGGCCACACATACACCCTGGCCATGCCCACCCCAGACTCGCAAGGTCAAATACAACCCAGATGTGGCCCTCAATGAAATCAAGTTTGATACCCCTGCTCTAGTACTAAAAGTCAAAGTGAAAAAAATGGACTGAAATTAAATGTAAGGAAAATAGAAAGAAGATTAATGATAAGAAGTAGAACAGGCAGCCTTAGAACGGAGAATGAAGAAGTCAAAGTGGTGGAAAGCTTCTGCCTTTTAGGATCAACATTAACCGTAAAGGAACAAGCAGTCAAGAAACACACCACAGACTGACATTCAGTAGAGTAGCCATAAAGGCCTTGGAAAAGATATTCAAATGATGTGATGTTTCTATACCTGTCCAGCTATGAAAAAGATAGCAAAGTAATTTCCACAGCAACCTCCATGTGGCCATCATGCTATTAACACAGCTTTGGAATTGTTTTGTTGTTGTTTGAGTGACACAGAGTTCTTTGTGGAGCAGAAACTGTAAGCCAGGAATTCTCAGCTTGCACCCAGCAAAAATTAATTCAGATGCTGTTTGTTCTAGTTGCCTAAATATATGCAAGTCCGCACAAAGCCAGACCCAACTGAGCTTATTCTCCCACTCCTTGCAGTGTGTTTATTTATGCTTGATTTCAAATTTCTGGTTGACCTCATGTGGGCCAGACAGGGACAATTAAAGGGCTGGATATGGTCCAGGGGCCATAAAATGCCCAGGTCTGATCTATGGGGTCGCATAAATGATTTGATGGCATCAATTTTCCCATTTTTTTAATGTCTGAGAGACAGAACTTGGGATTTTTAAGTGAGAAGAGACCTAATTCCACATATCAAATCAGCAGGAAAATGAATTACTCCCAAAGTTGTATAAATGCAAGTGTCCCAATTCATAATTCTCTCCTATCCCAAGATTCAGTCAGAATTAGGATGTAGGATTAATATAAGGAAGGGGGACCCGGAATGCAAATCATTGTGTTTTCTAACATATATTAAATGTCAAGATTCTTGGAAGAAAACGAAGACAGTCAAGCTGGTAAAAATATTTTTAATAAAGTTTCTGATTCTTAGTAAAGTTATTCATCAGAAATGCAAGACAGACTTTTTTTATTGATATAAGCACTATAATATGTCGATGATGATGATAATCATCATCATCATCATAGTAATAGCACCCATGGTTGGTCAAGTGATTTGTTTATTCATTTGACTTGATTTATGGCTTGTCTCTTGTTGCTAAACTTCTCCCTAGTGGCATACAAAAGCAAAATTAAAGAAAACAATAAGGAATCATAAAATCAATAACAAACAATAGATAAAGCCACAAGAGGAAAAAGAACAGCAATTAAAGCCACTTCTGACACAGAAGATGTAAAAACCTGGGAAATTAAAACTGCCTTTCTCTAGCTATGGAAAAGATATCAAAGTAATTTCCACAGGAAAGCTCCCTGAGGCCAGCATGTCATTAACACAATCTTTGGATCTGTCTTGTTGCCCTTTGAGTTACATAGAGTTCTTTGTTGTGCAGAAACTGTAAGTCAGAAATTCTCAGCTTGCACAGGGCAAAAGTTAGTTAACAGGTGCTATTTGTTCTAGGTTGTCCAAATGTATGCAAGTCTGCACATGCGCGCGCACGCTCACACACACACACACATACACACATTTTAAATCCATAAACTGCCCAGACTCAGAGCTGGTTATGGATTGCTCTAATAAGCAAAGAACACACATTTCCCCCTTCCTCCCCTTGGTCTTCTGAGACCAGATCAACTGGGAGATTCTTATTTTAATCCAGATTTACTTATTTTTTTTAAATAAAAAAGTACAGTTGAGATCTATTTAGTGATGAAAGGTCCCCTTGACAAGAAGAATTATGACGGTGAGATTTGGCAAGAGACCCAACAGAGCATTTGAGATAATATGTCAATGAAGAAAATGCAATCTAAGAAATACACTTCTAGGGGCATTTGCAATACTCTTGACTAGCTTTCAAATGGGTTGGACTTTGACTCCCATAATTCCTTACAATCATAGCCTTATAAGCCTGGATGTTGCAGGATTCCTTAAACATTTCAATTCTGTAACACCCTAAAATGATGAATGAATCTGTGCAACTCCCCATGGGCTGGGCTAGAAATAAATATACCATTTACTTTAATAATTAAATTCCAATATTTATATCAAATAAAGCAATGGCCAGAGTTTTCAAAATAAAATTGATACAAAGTCCAAACTTCAATAATGCAAAGACATCTACAGAAATTCCAAGGGTTTATTACTATTTGGCTATGTGAGGAGATATGCCAGAGGGAAATGTTTCTTATAAAAGCCAAACCAAGCGAAACCAATCCATTGATCTCAACCATCAATGGTTAAGATCAATGGATTGCTAATAATAATTGTCTATTTATAAAGAAGAATATTTGCAGCTCAGGGTTGACATGAGGGGTCCTTGGTAGTCTCTGAGCTTGCTTGTTTTCTTCTAGACGCTTCATTACCCAAACTAGGTAATATGCCTGGACTACTGCAATGCTCTCTACGTGGGGCTGCCCTTGAAGAGCACCTGGAGGCTTCAGCTGGTCCAGAATGCGGCCGCGCGGGTTGTCATGGGGGTACCTAGGTGCTCTCATGTTACACCCCTTTTAGGCGGCCTGCACTGGTTGCCGGTTGTTTTCCGGGTGCGATTCAAAGTATTAATTATGACCTTTAAAGCACTCCATGGCTTAGGCCCAGGGTACCTGCGAGACCACCTACTGCCACCAGTAGCCTCCCACCATCCAGTACGATCCCACAGAGTTGGCCTCCTCAGGGTGCCGTCAGCCAAACAGTGTCGGCTGGTGGCCTCCAGGGGGAGACCCTTCTCTGTGGGAGCGCCTTCCCTCTGGAATGAGCTGCCCCCGGAGCTTCACATAATCCCTGACCTCCGGTCCTTCCGACGCGCCCTAAAAAGTTGGCTTTTCCAGCAAGCCGGCCTGGCCTCTTAATTTTAACTCATTTTTAAATGTATTGTCTTATAAATTCAGGTTTTTTTGGGGGGGGATATGTATTTAATTTCTTTTTAACTTTCGGGATGTGTGTTTTTAAATGTTGTATGCCGCCCTAAGTCCTTTGGGAGAAGGGCGGCATATAAATCCAATAAAAACAAACAAAACAAACAATAATATCATCAGTGCTAGTGCTAGTGATTACCACTGTTGATATTAGTTAGTTTTGGTAATGAAATGTCTGCAAGAAAACAAGCAAGCTCAGAGACCACCAAGGACACCTCAATGATTGTGTGTGATCACTAAGTACCATTTTGCAGAAATCAGAAGGTTTTTTTAATTCAATTACATCAAAAACCTTATCTATATTATACATATTACACTTTGATCAAAACAGATTTCAAGAACTTTAGCAACAATTTAGACATAATGGTGAATTTAGAACAATACATGTAAGCATTTATAAAATAAAAAGGGAACTAAGGGAAAAAAGTCATTCATTTCAAAAGATTATTTTCTAACATATGTAACTATTGAGATCAATGGTTCTCAAACTTGGCAACTTGGAGACATGTGGACTTCAACTCCCAGAATTCCCCAACCAGCATAACAATAATTCCTGTGCTCTGGCAATGAAAAGCTAGAAGACCAATTCATAAGCTTAGTAATACACAACTGAACTCAACTGAATGCTGAATATTCAATAATGCTCAATAAGACTCAGTAAATATTCAATTGAAAGGAGAAGCTGAAAGAGAAGTGTCAAAATCTTCAGGAAGCTTTGCGATTGTAGCTCCACCCTTTTCAAAGGGACTCTGATTGCAAGTTTGTGATTGCTATCTTGCAAAACTCCATATGCATACACTGCAGATGTTTTTGTTGTCTAAAGCACTTTTTTAAAAAAAAGTTGCAATTAACCCCCTAAATTCTTTGAAATCCCGGATGCGACCACAGTTTGAGAACCCTATATGGTGATGAAATCCAACACCAACAGGTATGGAGTAGGAATTGGTTGCTGCTGGCATTATTGCTGGTTCGGCGTGCAAAAAGAATTGGGCGTGCACCGTGCATGTGCACATTTGCACCTAAAAAGGTCTGTGCATGCGCACAACGTTAGAAAAGGGAAAAATTACATTTTTGCAATGAAGATTGTTCTGTGCATGTGCAGAACTAAAAATGAAGATGGAGATAGAACCGGTTCGGGGGCGTGGCAGGCTGAGTCACTACCTACTCAGCCAAACCAGTCCAAACCAGTAGAACCCACTTCTGGTATGGAGTATTGGAAGGGAAACCCCAACCCTAGTGTATTCTGGGAGATCCATTTGTGGATCACATGATAAAACACCAGGGTAGGTCTGAGCTAAGTAATGGTTGTCTGATTAGTGCATAGTCAATAAGCTAAAAAGGTCACAATTGCACAGCATGTTATGTTATAAACAATTATGCATAAAATAATCTTAAATAGCAGGGATTGCATTCCTTATATAGCAAACCACATCATGAAGCAAAGCAAGAGTTAATGTCATGCTTGCAAACTGTGGAAAGTTATCACCCAGCCCTCTCCCAGAAAAATAAAATATCCTAGGAAATATTGAAAAGGCAGAATATTACATTTCCATGGATGCGAAAAGGAAGAAACATGTTTAAAGAGAGAATAGCTCCCTATAGCTTCCTGCCTCCATCCACTTTGTCAATGGGCCATTAAGAAGGCCAAGCCAGTCCCTTTACATAATAAAGAATTCTCCCCTTCAAGCCAGGGCAGAGACAGGTATTAACAATCTAGTGCTTAAGGAGATAGAACAACGGGGGTAACTTCGAGCAAAAGTAAGAAATTTAGCAGGTAATAAAAAGGTAAAGCCTATTGAATGGGAAGACCTAGATAATTGGACTTGATTAATTTGATGTGATGTCTGTTAAAATTCTTAGGTGTGCATCTATACTAATAACATGTAGAATTGAATGGCATTGAATTGATTGTGATATGTTTGACCAGCTGGGAAAATAAGTAAGCTTCTCAGCTTGGGCTTGAAGCTGTGGGGAAGGGGAGAGTAGTTAGGATTTAAACTTCTCTCTGAGTTTCCCCATGCTTGGAGAATGAGCCACATGTTTCCCAAGGAAAGAAGATTGAAGATTTAAAGGGACAGGACCTCCCCCAGGCCTGAAAGTGTTGTTCCATGATATTTGTGCATGTGTGTGTGTGTGTGTGTGTGTGTGTGTGTGTGTGTGTGTGTGTGTGTGTGTGATCATTTCCAGACCTGGAGGTAAGTTGAGATTCTTTAATAATAGAAAATGGAGCTCATTGGCTTATGTACAGCTCCCTGAAATAATTGTAATAATTGCTTTGCATGAAGAAAGAATGAAATGGGATTTTTGTATGCGAAATTAATTTACACAAGCAGTCTGACTGCTGTGCAAATGTGAGTATGTTGATGGTAAAAGTTGGTGTGAATGTACTTTAATTCCCTTTCATATAAAGAAACAGTAAGTTGCAAGGTTGTTTAATGGTATGTGTGTGTTTGCATGTGTGTTATCATTTCAAACCTGAAGGGAGAGTGAGATCCTCTAATAAGAGAAAATGAAGCTTGATGGCTTGTGAAAAAAAAAGCTCCCTGAAATACTTAGGATTGGTTGGCATGAGCAAGCCAAGATCTGATTGCAGTATGAATGTGAGTGTGTGTCCCCAATGCCCCAGGAAGTGATAAGTGAAGGGATCCAGAGATCTGTGATTGCCTGCATATATTTCCCCACTCTTCCTTCTGGGCCATTCTTTGGAGGAAAGCAGGAAAGGCAGGAAGAATGAGTGTCTGCTCATTTTTACATGAGTGTGTGTATGAAATGTCCCCAGTGATACCTGTGAATGCCCAGTGCCCAGTGCCCAGTCCCCAGTGCATCCTCCTCCTTTCCCTCCTTCCTTTTGGGTCATTAAAGGGGGCTGAAGTTTTTCTGCTCCTGCACCTTTACCTTTCACTGTTGTAATCTTTTCATCTGCATATAAAAGTTATGCAGTTACAATTCCTTGTTTGCTCTAAATACCGTTTTGATTTTTTTTCTTTTCCTTCTGGAAATTTTTGAGGTTTAAAATGCTTAATTAAACCTATAAAAAGAAATGATTTTGAGATATTTTGCTCACATTTGTAAATGTTTTAACATACTTAATGAGAATTTGCTTCCATCTGAATGGAACCTGATATTTTGGAGTGTTGACTCAAAGTATCTCTTTTTTTTAATTGCAATATTTTTTAAGCTGTTCTTCCTTTTTTCCTTCCTCTTTTACGCCTGAGTGCATTTTTAAATGCTTATGAGTCAAGGTGCTGTACCTTATGATATTTTATTTGTTTGTTTGTTTGCAACACAAGTTGTTGTCCCTCTTGGAAATTTACTCATCATTGCAAAAGTGTTTCAATCATAGAGGCAGTGGGAATGTCATGTTCCATGAAATTTACATCATCTGCCTTCTGAAATAATGTTTAGATTTCCACACTTGGACAGAATGGGGGAAATTCCACAACATGAGACTAAAGATATGTCTGTAAAGAACTGTATACTTGGCCTCTCCTCTTTTTCTTCACCTCAGAAACAAAGGACTGCTAGCTCAAACCGTGACTCTCGAATTGGCTGCTGGTGATTGCATCCTGATAAAACCTGACATGAGGGAAAAAACTTAGCCAAGCCTGGGGCAGACTCTACCAAGCCTGACTGACCACTCTTACCAGCAAGCTAAGCCTAGTACCATACAGCAGATATGAAAGAACGGCCCCTGAGATGGAAAAGTAAACACCAAAAGACTCTCTTCTATCCCCAGAAGACAGCTGTAAAGACTATGGGGGAGGGTGGAAATTGATTGTAATGTTTTCTTTCTTTGCTTCCTTCACAAAAATTCATTGTAAGGTTTTCTTTCTTGTCTCATTTATATTGTAATCAGTTTAATATATTCATGTAAGAATCATATTTGAGAATGGCTAGCACAGCAAGTTCTGAACACCTTAGATTTCTTTCTAGTGGGAGGAAAATTTTGTCCAAAATGTGTGTATTTTCTGTATTGTACAAGCAGCTACACCCACACCCAGAGAGAGAGAGAGAGAGAGAGAGAGAGAGAGAGAGAGAGAGAGAGAGAGAGAGAGAGAGAGAGAGAGAGAGAGAGAGAGAGAGAGAGAGAGAGAGAGAGAGAGAACCTGTTCAGAATTAGACTGAAACTATCTCCTTGATTTTACCTGCACACAAAGCTTCTCCTAGATTGATTTTTGCCCTGGCACAAAAGCCTAAGAAGTGATATCTCCCTTTTAACCCCATGGGGGAGGGTCAATTCCCCTCAGGCAATTCCCCCACTTGAAGAGTAGCAGAAAGGATCTTCAAAACTCAAACCCTGACTGTGACTCAAAAAATTGATGTTGCCCAGTTGCCCAGTAAAGCAGAATATGTTGCACTGGTGGTCTCATGAATAGAAGTCCCGGGCTCATTGTGTGTATTTTTTTTAAATTACTAAATAGCCTGGATTGCACACTAGCTAAACTCAATTTGGCCTCACTAAAATAAGAGCTAGGGCAGTTTCAAGAACCATCCCTTGCAAATGGGCAGCCTGTAGTTTTTAAAAGGCAAAACCATAGCTGCGAAGAATTTTGGGATTTCTGCTTGCTTGAAACCTGTTTGGAAACTCACAGAAGGTGATATCTGATACTAATTGGCATGGAAAATTGGATACTGTAAATTTCTTTCCAGAAATTGTTCCCTGGCTGCTAGACCTTCATGGTTGAAAGCTCTCTGGGAGCCACTGAAGGGATCCTTCTGCTGTCTCTCTCAATGCCTTTCCATCAGAAAAATTAAATCTTTCTGATCTGATCGATATATATCTTTTGTCAAGAACATGTGTGTTCCACATGTTTTGGAAAAAAAGGAGGGATTGTGGAAAGTTATCACCCAGCCCTCTCCCATAAAAATAAAATATCCTAGGAAATATTGAAAAGGCAGAATATTACATTTCCCTGGATGTGAAAAGGAAGAAACATGTTTAAAGAGAGAATAGCTCCCTGTAGCTTCCTGCCTCCACCCACTTTGTCAACGGGCCATTAAGAAGGCCAAGCCAGTCCCTTTACATAATAAAGAATTCTCCCCTTCAGCTCCAGGGAGATGGGATTAAGGCATGATAATATTGGCCCTTTACCCAACTCACCACATGGCATCTGAGAACTCAACCAAACCTGGATTCAAAATGCAGCCTACAGATTTGCCCTGCATGGCCCCATGGGAATCTGACAACCAATCAGAATACAAGCTCAAGATCAAAGGCCAGAGAGGGCATAAAACCAGGGACTCAGCTTCTCTTCCTTCCTTCTCTTCTTTTCTTCCCAACATTGAAGCATGTGATCACCTTTTCTGTTCAGGACTCAAGCCATGTGGTCCTGTCCACCATTAAAACCATCTTTCCAAGTAGCCTCCATGTCTCCAGTGTCTTTTTCCCCACTTGGAGCCAAACCCAGAAGGATATTTCTTTCATCAAAACACTACGATATGTTTAATTAAATTGCATTAGTAAAAAGCCATCAACGAATGGATATTGTCTTCAACAGTTTACTGGTCCAGACATACCTTCCACTGAAACCAATAGAATGCGGAGAGCTGAATTGTGATGAAAACATACTCTTGTTTTGAACATATTAAGCAAAAATTAACTCAAATGGAGTTACTCTGGTGTTGGGAAAAGTGGAATGAAGAAGGAGAAGTGGACGATCAGCAGCAAGATGGAGGGACTCAGATACAATGGTGATGAATGCACTAGAGGTGGGTTTCTGCCAGTTGCCCCAGATCGGGCGAACCAGTAGTGGCGGTGGCAGGGGATTTCGCCCACCCACCCAGACACTTCTGCACATGTGCAAGCATGCACGAGCACACAAACAAACCGGTAATAAAATAGATTGAAATCCACCAATGGAATGCACCATTAGAACAACTGAAAGAAAAGACACAGATCAACATGGAGAAAATCTATGTAGTCTCTAAAAGTCAACACAAACTTGATAGTACATAATCAACCAATCAGTCAGTCAGTCAGTCAATCATACCCTTTTATAGGCAGGAAGGTGATTGGATTTGTGATCCCCTGTTTGGTCAGTGATACAAGCCTATATTAATTTGTTGTTTTGAATCATGGAGACTTTTTTGCATCCAGCTCAACTGCTGAGTGGTGATTTCATGGACATGGGTCACATAATTTTCTCAGCAACAGTGCCAAAGTAATTTGCCACTACCTTCTTCTGAAATGTTTTTCCACTTCCCAGGTTAGCCTGCAGTCTGATGTTTCCTGGAGAACTCCTAACCATGTACTAACTAGGTTTGACCTAGCTACATTTCCAAGGCCAGACAAGGTCAGCCAGTAGCTGCCACTTGCTGAGGCTCTGAAATATCCACGCATATATTTTGTATAGGGCAATGCAAAATGTTTCTCAAGCAAAACACAAAACCCACCTTCAATCATTTTTCTTCCTTCAGTCTTTCACTTTGCAACACATGAATAAAGAAAAGGTTCAGACTATTTTCTTTGTTCTCTGGAGTGTAACAGGGCAACAAATTGACCCTCAGTGAGGGGAAATCACAATTTCTTTCTTCAATATGCTTCCCCTTTCTTTCCTGCTTCATAGATCTCATTCCTTAGCTCTTGTAAAACGGAGAGGTGGTAAATGCATTTTGCTTTCTAACCCACCACAGATGTCCTACATCTGCAAAAGCTGTCTCTTTGGGGCATATCTTGAGAGTCTTTTAAAGCCATGATAAGATGGTACCGTAGAACCTCTGGCCACAGAATTAACCCTGCATTGTCTCCATAATAGCCATCAGACACCAGGTTTGCTAATTAATCTCCAACTTAAACAGTACAAAATAAACAGGTAGAAGTGGGGCAGTGGTGGGTTCCTACCAGTTCGGACCGGTTTGGCTGAACCTGTAGTGGTTTGGCTCCTGGGTTGCTGGAACCCAGACCTGCCACGCCACTGAACTGGTTCTCTGGGAGGCACCATAGGTGCCACCATCTTGTTTTTTGGTTCTGCGCATGCACAGAACAATTTTAATCACACTGTGTAGGCTCGCACAGGGCACATAAAGCGCATGCACACACATGAGCGAACCGGCAGTAGTGCCTGCCAGAACCCACCCCTGAAGTGGGGCTTCTCTTTTTCAAGGGATACACACCATCACTTGGCATGTTCCCTGCATCCCCAGCAGTGGCGGGTTGCAGGCAGTACACCCTGATACAGGCATACCGGATCCTGCCCGGAGCACCGAGTACCATTCCAGTACGGTGCTCCAGAGGGCCCACCTGCCTGCCCGAGCTCCTTACCATGTTTTACAGCTGTCGGCGCTTCCGTGCACACGCACAGGCATTTGCATGGCGTGTAAAGCACCTGCGTGATGCTCCAGTGAGCAGCTGGAGCATCGCGGAGGCTTGCGGAGGCATCGTTTCCAGCTACAATGCATGCCTGAGCTGCGCACATGCATGTGGGTGACGCCAGGGCTGTTCCGACCATACCGGTTGGAATGGAATCCGGAGCCCACCACTAATCCCCAGGGAGGCCCCCACCCAAGGTAGCTGCTCACACCTGGCCTAGAAGATAACATGGTGCAGGAGTATGTTGGGAGCCCTGCATAGAACACTATGAAATAAAAAATTTCCAATCAACTCTCTACAACACATCACAAATGTAATATGTTTTAGGAAGCCTGTATGACTGGTGACTCACCAACCAAAAATATACTTCCAAATCTGGGTGGCAACTCTTCAGAGCTGCTGGCTCATTGCCTGTCTGAAATGGTACAGTACAAACAGATGCTTGCCAAGATTTTGGCAGGCCATCGTATACAGAAAATGGGCTGTATTCATCTTGGTAGATCAGAAGTGCACTTTATTTATTTATAACATTCAAAAGCTGCCATTAACTTTAAAAGTTCAAGGTAGCATACATATTTAAATATATGGGGGGGGGGGGGGAATCTAAGTATTCTAACCATTGTAGCAAATGAAAAACTAGAATGTCCTTTGCTTGCTCTTTTCCATAGACAAATTGCTAGAGCATTGGTGGCATGAAACACGCATGACTGACCTGAAGGAATGCCAATCCATGCATGTAAGGACTGATGGAACTAAACAACTGGCATCCACAATGGATAGTTTCCATAAAGAGCCACAATATACCAATAGTTGCCTAGACTCTGTAAATCTAAAAATGGCTTTGGAGTTGGAGTGGTGGCATGCATAGATTATTCTGTCCAAAGAAGAAAGAATACAAAATCAGTTTATTTGATCAAGGTTTCAGAGGATATTTAATGGTTTTCTGATCATGATGATTATTTCTGGCCATGCTTAACTGTACTTTTTTTTTAATTGGGACTGGACTTTATATGAAAAAGGGAAATGGAGAGAGAAATCTGCTTAAAAGTAAGCAGAAATATAAGTATAAAGGAAATATTCAAACTGGGTATAACATATAAAGTTTTCAATACTTATGTTGTTTTTTCTCATAATGTTTACCGGACGTTTGCTAATTGATACATTTAATTTAATTTAATTTAATTTATTAGCACTTATATACCGCCCCCTCTCCCGAAAGGGACTCGGGGCGGTGTACAGTCCGTATTAAAAAACACCAAATAAAATACATGTATGCATAGGAGGAGGATAAAATAGGCCAAAACTGTACAGCTAATAAGCTAATAACATAAATGGAAAGATGAAGCTTTGGACACATGTCACAGGGAATGAAGTGAAATATGAAATGAAGAGGTGTTCCTTGTTTCTTTTTTTTTAAAGATAATGATAAGTTGTTAATGTTGATGATATATACTCAGGTATGATAAAGAGGTTTCTTCTATCTTTTTCTTTTTTTCCTTTTTTTGTACTTTTTCAATTATTGTGTATAAGCGTAGTATGTAGTTATATTAGTTTTATCTGTGTAATATAATCTTCAATAAAATTATTGGAAAAAATAAGAACAGACAATCCATACTTCTGCAATTCAACCATAATTCTTCTAACTCTATTTTGCCAGACCCAGAATTTTCCAAAAATCACCCTCTGAAATCTGGTGAGAAGTCAACTATTTTCAATGTCAGGAATTCAGGTAAAAATAAAAGTCACGGCAAATTTAGCTAAAGGTTAAAGCATCAGATTAGAAACGGAGAGACTGTGAATTGTAGTCCTGCTTCCAGCACAAAGCCAGCGGTGTGACCTTGGGCCAGTCACTTTTTCTCAGCCCTAAGAAGGCAGCAATGGCAAATCATTTCTGGAAAAAACCTGCAAAGAAAGCTATAGGAGCCTATCTACGGAGCTTCTGAAAATTGGACACAATTGAACAGAAGAAAATAAATAAATAAAAGTCAAATAGAGATGTTCAATCTCTTAGAGACTTGGTACATTTATTTTTCTAGAAAAAAAATAATTCCTACTCCAGCCCTCCTCTAATGTTATCCGAGCAGTTCCATCACAATGTTCCACAGTGGTGGGTTTCAAATGTTTTTAGAACCTCTTCTGTAGGTGTGGTCTGCTTTGTGGGAGTGGCTTGCCGGCCATGTGACCGGGGAGAGTGGCTTGCCATCCATGTGACCGGGTGGGAGTGACTTGCCAGCCATGTGACCGGGTGGGAGTGGCTTGGCAGTCATGTGACTGAGTGGGCATTACTCATTGTAAAATGTGGTGAAACTTACTTAACAACGCTCTTGCTTAGCAACCAAAAAGGTTGGCTCAGAAACTCTGGCATTTGAAGCACACAAGTATTAAAGCTGTCAAGTTACAAGACCCTTGCATCCCTAATCCTTTAGAAAAAAAACCCAGGGGTGTTCAAACTTGACAGCTTTAAGACTTGTGGACTTCAACTCCCAGAATTCCTCCTCCAGTTATGTTGGCTCAGGAACTCTGGCATTGAAGTGTGCAAGTCTTAAAGCTGTCAAGTTACAAGACCCTTGCATCCCTAACCCTTTAGAAAAAACCCCAGGGGTGTTCAAACTTGACAGCTTTAAGACTTGTGGACTTCAACTCCCAGAATCCCTCCTCTCACTCTTCATCTTGATGATGTGTGGATGGGTGGGGGGAGGGAGCTGGAACCGGTTCTAAACAGCACTGTAGATTTGTGGAACCTCTTCTATAGAAGAGGTTAGAACTGGCAGGACCCCACCCCTAAATGTTCCCCCCCCCTTTTTTTTTTAAATGCCACTCCACATGGTGAGGAAGACTGAGTATCCATCTTTCAGCCATGAAAAGGTTGCCCAGCTAGCCTCAGAACAAAACCCTCTCAACTAATTTCAGAAAATTAAGGATAAAGAGTCCCTTCCAAAATGGTTCAAATTATGCAGACCCCTTTTGAAATAGCCACAGACTTAGAGAGAAACATCAATGTAGTGGTGTAGCATCAGCCTATCTTGATGAATAACTGAAGTATCTTGACAGCTTCTTGTGCAACCAACTAAAGTAGACAAAAGAAAAGACAATGGCCTATAGGCCTAAGGTCCAGGTATTCCATAAAATCATACAGTCTTTCAGGACTGTTGCATTATTCACTTTAGCAAGCAAATCAGTTGTGGGTTTCCAATTTTTTTAACTACCGGTTCACTTGTGCGCCCTTGCTCGCATTCATGTGACGCTTCTGCGCATGTGCAGAAGCATCTGGGTTGGTTGGGGAGCCTCCCACCACTGCCACTACTGGTTCTCCCAATCCAGGACAAACCAGCAGCAACCCACCTCTGAAGCAAATGTGGAAATAGGTATATTTCTACCTGTAAAGCAAGAGGTTTCAATGTTCAAAGTGCCATGACAGGTGAGAGCTGGTCAGTGGTGTGCTGGTAAATATTCAACCGTCAGCTCTGCAGCTCCATTACCATCACCATCTCATACTAATAGCTGCCAAACACCTGATTGGCATGCCAACTATTGAGCCTCACCTCTGCTCTCAGTGGGATCCCAAAATTCCAGAAAATTTAATAAATAGCTATTGTGAATTATATCCAGCATACCCCCAAAGATGAGTGAAGCATGCTTCTTACCATCATGCTGGCTTTGTAAATAGATGAGATGGTCTTGTAGCCCATGTAGTCCTCGACTTATGACCACAATTGAGCCCAACATTTTTGTTACTAAGTGAGACATTTGTTAAGTGAGTTTTGCCCATTTTACAACCTTTCTTGCTACAGTTGTTACGTGAATCTGTCTTCCCGGTTGACTTTGCTTGTCAGAAAGTCACAAAAGGTGATCACATAACCCCAGGATACTGCAATCACCATAATTATGAGTCAGTTGCCAAGTGTCTAATCATGGGCCAATGGGAATATTGCAACAGTCGTAAGTGTGAAAAAGGTCATAAGTCATGACCTTTAAAGGGTCATAAGTCATTATACTATTTTAACTTAGAATGGTCACTAAATGAATTGCCTAAGTCAAGGACTACCTGTAAAAACAATGCAGAACCTTCAAATACCTGCCTCTCTCACATCTTGCTAGCTTTTGTCACTTCTTCCCTTGTGCTCCCTTCTTAACCACTTCATGTTTTAAATCCCACTGTTCCACACCTATTAAAACAATATTTAATTATTTTCATTTGCCCCACTTCAAAAATAGTTTCTTTCTATCACTCCAAGCTATGCTACCTGGTCTACCGAAATATATCTAGAGCAGAGGTGGTATTCAGCAGGTTCTGACCAGTTCTGGAGAACCAGTAGCAGAAATTTTGAGTAGTTCGGAGAACCGGTAAATACCACCTGTGACTGGCCCCGCCCCCATCTATTCTCTGCCTCCCAAGTCCCAGCTGATCGGGAAGAAATGGGGATTTTGCAGTAACCTTCCCCTGGAGTGGGGAGGGAATGGAGATTTTACAGTATCCTCCCCCTGCCACGCCCACCAAGCCATGCCCACAGAACCAGTAGTCAAAATTTTTGAATCCCACCACTGATCTAGAGATGAAATTACAGGCAGGGACTGTGCCAGTCCTGCTGGCCACTGACTAGTGGTATCCACAGGATATTGTCAAAAAAAGTCAAAATGCAGCCCAAAGTTTTGTGGATGAGAGTTTTCTATATATCTAAACTGTGAGGGAACATGATCGATAGGAAGAATGACACTCAGCAAGGGTGATTTTTGTTGATGGTTGATTTTAGGCATTTGCACGGGTAACACTTCAGGTCCCTGAAGGCCTCGTGAAATCCTTGGACCCTTTGCTGGTCTTCTGTGATGTTCTGGGACAAAGAGCATTAATGTAGCTTACATTAAAAAGCAGCTAGTTGTCACATAGGATTCTCCATTTAGGCTCTCTAGTGCTGGTTTGATGTCATAGACTATTGAAAAACATGCCATCCCAGGAGAGGCGGGGCTGGGCTGGATCCCAAAAAGCTAATAATCGGGACAGCAGCTGTGTTTTGCTGTGAGGGCAGCAAAAAGTGGAAGAGCCTTACACAATCTACCTCAGGATTGAAATATTTTATTGGCAGTCATCAAGGGAAATGGGAACCAATACTTGATTTAAAAAGTGGCTTCTTTTTTTTTGTGGGGGAGACGTTTTTCATGGAGGGAAAAGGCAGGTGTATCCAGAAACTCCATTTCCTAACCGACCTTCTGCAAAAGAGATTTGCCACAGCAATCTATTTAGGTAACACTTTAATATTTTGCCGTATCAGGAGAAAGAAAAAATCTCATGCAGCCGGAAGCAGGGAAAGCACGGGAAGTTCTGTAGAGAAAAATGTGGCATTTTTCTCGTTGGTGCATAGCTACAGCGGCCTTGGTCTCATGAGGATGAGACACGCTGGAATCCAGTTGCAACTTCTTTGGATTCTCTTCTCTTTTCTTGATCTGAAATGGAAAAATTCATCTGCTATTTGCATCGTCAAGGATTCCTTCAGGGTTTAACAGCAGCAGCTGCTGCTGCTCCTCCCCTGCGGTTTTCTAGTTGCTCAGTGAGGGAGTAGCACACCCTGCTGGAGATCAGCTGCACTGCAGGGGAAAATTAACAATCCTAAATCAGCATTAATAGGCCCCAGCCACCTTTTTAATGGTACTCCATGTAACCATAATGTCATGAGTATCATGTTAATTTAATTCCAAGTAGAGCTAAGGATCCTTCAATAGGTAATACATTAATTTCTGTTGCCTAGACCAGTGATTTTCAAACCTGGCAATTTGAAGGTACGAGGACTTCAATTCCCAAGATTCTTCAGCCAGCATGCTGTGAGATGGGTAAGGTTGACTGTACTTAAAAGAGGTGAGGCGTAAGTTGCAACCATCATTGCTTGACACTGGCCATGCCATTTGGGATGCAGCTGGCTGTAGATTTCCCATCCTGCATCTAAAATAAATCATAAGGATAGAAAATGAGGGTTAGGATAAGTGAAAAATAAAGAGTAGCATGAAATTGAAGGCAATCTCATCTATTTATGGTTGAGGATGAGAACAAAGGGAATCATAAGAAAAAACCCAAACAGAAAATATAGCTCTTATGGTGGGAAGAAAGGAGAGAGAAGTGTTGACATATTCCATTATTGATATTGAGATGGAAAAAAGTTCGTCCAGCTGTACACTTTTGAGCCATGTCAGCCAGTCATCTGAAAATAAATCGGGATGCTGTAGCATTTTAAGGTAAACGTATTTTATGGCAAAATTAGGATCAAAGCTGCTTTCTCACAGGAAATACATATTTTCAAAATACAGGTAGTCCTCAACTTACAAAAGTTCATTTAGTGACCATTCAAAGTTAGAAACGGCACTGGAAAAAAGTGAGTTGTGACCTTTTTTCACACTTTCAACTGTTGCAACGTCCCATGATCATGTGTTCAAAATCTGGATGTTTGGGAATTGACTCATTTATGATGGTTAATGGGGAAGCCAGGTTTACTTAACAACTGCATTACTAATTAAAGAACCGCAGGGATTCATTTAACAGTGGCAAGAAAGGCCGTAAAATGGGGCAAAATTCATTTAATAATGTCTCACATAGTAACAAAAAAATGGGCTCAATTATGGTCATAAGTCAAGGGCTTTCTGTAATATAGCAGTTGGAGCAAGCTAGGACCTCCCCCTCTATCATTAACATCCATCCAGCGCAGTGTTTCTTAGCCTTGGCCACTTTAACATGTGTGGTTTATAACCCAGGCGTGGGTTCCTGCCAGTTCTAAGCTCTTCTATAGAAGAGGTTCCACCAGTGACGTGTGGTGAGGGTTATGGCTGGTGAGGCTGGTGACGTCATCAGGAAGGCGGGGAATGGGACCACGTGTGCAGGAGGCTGAGGCAGCCTCAGCCTCCAGCTCACGTGGTCCCATTCCCCACCTTCCTGAGTGAACATTAAGGGGACCGCGGAGTGCACTGATCCGCGTAGCGTTGCTTCCTCCACCAGCGCCAGTCCCTTTCCCCCCCCCCACTCCTTCAAGGTCTCCCACCAACCCAAAGCCCGATCCCCAGCTCCCTCGGGCCTTCTGCATCCCCCTAACTCCTCCTGCACGGCTTCTTCAGCGTCATCACCTCAGTGAAGCCCTGCCTTGGCAGCCAGCAAAACACCCACTGGCTCCCGGGAATGGCCCCACATCAAACGAGAGACTCACCTACAGGGTGGGCCTTTCCCGAGCCACTGACTCTGAGAAAAAAATCGGGGTGAGGGAGGGAGACGCACAAAATGGGGTAGGAGCTTCCCAGGGGTGTGGGAGAGGAGGAAGAAGAAGAAGAGCCCATCCAAGGCTTGCAACCACCGGCGCCCAGAAACGCGGGCTCGTGGCGGTGGGTTGCTTTGCATTTGTTTCCTAAAGACCCGAGAGGCAGCGGGCCGGCTGTGTGGTTGTGAAGCGGCTTCACCAATCGCTGCCCAGGAAAAGCGGCTTCGCGGGGCCCGGCGGCAAGGCTTGAGCAGGGTGAATGGGAAAGCAACGAAAGGGGCTGCGCTTTCACCCCGCTCAAGCCTTGCCGCCTGCAGCCACTGCCCGCCCTCACTGCCCCTTTTGTTGCTTTCCCACCCGCCCTCACTGCCCCTTTCATTGCTTTCCCATTCAGGCGGCTGCGCTTCCCATTCCCATTTCCCATTCAGGCGGCTTCCCAAGCAGGCAGCAAGACTTGAGTGGGGTGAAAGCGCAGCCGCCTGAATGGGAAAGCAACGAAAGGGGCAGCGAGGGTGGGCGGTGGCTGCAGGCAGCAAGGCTTGAACGGGGTGAAAGCGCAGCCCCTTTCGTTGCTTTCCCATTCACCCCGCTCAAGCCTTGCTGCCTGCATGGGAAGCCGCCTGAATGGGAAATGGGAATGGGAAGTGCAGCCGCCTGAATGGGAAAGCAACGAAAGGGGCAGCGAGGGCGGGTGGGAAAGCAACGAAAGGGGCAGCGAGGGTGGGCGGTGGCTGCAGGCAGTAAGGTTTGAGCAGGTTTGAAAGCGCAGCCCCTTTCGTTGCTTTCCCATTCAAGTGGCTGCGCTTTCACCCTGCTCAAGCCTTGCTGCCTGCAGCCACCGCCCGCCCTCACTGCCCCTTTCGTTGCTTTCCCATTCAGGTGGCTGCGCTTCCCATTCCCATTTCCCATTCAGGCGGCTTCCCATGCAGGCAGCAAGGCTTGAGCGGGGTGAAAGCGCAGCCTCCTAAATGGGAAAGCAACGAAAAGGGCAGCGAGGGCAGGCGGTGGCTGCATAGAGGAGCTCCGAGGAGCTGTGTTTCCCAGGCGTTGGTTGGTGGTAGCTGGACCGGAGCCCAAGTCAACATGAAGGGGACCTTTTCCCCCCATTTTTTTTCTTTTTATGATGAGAGCGGTGAGGTTCTACCTCCCCTGCCTCCACTGACCGCACATCACTGGATTCCACAAACCTACAGTGCTGTTTAGAACCAGTTCCAGCTCCCTCCCTCCACCCGTCCACACATCATCAAGATGAAGAGTGAGAGGAGGAATTCTGGGAGTTGAAGTCCACAAGTCTTAAAGCTGTCAAGTTTTAACACCCCTTGGGGGTTTTTTTCTAAAGGGTTAGGGGTGCAAGGGTCTTGTAACTTGGCAGCTTTAAGACTTGCACACTTCAATGCCAGAGTTCCTGAGCCAACATTTTGGTTGCTAAGCAAGAGCGTTGCTAAGTGAGTTTCACCACATTTTATAAGTTGGCCACGCCCACCCAGCCACTTGGCCGGCAAGCCACTCCCACTCAGTTACATGGCCGGCAAGCCACTCCCACAAAGCAGGCCACACCTACAGAAGATGTTCTAAAAAAAATTGAAACCCACCATTGCTATAACCCCAACTGGCTGAGGAATTCTGAGAGTTGAAGTCCATACATCTCAAAGTGGCTAAGGTTGACAAACACGTATCTTAGCCACCGACTCTACATCTGTATACACCAATATGACTGGAGCATCCAGTAGACTGGACAGTATAACCAGAGAGGACTTCAAGATGTTCACAGTTGCAATAAATTTGAAATATTGACTTAAATCACACAACAAATCAATGGTGAAGTCCGGTGTCTGAGATCATGATATAGCATTATATTTGGGAAATAAGGCTTAATTTTTTTAAAAAAAAAGTACATGCAGACAAAGCTAGGAGAAAATATAATATTGTACTTTAAATATGTGAAGTTTTATTTTTATAAAAAGAGAAACAATTTGGATGGAAGCAGGGATAAACGTGGGCCAACTAAGTTACAGCATTTAGCTGACTTTCGCTGAGTTTATAAAAATAAGCAGGTCTAAGCATATCTGATATTGGATGGAAAAGTATTAGGCTTCCCAGGTAGACAGGAAAACACAACCAGATGAACTAATTCTGCTTTATTATAAGGCTACAAAATCTTGCAAGTCTAAGGTACAAATTTCCTGACATCTTTTTTTTATTATCTGACTAGCTGATAACCCAGTGTTGCCCCGGTATTTCTAGACATTGAAGTGTTTGTCTGACATGGAGCCATTGAGAGGGGCCTTTCTTCCCTCTCATGCGCTCCTCTTTCCTGCCCTGTCTACGATCTTGGCACTTTGCTCCAAATCCATCTGGCACTTCCTCATTGGGCCACTGGAGGGTGAACATCATTGCTGGCTTTCCAGAGGAAGCTGCGAAGGAACTGACATAACAAACAATTGCCTCCCTAGGATACCGCACTCGCTCTCCTTAACAGCCGAGGCTTTCCCTTCTCCCTTCCATGACATCAGAAACAATTGCTGCTCTAGGACGCCATACTCACTCTCCTTAACAGCCCAGGCATTCCAAAGTTATGCTGGAACACACACACACACACACACACACACACACATATGCACACCAGGGGTCTCTTCCCCTGGTATTTGTTTCTAGGAGTAAGTCATTGTGTACCAAGTTTGGTTGAAATTGCTTGAGGCCCTCCAGAGTTATGAAGGAACATACATACATACATGCATACATACAGCCTTTTTTAATATATCATCTGATGAATGATGCTGATGATAAGTAAGGGGAGGCTCTTTCTGAGTTTCTATCTTAGGCAGCTGCAGGCTCTTCCCACCTTTTATCTGACCATTCTCTAGGCAGCATCTCTTCTCCCACATCTGCCAAGGTTGTTCCCACACACCATTATAGAGACCACCAGTAAATACCAGGGATAAGGTGGCAAAATTGGTGTCAAAAGAGCATCACAGAAAAAAGTAGTGCTAAATCACTTGCATTGTTGCCAAGTAAATTGCACTGCCTACAGTCACTAGAGTAAATTTCAATTTGAGGGAATTTTTAACTTTAAACATCAAAGAATCAACAGAGGTTTCAGACCGACAGTTCCCACAATCCCTTGTTATTGTTCATGCTTATTTGGGCTGATGGTAGTTGGGGGGAAAACCCTCTGAAGAGCTCAAGATTGCCTGCTTGGATTAAAGCTTAAAGTGAATTGTTTCTTACAGGGTTTTCTGTAGTGAAGTTAATTATAGGCTGCTCTGTAAACAAAATTGTGCACTCTCTGCCAGTCTTCCAAACATCTCTTTCCTAATACTGTACTCCAAACCATGCAACTATTTGTGATTAGAGATTTATTAGGACTACAATTGTAATCATTCTCAATTACTTTGGCAAAAGATTGGGAAATAGAGTTTATCTGGAACACCCTAAGCCTGGGGAAAATGAAGGAAAGAAAATGTCTCCTGTAAGTTCAAATGAATATTAAGTAAAATTGATTTGCACACTAGAAAAGCAGTTCTGCTTGATTTTTAAGCCATAAGTTTGGGTTCTCTAGTGTGCCTTTCCTTCCAGTCCTGTTTTTTTGCAGACATCTGCCTTGAAGAGTAGTGTGCAGTACCATAATGTATCGGGGGGAGGGGGGAATCTAATGGATGATGACCACTAGATGGCAGGAAAGGATATGAGTTTTGTGCATCTCTTTGCTGTGGCCATTCAAAGTACTGACTGATATGGTAGCATTGCCTTAAAGATATCTAAGAAAGATGTTTTCTGTTAGATACTTGTTCTAACTACAGTGGTTTCCACCAAGGTCCTCTGTTCCGGTGCCATCCTCAGCCATCGCATGCCCAACGGAACCGAAGCCCCTATTGCATTTTACTCCAGGACCTTGTCTGCCACAGAGCGGAACCACAGCCAGGTGGACCGTGAGGCTTTGGCTGCAGTGGCCAGAGTAAAGAGGTTCCATGAGTACCTATATGGCCGGGACTTCGAACTGGTTACAGACATATGGTTACCATATGTCAGGGTGTGGATTCCGCCCTGGAAATAAATGATTATGGATCTTGGCAAATCCTTGAAGTATAGTTTTGAAATAAGTAAAATAAACCTGAGGCATAATCTAAGAAAAAACATTTTATTATAAAGAAAGTAAAAATACAAACTTACTAAGCTAATAATCACATCTTGGCAGAGAGTTCCTGTCTGCCTTGCATACAGACAAAAGAAGAAAGGTAAAGAAATGTATGACATGCGCAGTAAATCATTGTTGATAAGAGACAGTTCATGCTGCCTTATAAGTCAGAATGTAGGCACAGCTGGCAAACCAAATAAATGCAGTGACACCCCTTCTTTTGCCAGTTAAGTGGATAACATCAAATAAGGCACTTCTTCCACAGATACTCGTGTTGAGCTGCTGGAAGTGGTTTGTTGAGCATGTCAGCAATTTGATCATGTGTAGATACCTATTGCAATTTAACAAAACCTTGTTTAACTAATTGCTTTGTGTTTTGATAACGAATGTCAATGTATCTGGACCTAGAACCTGTGAAATGTGACTTAGAAATATAAACCACCGATTCATTATCTTCCATCACGGTGATCAGTTGAATCACACGTGTCCAGATATCTGTGATCAAAGCATCAAACCATGTTAGAGAATTACATGCATCTGAAACACAAGCATATTCAGCTTCAGTAGATGAACAAGAAACAAAATTCTGTTTTCCACTTGCCAGTAAACAGGACAACCATTTAGGAACATCATATAACCTGAAGTACTTTTACGTGATTTCTTATCACTTGCCCAATCAGAATCTGCATAACAACATAATTCTGCATAATCAGTATGTGTTGTTTCTAGCAATAACTTCAAATGTTTAGTGTGTTTCAGGTATTTCAATAACTTCTTAACGCATGTCCAATGAAACTGTTTTGCCTTACCTACGTGTCGAGATAAGAGATTAACACTAAGTGCAATGTCGGGTCTGGTCCAACTACTAATGTACAACAGTGACCCAATGACTGAACGATAAAGTGTTTGATCTTCAAACTCAGGACTTGATTCATGTGTCAAGTTGTGAAAATCTGTTTGCATGGGTGTCTTTGTTGTGTTAGCATCCTTCATGTTGCAATGATGCAAAATTTGTTCAATTTTATCCTCTTGTGAAAGACTAAACCCCCTCTGTGTTTTGTCAATCTCAACACCTAAGTAAGTACTAATATGACCTAAAGATTTCAATGTGAAGTATCTCTGCAAAGATTTAGCAAAAAATCCACTCATTTTCTTATTTGGACCAATATAAACAATATCATCAACATAAACAAGAATTATCTCATGTGAATTGTTAGATCTTTTTGTGAATACGCACTCATCAGTTTCTGACTTAATAAAGCCCATTGAATTTAGTTTGTCAGTAAGACATAAGTACCACATTAAACCTGACTGTTTCAGACCATAAAGACTTTTGTTTAGAAACCAGGTATCCCCTTCTTGCTGTCGGAATCCGGGAGGGCCTCTCGTGTAGATCTCTTCATCTAGGTCAGCATGTAGATAAGCCGTGTCAACATCGAACTGGAAAACTTCTAAACCAAGAATAGTTGCAGTGGTTAAAGCAATTTTTACACTTTCAGTTCTGACTGTCGGTGAGTAGGTGTTTGTGTAGTCCTCAGGATAACGTTGAGCGAAACCCTGAGCTCCTTGTATAATGACTCACCATTTGGTTTCTTTTTGATTCTGTAGACCCATCGAGTGCCAATAACTTTTTTGTTTCTGGGGGTCTTGCAGGTGTAAATATATTAAGTTTCTTTAAACTGTCCATTTCATCCTGCATTGCCTCATACCACTTCTCTTGCTCTGAGTCAGGAAGCTGCTTGATTTGTGTGAACATATCAGGAGGAAGTGTAACATTGCAAATCAAAGGCAAGGGTGTTTTTGTCAGTTGCCACAAATATTGCAGTGGAGGGATTCCTTTTGTGACCCTCTTGGAAAGTCTCGGAACAACAGTCCATTCTTCTTCTGCTTCGTCCTCGTCCTCACATTCGTCGCTAGCATCAGCATCCGCGGCTCGCGAAGATGGAACATCAGGTTGTGAAGAACTGGTAGATGGAATATCTGCCTGTGAATCTTGGTCATCAGGCTGTGTGGCATCTACAACGTCATCTCTAGGAAAATAAACTTTAGGATCATTGGAATGAATCCTGGACCAGTCAATATCTTCCTCAAAATTAGCAGATTGTGAAATCACAATTACATGTTTAGAGTCAGTAAACTTGCTCCATTTTGAATTATCATCAATACCCATAAATCTCAGTCTTTTTGCTGCTGGACCTCCTTTTCTTCTTTGAGCTAAGGGAATGTTCACCATAGCGTATGAACCAAAAATATGGAGGTTCTTGAGATTGGGCTTGTAGCCGTACATCATGAAGAAAGGAGTCTGATTTATTACACTGCTCCAAGTACGGTTGACAATGTAATTTGCATATTTGATAGCTTCACCCCAGTATAGGTTACTGAGATTGGTGTCTTCTAGGAGACAATGCATCATGGTTTGTAGGACCCCTTGTCTTCGTTCTGCGATTCCGTTATGAGCCGGTGTGTAAAGAGCGGATGTCTGATGAAGAATTCCATTCTTACGCATCCAGTCCTAGAAACGCTGAGACATGAATTCGGCACCAGGGTCACTCTGGATTCTGGCGATGCAAACTTGGTGTTGGGTAGAAACAAGTGCTGCAAAGTCTTTAAAGATCTGAAAGGTCTCAGATTTCTCTTTCATAGGATATACAAATCCATATCTAGAGTAATTATCAACAATTGTTAGAAAATACTCTTTACCACCAATTGTTGGCGGAAAAGGACACGCTATGTCAGTGTGTACCAAATCAAAAATGCGTGTTGACAGGCGTGTAGCGTGTTTGGGATTGCTTTGGATTTGGCCTTCTTGCAGACAGCACAATCCAAAAACACCTTACACCCCTTTAGATCCAAACCTTTTGCGAACTCCGGCATTTTCCTAAGGACACGGAAACTGGCATGCCCCAATCTTCTATGCCACTTGTGGATACACCTGGAATGCAAAGGTTTACCAGTTAGTGAATTTTCAACATTAACAGTTTTATGAGGAACCTCAGGCTTGCTCTGAGCAACCTGCTTCCTTATTTTCTGTTTGTTGGCTTTAGGAGCCTTTGGAGTAGCTACAGGATCTCTCACTGAAGCATCTCTCTCTGGGCCTGTGCTCTTCTCTTTTGGAGTTTGTATACTTGCCTGTGCTTGCGGTTTAGGCTTTGGTTTTATGTAATAAGCGCCACCAATTAGCATGGTTTCAGCAACAATATCTCCATTTTTAACTATGTAACTTGCTTTTTCGAGGTGGTGAACCTGGAACTTTAACATTCTAGACAAGTGATTTTGACTAAACAAATTACTAGTTGCTGTAGGCATGTAATAAACATCAGGGTTGAATGCACCAAGCTCTTCAACATAAACAGTTCCTTTTCCCCTGACCTTACAAGGATGATTGGAGAAAGAATAAAGTTCACGTAGTTCAGGCTCAGGCTCGTGCATCTCTGTGAAGATTTCCTTTCTGTAGGTAACATGCAATGCTGCACCACTGTCCAAAGTCCACAGAAGCCATCTGTTGTACTGTGGATCAGGTTGTGGATCATTGGTTAAGGCCAATGTGGTGAGTGGAGCTTGTGGATCATGCCTTGAACCACGATAACCTTGTCTTCCGCCTCTACCTCTGCCTCTGGAGTCTGTTCCTCTGGGCTAGTATGTGACGGGAGCTGAAACTTGTTGGGGACAATCCTGGGTGACATGTCCCACACGGTTACAGATGTAGCATCTTGGCATCCTTGGAGTGTAGGTTCTTCCTCGGAAGGGATGTCTCGCTGGAGCTCTCGATGCGGGTGGCCCTCGCAAATGTGGCATGGCTAAAATTAAAGCTTCCTCCTCAATTAAGAGCCTGAAAATATTGTTGGCTGTGCGTTGAGCAATAGGCACATGATTAATCTTTGCAATGGCATCTTTCCAGTCATAATTCAATGAGTTAATGATGATGCTGATCATTTGAACATCATCAATAAAATGGCTTCTTTCTCCCAATTCTTTTCTCATTCCTTTCAGTTTGGTTAAATGTCCACCAATTTGTTCACCAGGTTTCAATCTTGAACCATGGAACTCAGACATGAGCAAACATGAAGATTCGATTGAAACGAGCCTGTAGCAATTTTCCAATTGGGCCCAAATTTGTTGGGCTGATGCATCAGGTGGAAAAATAACCTGCAGTTCAGTATCCATGGACATCAACAATGTTGTGCAAGCCTTAGTCTCTAAGTCTCTTATTGCAGGAGTCCATGGCTGGGCAGGAGGATTGAACACCATACAATGAGTACCTTCTCTGCGAAGCAAAAGTGATATCTCACTGACCCAGGCTTTATAATTCTGTCCTGACATTTTTAATTTTGACTCACCAGTCAATGGAGGGGAAAAAATGCCTGTTGAGGAATGTGCATTTGAAATGCTTGCTGTGCAGGTAGAAATGCTTGTTGTTGCATCTGTGGTCGCTGTAATCTAACAGCTGGTGCTGGTGCTTGAGCAGCAATAAAAGCATGGCTTGCTGGAGGCTGCATTAAGTATTGTTTTGCTCCATCTCAGACGGCTCCAACATCACCAGGGGTCACTGAAAATTGAGCCTGTGGAGGCACTTGTTGCATTGCAGCCTGAATATCTGAGTAATCTAATGACATGTGTGAAAGAGTCTGTTGCAATGATTGAAATTGCTCCTGAATTTTAATATGCATATCAGCTCTCTGTAGTAAATTATTTCTGCCAGGAGATGGTGCTGTGTTTACATCTTTTGGCTGTAATATTTCTGCCTACATGGCATGTGCAATTGGAGAACAAAGGAGATCATGCGGCAATTGTGACGTGTGCACAGCTCTCTGTTCTGATTTGTCTGACACAATATCCTCCAGGGGGTGTGTCTTAGGCTTTGGAGAAGAAGGCAAGTGTTTTCAGAAATTTGAAAAGCATGAGAATTCCTCTTCTCTAACTTGAGCATGGAATAAACCTTTTTGGCTTGAAATAACTCATGTTCAAAAAATTCTATGGGATCACGATAGCTTTTCATAGCTTGCTCAGAGGTTCAGGGAGAATTATACATTTCTCTTTCTGTGTGGGAGTGAAATTGCTCCAGCTGTGAAAGCCTTGGCCTGGCATCGAGTGTTTCAAAATCTCTAAGAAGTGTTTGGGAACATGCATAATTAGGAGGATACAATACTGACCTCAGTCAGAACATGTCACCTTCAGAAGCAGCCCTATCTTCTTGAGATCTGTGTAAGATCTGTGTTTCTCCCACAGCAGATTCTTCACCCGGTCCGGTTGCATCAAGAGTTGTAAATCTTTGTAAAATGCTTTTCACCTCTTCATCGGAGAAACTAAAGCCATCGGAATGCCTTGTAGAAAGTTCTTTTGGTTTCTTTTTCTTCTTAGGCATCTTAGAAGCTATTTAAATCAGCATTCCTCGGTCGCTGGATAAATTATTCTGTCTTAATTAGCCTAGGCATTTATCTTCAAAAAGAACAAGCAAGGAAAAGCCATAAATTAACTATCTTCTGGCTACCATAAGTCAGGGTGTGAATTCCGCCCTGGAAATAAATGATTATGGATCTTGGCATATCCTTGAAGCAGTGACGTGCGGTGAGGTTTATAGCTGGTGAGGCAGCAATTTTTTTAGACTTGTGGACTTCAACTCCCAGAATTCCACAGTCAGGCATGCTCAGTTGCGACCTGCCACCCTCCGCCCTGGGATTCGGCCACGGCACCGCCTGCCAGAGCTGCGCGGAATCCAGGGCGCACTTGTCGGGTGAGGGCAGCACAGGTGGGGGGCGTACGGAGTGGAGGAAGCCTCTCCCCCCCCCCCGCTTCCCGCACCCGAAAGAACAAAGGGAACCTCTGCCGCCGCCCGGGCAATCTGGCTGGCCTCTCTCTCGGCGGCTCTCTGGTGCCGAGCTTGGGAGTCCCTGGAGGAGCTGGCGGGGGCTGCAAGCACCGCAGGCTGGACTGGAGCCTCGAGTCTAGGGCAGCGAGTCATTCGATAGAAAACTTGCCTCTTGGAAGGAATGACTCAGCTTGGCTCTTCCTTTGTCTCTCCTGCCTCTTCGCTTCTCCGTTCAGTCGTTGGGCAGCAGATCGAAAGCAGGAGCCAAGCTGGGTCATTCCTCCCAAAAGGCAAGTTTCCCATCGAATGACTCGCTGCCCTGATGATGAGAGGTTAGGCTGTGCTTCACTTGCCTCAACTGACTGCACGTCACTGCCTTGAAGTATACTTTTGAAATAAGTAAAATAAACCCGAGGCATCATCTAAGAAAAAACATTTTATTATAAAGAAAGTAAAAATACAAACTTACTAAGCTAATAATCACATCTTGGCAGAGAGTTCCTGTCTGCCTTGCATACAGACAAAGGAAGAAAGGTAAAGAAATGTATGACATGCGCAGTAAATCATTATTGATAAGAGACAGTTCATGCTGCCGTATAACTCAGAATGTAGGCACAGCTGGCAAACCAAATAAACACAGTGACACACAAGCCATTGTTGGGCTTACTGGCTGGGGACTGACCTACCCCAGTGTCATTATCACCTCACATGACCAGATGGACCATCTTCCTAGCTCCCTACTCCTACCATCTCATCCACCGACCAGGCTCCACTTTGGGGTATGCTGATGCTCTAAGCAGCTGCCCGCTGCCTGAACTTCTCACTGACCCTAGCCCCAAGATGCCAGACCTCCTCACTGACTGCCTTGATACTGGGCCTGTCTCATCCAGTGACGTTGCCCGTCACTCTGCAAAGGACTCCACCATCAAACAAATCTTGAACTGGGTGTGGAGGGGGGTGGCCCAAGGGACCTGTTGGGGCTAATTTCAAATTGTATTTTGCCAAATGCAATGAGTTATCGGTTGTAAATGGCTGCTTACTGTGGGGGGACTGGGTCGTTGTTCCACCCAAACTGCGCATTGCAGTATTAGAGGCTTTACACTTAGGGCATCCTAGAATTGTCAGGATGAAGTCTTTGGCTAGGAGTTATGTGTAGTGGCCTAACATGGACAGGGAGATTGAAGAATGGGTGGCTACCTGTACACCATGCCAGGAGTCCAGACCAGCTTCCCCAGAGGCATCTGCTAAGGAGTGGGAGCGACCTCAAGCACCATGGTCTAGGGTGCACATTGACTTTGTGGGCCCAGTTCACAGCCAGACATTTCTCATAGTTGTGGGCACATACTCAAAATGGTTAGAGGTAATCCTGATGACCTCCACTATGGCAGACATGGTCATCAAGGTGTTACGGAGACTTTTCTCCACACATGGCCTGCCCGACGTCTTGGTCTCTGACAATGGGCCCCAATTCACGGCCATGCAATTTGAGACCTTCCTACCCGCTCAGGGAATCAGGCATGCCCTGCCATTCCATCCGGCCTCCAATGGTCAGGCGGAGAGAATGGTGAGATGTGCAAAAGAGGCCTTCTCTAGGATGGGCCAGGGAGATTGGCAAACATGGGTTGACCACTATTTGCTAATTCAGCACATCACACCCAATGCCACTACAGGGAGAAACCCCTCCAAGCTTCTCATGGGTCGCCAGCTACGGTCCCACTTAGACCGGCTACACCCCAATTATTCTGCCTCATCACCCCTGACTCCACAGCAAGATTCAGACATTTGGCATAGGGGATTCGGTATACACCCACAACTACGCCGGGAGAACTCTGTGGATTCCTGCCACAGTGATAGGCATCACCGTCCCTCGCTCTTACCTCCTAGAGCTCGAGGACGGTAGGAATTGGAGACAGCATATTGACCAACTTCGTGGCCACCTCTCCAATTCCACTCTTAGACAACCTGAGGTAATTCCTGCACGACTTAGCCAAAGCCCTACCCAAATGGAGCAAACACTCACTCCTTCCATCGCCAGCTCAAGCCTGAAGGTACCAGGCTATGTTGCAGGCCCACAGCGAGGTCTGAGCAAACCGGCTCTAGAAGCTCCAGCCATGGCCTGTGAAAGGTTCCATAGGTTTTCACCAAGCAGAGCTGTGGAGTAAGCAGGTTCATCCGACCTGTTCAAAAAAAACCCTACTACTGAATTGCGCAGGTCAGGCAGAGCTATCCAAAAGCCCAACTACCTGCGTGACAACGTAACAAGTAGGATTGTTCCTTCCAAGAGAGGAGGGGTGTTAGATACTTGTTCTAACTACAGTGGTTTCCACCAAATCCTATTGGTCGAAGGGTCTGACAGCACCCTATAAAAGGGCTGCTGTCAGACGCAACCTTTGCTGGATTGTTCTCACTTGTTGTACTTAATAAAGAGCTGTTGTTACCATTAAGCCTGTGTGTGCCTATCCATTACCCAATCTAACATTTTCTGTTGAGCCAAATACTGTTACTGAACTTAAATTAGCCTGCTTAAATACTTAACAGGCAGAGGCTCTTTTAGATGTTAGACAAAAGAGTTCAGAAATCAGAGATAAAAGACAACATTTAGCAGCCTCGGTGGATGAAGGGATGCTATCCCTTAGAGGTGCAAAGAAATAAAATAAGGAAACACTGAAGAAAATACAAAAACAGCAGCAAAAAAAATCAGGATGTGCACAATAATAAAAATAGACCAAATTGTTTCCCAGCAGATTTGATCTATGGCAGTGTTTCTCCAACTTTAAGATGTATGGACATAGCTAGCTAGGGAAATCTGGGAGTTGAAGTCCATGCATCTTAAACTTCCCAAGGTAGAGAAACACTGTCTATAGCAAACAACTCCAGCTAAAGAGATGTAAGTCTCTTCCATTTGCAGGAATTATGTCACTCTGAGATCTGTACAATTTCCGTATGTCCTCACTCTGCTGCAGTGCTCCCATGAGATTTGGGGAGCTCGGGAGGACCAAAGGAAATGTTGCAAAGACAATTTTGCAGTGTCTCATCTGAAGTTGCAGGGTAGACAATGAATGGTCCATAGTGAGAGGGACACCCACTTTATCCTCCCTCCTGGATCCAGAGATTTCTGCTATTCTTCCTGTGGCTAAAGCAGTATGGAGGGAATGGGGATTTTGCCATGCCAACAAGTCATGCCACACCCACCAAGCCATGCCCACAGAACCTGTAGTAAAAAAATTTGAACCCCACCACTGGTATGGTAGCTTGAAACCGTCTTTCTTCCACTGTCCTCTCCCCATCTGCTGGAATTGCAGCACAGGTGCTCTTACCCCCCACTCCATCAGCACAGTGGTCAGCTGGAGGTTTTAAAATATTTTTCTTCCATAATGGGGGAGGAGGAGGAGAACAGTGAATGGATGCCACTAACTACTGCCTTTAGCATTTCTATTGATCAACTGTACAAGATTTCCTTTTATCAGCCATGATCTTGTCTTCTCTTACAACAGTCTGCTGGATGGCCGTCACTGTATTTGAATACTTGAGTTTCCCTTGAGTTTCATAGTTTCACTAGTTGTGCCATATGTCAAGGAGAGAAAGGTGAAGTCACCTCCCTCCCTCCCTCCAGAAAGCTTGTGGCTGGCCAAGACGTACCGTGGGATTGGGCCTCTTGAAAATTTCTGGGTGAACAATTGGGCTGTGCAGTTCTGGGGTGCAAAAACAGAAAGTTATTTAGGCATGGAGGGCCATATAGGTAGTTCCTGCCCAATCAACATCTTCTGTACAAGCTAAAAAACACACTTGGGGGTATTATCATACACCCACAACCTCATACAGGATGTACATTTTACACACACAAAAGGGGGGCATCTCTTCTTACTTTGTATGGAAAGGGTGAAAATCTGACGCCTTTTACAGTGTCATGTTGCTGACAAACTTTTATGATGTCTCACAAGTGACAAATTATTGAATTAATAACATGTATGCAGATGTTGGAGGCTGCAGCTTTTGAGTCATACTTAGGCAAAGTACAACTTGGGACAAGGACCGGATGAGTAGAAATAAACATTTTAGAGTATGATAATTATTATAATTACACAGTGCAGAAGATGGTGGCCTTTCATCATACGCTGTTCTCCAAAAAGTGGAAGGTAATTTTCAATGCAAAATATTCTAGCTGAATTGCAAGCCCTTAAAAACTTGCCTTTTAAACCAAGTGTTTCCTGTTTTCCGGTTAAGTAAATTATAAAGTAGTCCTACCATCTAAAGCATCTAAATTCTTCAAAGTGGTTAACATTGCCCCCCAATGGTTAATGGACTATCCAAGTGGTTTAAAAATATCTAAAAGCCAATAGGTAATTGCTAAATAATGGAAGGTTGACCAGGAAAATTAGTTTGGGAGGGGGGTCTCCACAGAGCTCCATGCCAGTCCTTAGTCCTGAAGTTGAGGTGGCTAGCAGCAAGACAATGTCAATGAGTTGATAGCTGCCAGCAAGAGTATCCTTGAATTGTCTCTATTATTGCTGTTGTTGTTTGTAATATTATTGATTAAATCAGTATTTATTATTTTCATATAATAAATGTTTAGAGTCATTGAGCAGATCCAGACAGGATCATCTTCCATTTCAACCTACTAGTGTTTTAATAGTTATGTAATGATTTTTGGTTGAAGATACAAGGAACTTCTATAAAAACTCCCATTGCTGGAGAATTCTGAAGGGCATGACCTTGACTTGGGAGAATAGGGGAAAGGAAAAGCAAGAAGCATCACAGAATCAGTCCTAGCTCACAGCAATTCTTTCAAAACAGGCAAACAACAACAAATGATGAACTTTTCCTACAAAAGGAAACAGTAAGCAAACTGTGTTTCTGACTTCCACTTATATCCATAGCTTTTTCCTGTTGCATTGTTCCTAATCAAAAGCAACCTTTACTATGGCCATTTGGAGGAAGGGCTTTAAACTCATATAGTGTAGTACCTAAGAAACACAGAGCTCGTCCACACAACCTCTTGGCCCTTGTTCCAAGGCCACCCATTTACTGTTTGTTGAAGTCATGTCCTTCCAAAATGTAGGAAACTGATCTGGAAGGAAAGATGTGCTTTCCGTGGGAAAATAGAAAAAATGCTTCCCATACAAATATTCTGGGTCTTGGGGTAGAAGGGTTTTTGGAGGTTGACAACATGCTCCCATTGGATTGCTACAAGGAGACCATCTGTCTGCACTGCTCTGGGCCTCCATGGACATTTCTGGTTTGACTGAAGAACCTCATCCAACAAAGTTTTATCTTTTGCTATGAGGTCATTATTCCTATTAGAGAAACTGTGGTGAACAGATTGAAGCAGTAACCACAAGCAGAGGCTGAAAGACAGAGGGCTGATTGTCTAACTCTCTTATAGCTGTAATTAGGAAGCAAAGCCTAATTAGCATCCAATTAGAACAACCACATGGACTGGGGAGGAGCAGAGAAAGGAAAATGCCTGTGGCAGCTAGGTTGTGTGAGCTGGCAGATGGCTCCAAAAGACATAGATTTTCTACCATTTTGGAGTTCCCTTCCATCTCCCTATGCCTAGTTCCTGTTTCCCCATGTGCTGGAGACATCTCCACCGCAAAAGCTAACCACCATAGGGCAGCACGTCTGCTGGCCTTATTCCGGGTATGCCTCCGGGAGCAAATTTCACAGTGATGTTGAAAGATGGGAGGAAGCAAGCTGTGTGGGTGACCTCTGAATCACAACATCAGAGCTTTCACAAAGTGAAAAAGATCTGTAAGGTCATTTAGTCCAACTCCATGTGGAACATTCATACTTTTTTTGGGGGGGAAAATGTCTGTCAAATGTCTATTTTAATACATCCAGCCAAAATGAGAGTCTCCCAACATTGAATTCCATGGCTGAAAATCTTTTCTGCAAAGGCTTAGATGAAATCTTCCTCTCTACAATGATCACCTGTAACTCCAGCCATAGATATTAGGACTGTGAAAATCTGACTCCAATCATTTTGCAGTGAGGAGTAAGAATACTGTTGTATCTTAAGAATTGTTGTTATAAGGAATATCACCAACATGCTCAATACCAAGACCTTGTCCTCATTTCTGAGGTCAAACGTTACTTATCCATTGGTGAGATGGCTCCAAACAAACAAATGACTGGATAGCCATAAGCCAGCAAAGGCCACTTTCACCAGTTTCAGGACACTATACCTATCCTTGGATAAGGTGGATGCCAGTAAGGTGGCAAGGATTGAAAGACAGTCGTAGGGTGAGAGACACTGCAAAAGATGGCAGCTAATGAGCAGTGCAGTAATAAGGTTGCCCAAGTTGCTAATCTGACCCCAAATGCTGCTTCAGCACCAACCTCATAAAGAAGGAAGATGATTATCCTCTTGTAAAAAAAAAAAAAAAAACCAATAGAGAAGAAATGGCTCAAGTTGGGGTTCAGAGGTAGAGCCAGGCACAAATATCAGCATCAGGTATTTGGGATGCCCAGAAGAAAGTCAGCATGGGTATAATGGTGAAGATTTCAGAGAACCTGGCAGGAAGGGCTCCAGCATGGCCAAAGATGCTGAAGAATTCCAGATAAAGACTTGAAAGGAGCATCCTGAACAATGAGCCACCCCACCACGCTTGGGGATCTGAGTAAAGTCTGCAGGATGGTTGTATTGCTTAGGATGTATCAATTGTAAATGTTGCTGATTACATTTTGTAAATGTAATTCGGTGTTTGTTATCTTTATTATCTTTTGTTGTGGCTTTTAATTTTGTAAGCCTTACATAAGCCAGGGTTACTTATGTGAGAAGACAAACATAAGCTGAATAAATAAATAATGCCCTCCCACTACCCCAAGCAGGAGGTAGCAAGTCTGAAGCTATATATATAGCATAGAAGGCAACATTACCATCCCTCCACCCCGGATTAGGTTGATTCTGTCTCTGCTAGCTTTTTGGAAAGTTCCTTATGACATGGCTGTTCTCCCAAGCATGCTGGCAAAATCAGACCCTGACTCAGAAATATCTGAACAAACAACATTCAGACTAATTTGCATCTCATAAAAAGGTATTAAGACCTGTGTTCTGACAGACAAGCACAACACAACTGGAACTGCATCTACATGGAGGGAAGTATGCAGGGGAGTACCCCAAGGCTCTGTTTTAGGTCCAGTACTCTTCAACATCTTCATCAATAATTTGGATGAGGGAATAAATGGGGAACTCATCAAATTTGCAGATGACACCAAGCTGGCAGGAATAGCCAACACTCCAGAAGATAGGCTTAAGATACAGAAGGATCTTGACAAACTTGAACATTGGGCACTATCTAATAAAATGAAATTCAATGGTGAAAAGAGTGAGGTTCTACATTTAGGCAACAAAAACGGAATGCACAGGTATAGTATAGATGATACCTTGCTCAGTAGTAGTAACTGTGAAAGGGATCTTGGAGTCCTAGTGGACAACCATTTAAATATGAGCCAGCAGTGTGCAGCAGCTGCCAAAAAAGCCAACACAGTCCTAGGCTGCATCAACAGAGGGATAGAATCAAGATCACATGAAGTGTTAATACCACTTTATAATGCCTTGGTAATGCCACATTTGGAATACTGCATTCAGTTCTAGTCACCACGATGTAGAAAAGATGTGGAGACTCTAGAAAGAGTGCAGAGAAGAGCAACAAAGATGATTAGGGGACTGGAGACTAAAACATATGAAGAAAGGTTGCAGGAACTGGGTATGTTTAGCTTAAGAGAAAGAAGGACTAGGGGAGACATGATAGCAGTGTTCCAATATCTCAGGGGTTGCCACAAAGAAGAGGGAGTCAAACTATTCTCCAAGGCACCTGAGGGTAGAACAAGAAGCAATGGGTGGAAACTAATCAAGGGAGAGAAGCAACTTAGAATTGAGGAGAAATTTCCTGACAGTTAGAACAATTAATCAGTGGAACAGCTTGCCTCCAGAAGTTGTGAATGCCCCAACACTGGAAGTCTTTAAGAAGATGTTGGATAGCTATTTGTCTGAAACGGTATAGGGTTCCCTGCCTAGGCAGAGGGTTGGACTAGAAGACCTCCAAGGTCCCTTCCAACTCTACTATTGTATTGTAACTCAAAATGCACTGACAATGTCTCCTCAAATGTTGATGAAACCAAATTGCCAAGCTGAGAGCTCAAACCAACAACCTACCTACCAACCTGAGCAACTAATATTCAAACATATTTCATGATAGCTGTTTCCAGTTGCCATTCTTTTTCATTTTTTGTTGTGAATTGTCATTTTTAAGATTATACTGATGTTTTTACCTCCATTTGCCCTCCAATTCATTTGGGCAAGATGTGCAGATCTCTGAATTGGATAAATAAAATGTCAAGCAGCACCAGTGATAAACCAAGTATCACAGTGGCCAAATCCAGAGGGAGAGCCGCTGAAGGAGAGATTGCTGGAAGCCAGAGAAAAGAGCAAAGGACAAGGACAGAAAGAAGTGAATAAGGAAGTGTTAAGGAGGAACAGAGATACAAATAACAAAAATTTCAGGCTGAGGAAGTATAAGAAGTACATAAAATGAGAATAGGAAAAGAAAATGTTACAGGTCTATTTCTGCATTGTAAAATAGCAAGAAGCATAGAAGGAAATTCTGTACTAGTTGTCCTAGATCATGGCTGGCTGGGGAATTCTGGGAGTTGAAGTTCACAAGTCTTAAAGTTCCCAAGTTTGGACACCCCTGTACCTAGATTAAAAACCACAGTTGGGACTGCCAACTTAATCATTAAACAAATTGGTCATTAAGTAAATCTGCAACTGTGTTTGTGATCTCACTTCAGTTTTCCTTTGCTTTGTATAGCCGAAAAGGTCATAATGCAGGGATTGGTCATATTTTTTCATCACCATAAAAACTATGAGCAAGCTCTAGATAAGGACCCATACATATAAAACAAAGCTATTTAAATTAGTAGATAGAAATAAGATAATAGAAAGAATAAACTTAGACTTATAGGTAGAATGGGAGTAGAAGTATAGTGCAAGAATAAATAGGAAGACTTCCGGTTCCGGCGGCTGACGGCGACGGGCAGAGACTGCTCGCCCCGCGCATCCCCGGTGGGCTCCCAACTCCTTGGGGGGCACAGGACGCCACGAAGAGGCGTTCTGCCAGAGGAGTGGCACGGCGGGAGGACCCCTGCATCGGCGGCGGCCGTCGGGGGGCTCCCGCTTCGCTCCAGGCACCGAGGAGCGCGAAGGGGAGGCGCGAAGCGTCTTCGCTGTGAGGCTGTCCGGAAGAAAAAAAGATACTTGAAGGATGCAGCGGTGGTGCGGTGAGGCGTAGACTCCCTTCATACCTATTACCAATTCTAAAACCTGTCAGTTGTGCTAATTAGAACTTTTGTTTAACTTGGAGAAGTGCGGCTGGAGGGGAGGGGGATTTCCCCCCCCCTTGGACAAGCGGCTAGAAACAAAAGTGCTCGTAGCCCCAGGGAAGGAGGAGGGGGAGAGCCAAACCAATGAGGTCACACTCCAACTAAATGGATCTTCAGACTTAACCCTTTCAAGAAAATGTGATCTTTGGGAACTTTGAATCCTGAAAACTTTATTTGTTGCCTCAGTTCTCGAAGTTGGCAGGGCAAGATGGCACACTTCCGTTGTCTTCATGAAAGCTGAACTTGACTCCACCTTTTAGCTTCAGGCTTCCGGTCTTTGTCTCCGTGTTATTTGGATACCTCTCTTGTGGATTGTTTGCTTTTGAACTTTCTGGAGTGAAAAACGTCTGTTCCCTGCCAGGGTGATTAGAGAGTTCCCTTTTGCCTGGTCTCTCTACCCCCCGAACCCTCTTGGCTGCTCTACTACTCTGACTGATTCTTCTCTATACTGACTGGACTCTTTATTACTAACAATGACATCTAAAAGACCACCTCCTGGACAGTCCGGCTTTGCTGCCTCTGCCCCGACATCTACAACCTCGAGTCCGAGCACCCAACCAACATTGACAGCTTTTAAACAAGTTAAAACTGCGGACTTGGAGTTTCATCAAATGTTTCAGCAAATTCTACAGGGACAAGAGGAAATTAAGAAACAGCTGAAGGAGATGAAAGAAGAAATTAGAGGGAACCAGGAAAAAATTGATAAGAACTCACAGAGATTGGATCTCTTGGAGCAGGGGGCGGCTGAGATGAAGGGGGGGTGGAGGGCGTGCAAAAGGAAAACAAAGAGCTTGACACCCAACAAATGAAAACAGAGTTTGAGAGAATGTCCTTTTTTCTTAGATTTCAGAATGTGATGGAGACAGATGATGAAAACATTAGGGACATCATGACAACTATCTTGGCTGAGTATACCCAGAAAGAAAAGCAACAGATGGGGTGGGAAATAGACCTGGTCTATAGAGTGAACTCCGCATATGCTAGAACACACAATGTCCCCAGGGAGGTGCACATTAAATTTCTTAGGAAAAGCACAAGAGATGAAATTCTGAATACACAAAGGGGACAAGCCCTGATATACAAAGATAAGGAGATAACCATACTGAAACAGATCCCCAAGAAAGTGAGGGAGAAAAGAAAATATTATTCGCAATTGGCGAATAAATTATACCAGAAGGGGGTGTGGTTTCGTTGGTTGCTGCCTGAAGGTATGTTAATATTCTGGGAGGAGACAAGGGTCAGAATTAACACACCCATAGAGGCGCAGGCCTTTATGGAAAAAAATAAATTACTCCTAGAAAAACCAGAAGACATCCCAGTAGATACACAAGACACGGGAGGGGCCGGAGCACTGCCAACGGGGGGAGATGGAGCGACATCAAGAAAGCTTAGATCACACAAATAAGTAAGAAAATCCACATGATACAAATTGATTGAAATTATCTTTAATTTATCACACTGACTATATGTTATTATGTAATATTTGAATGCTATGCAAATGTACACCATGAGTCTGGAGGGGGCGTATACCTACCGCAGTTTGCGGCTGCCACAATTTGTAACCTTCCCCATACCTTTTCCTTTTGCAAAACACCAAAAAACCAATAAAACTTTGTTTAAAAAAAAAAGAATAAATAGGAAGAAGAATAAATATAAGAAGAATAAATCAAAGAAAAATGGGGATAGATAAGAATTGTTGAAATGTGCTTAGAAATGATAATCAGATAAGCCATGGAAGTAGCAAGATGATAGAGAAAATCTTTGTATTGTACCTCTTTCTTTTTTAATAGCATGTGTGGATCCTGCTTGGGTCTGTTCCATCTCTACTCTCTCAACAACCAGCATAAAAGAACCAGCATTTGGTTCTTAAGACCAAATTTGCTGCCTCCTGCTCACATTTTGAATCACTGCTGAAAGTTGTTGTTTTATGAGTGGGGGAGGGAGGGAGAGAGAGAGAATTGATTTTGTTTCAGCTACCTTACCAGCTGGTGCTCAACTCACTACTGCTCTTTCTTCCCTGGAAGCTTGGTTGAAATAGACAAAAATAATTGCAGTAAACAAAAACCATCCATTTGGTTGTGGCAGAAGCTGGCTAGCAATTATAAGGAGATCACTTGCTTCCTAACACTCTAAACCAGGATTTTTCCCCAATCATGGCAACTTTGAGATGTATAGACTTCAACTCCCAGAGTCCTCAACCAAAAACACTGCTCTAAACATACTTCTATCATACCTATTTCACCTTCAAGATAATAGGTGACAAAGTATAGCAAACTGACAGTGGACAGGAAGAAAATACTATTATATCATTTCAGATACTATAGCAGGGGTGTGAAACTCAAGGGCCAGGGACCGGATCCAGCCAATGATGTGGTCAGATCTAGCCCATGGGGCCATTCTGGAAATTGTAAGGGGCTGGCCCATGTCACTTCGGCCCGGTCTACCCACATTGCTTTGGCCCATCTACCCAATACAAAGAGGAAACATGCCAGTAGTTTGGGAAGTGGCATCAAGCTGCCACACCCACCCAGTCAGACCACCATCACCCCTGAGATCAACCACAGCCCTAATGCAGCCATCAATGAAATTGAGTTTGACGCCCCTGTACTGTAGTGTCTATTTAAGTCTATCTTGTTTATGAGCTAAGGATAAGATATGGCAGCATGATGAGCCTAAGAAGGAGAATCAATGCTGTTAGGGTTAAAAACAAGTGGGGATCAGGCTTTAGAAGCTCTATATAAATATTAAGTATTACTTTCTTCCGTGCTAAATACAAAACCTGGCTAAAGCAAGTAAATCACTTTGAAGAAACAACATAAATATATTAGTGTGCAAAGAACTGGACAGTGTACATGGATCTACAGTGCTACATTTCCAGGACAATGCAAAAAAGAAAGGATGACACCATAGAAATGACATGAGGTGTTGGAATGTTTTTGATAATATAACCCCATCCATGTGACCTCCTCGTGAGTTATGGGGTCACCAATGTGCTACACTATATGGTCAATGAACAAAAATAATTTGGTTTACTGGGTCACCAGTTCCTGTTTGATTCCTCACTCGGTCAACTCAGCTTGCTGTTAGTTGTCCTATAAGACTACTTACTTACTTACTTACTTACTTACTTACTTACTTACTTACTTACTTACTTACTTACTTACTTACTTATTTATTTATTTATTTATTATTAATTTAATTTCATTAAGCATGTACTAGATAACATATATAAGCATAAACATATTTTTGAATTCATGATATAGATATGAATAAAAAGGAACATTAGGGCAGGGATGATAGGCACATTGGTGTGCTTATGCATGCCCCTTACAGACCTCGTAGGAATGGGGTGAGGTCAACAGTAGACAGTCTAAGGTTAAAGTTTTGGGGGTTTGGGGAAGAAACCACAGAGTCAGGTAGTGCATTCCAGGCATTGACCACTCTGTTCCTGAAGTCATATTTTCTGCAATCACATTTGGAGTAGTTTACCTTAAGTTTGTATCTATTGTGTGCTTGTGTATTGCTGCGGTTGAAGCTGAAGTATTCATTGACAGATAGGATAATTGTATGTACTACACTTAGATCAGACTGAAGGCGGCATAGTTCTAAGTTGTCTAAGCCCAAAATTTCAAGTCTAGTCGCATAAGGTATTCTGTTGTGAGCGGAGGAGCACATGTGCAGAGGGAGCATACCTTTGCCACTACACCAGCCAATATTTGGTTCAAGGCACTCCTAGGTATACTTCAAACTCTTTTCAAACCCTACTAGCAATGATGAGTTTAAAAAGTCAAGAGTGGAAAGATTTATTTCGTGTTTTTCCAAGTTTCACATGTAGTTTATTTTTGAGGCCACCAGAGGCTGCTCTAAGATTATTTTAGAGGCTCTAAAATGCATTATGATCTGAGGTGGTCCAGGAAATAAGGATCAGTAAACACAGGATCTATGGTTTATGTGTTCCTCTGAGCTACTGTCACCCTCACTCCTCCAACCTCAGCAAATAATTAATATATTTTTAAAAACAACTATTTGGGTAGGAAATCTTCCACTTGTATTGCAAATAATTTCATCTAAATAAAATACTGAAAGCAGAACATGGGCAGCATTTGATAGTTACCGGTACATTGGTCCAATTGTTCATTATGAACAGATGTTCCCAATAAATTGCTCTCCCTCTTCGCCTTATTTAAAATGTGCAGCTTTGAATTATGGCTTAGCCAACCTGGTTTCAGGGAGGAAAAGAAACACTGCTAAAGGATAACTGCTGACTGCCCTAAATTTGTCTTCTGACATCCTCACTGATCCTGAAGTGGCTTCTCTCTCATTTCAAAGACTGCAGTAAGTAAAGCCAGGACTTCAGTCACATGCAATAGGAGAAGCTGTTGTGTCTCATTCTAAGGGTGATAATCAAGGTAAAACAAACAGAAAAGTCATGTTTCCATCTTTTGGACATAAGAAGCTACTTTGACTGTCCGGGTTGAACTTCTCCAGTCTCTGCTGAACTCCATAAAGTACTGTAAACTTGTGTTGAAGTGATATAAAGTAATCATATCCATACTAGAATTGAGATGTTAAAACTGTTTCTCCATAGAGTCCTAGAGAATGCAGGATGTTACAAACAACTCTTCCCATTCATTTATATCTACAGAGAAAGAAAGAAAAATCCTGCAAAACAATTAAGGATTCTGTAATTGTCCATAAAAAAGAAGTGGCATATAAATAACTTTCTATTTGATGCTAAGCTAAACTTAATATATTTCAAGATGTGGGATGCTGGCAATTGCTTCTTAATGGTCTCATTTTGTCCTTTCCCACAGATAGGATGAAATGCTCCATCATCCTGTCTCGGTGAAACATAGTAGCTCAGGATTATAGGAATTCTAGATTAACTTGCCTAAAATTCACTTGATACGGCTGCAGTTCCCAATATAGTCTACTCATCTTGAGGACTGTCTTGATTTTGCAAACTAGTGTTGGAAGAAATGTTCATCTGAGTTCAGTTCCAAGTGCGGAGAAAGACACTGGAAACATAAAAACTGTTTGGAAAGATGGTTTAATGGTGGACAGGACCATATGGTTTGGAGTCCTGGGTAGCTGACCACATGGAGTGGAGAGTGAAATATATTTATACCCTCTCTTGGGCTTTGAACTTGCTTCCTGTTCCTGTGAAAGAAATGTATTCTGATTGATTGTCAGATTCCTGTGGGGCCACACAGGGGTAACTTTGTAGGTTGTCTTGAGTCCCAGGCTTGATTGAATCTTGCTGGGTGATGTAATCTTCCCAGGTGCCTTGTGGTGAGATGGGTAGAGGACTAATCCTATTATGTCCTGAGGGTGAAGGTCTTTTTGTTGTGGATAATCTGGACCAGCCTTTTGTCTTGTAGATAGGGTGAGCCAGTCTTTCTGGGGATATTAGCAAAGGTGGGGGCTGCTTTCCAAGAACGTGTTTCTCCTTCTCTCATCCAGGGAGGTATAATATTCAGCCTTTTTAATACTTCCTAGAATATTTCATTCTTCTAGGAAAAGGATGGGTGCTAACTTTCTACACTAGAATTTTACTGATCTGAGTATGAAAATACTAGCAGTAATATATTCTAGCAATAATACTGCCCAATTTTTAAACTGCTGTTCTTAAACCATCTCTCTATGCATGAGGAAATGCTAATGCTAATTCCAGTCTGGAAAACTAACAAAAACCTGTTGAAGAACAGTTGCTGTTAAAAAAAAATAAAGATGTACAAGAGACCATCTTCTATTTGACAATTGATGACCAAATTGCTAGCTCGTTAAATAATAAGCTTTTCTTTTAAATTATCAGAATGTATCCTTAAATTTACCATTTTTGCTGAATACATAAGAAAGTAAGTATTATTGGGAACAGATTAATGCTTTAATTCAGAGAATTTTTAAAACAAATGTTCAACTGAAGGCAGAGGTTTTTCTTTTAGGTTTGATGGAAAGCAGCTATTGAAAAAAAATAAGTTACTTTGCTTCCTCTATATCAGTGTTTCTCAAACTTGGCGACTTTAAGTCCTGTGGACTTCAACTCCCAGAATTCCCCAGCCAGCTATGCTGGCTGGGGGATTCTGGGAGTTGAAGTCCACAGGACTTAAAGTCGCCAAGTTTGAGAAACACTGCTCACATATTACTAATAGTAATATGTGATAAAAAGACAAAAACAATAAAAAATTATTCAAAAAAAAAAAAGAGAGAAACACTGCTCTATATGTTACCAGAGCAAGTTTATGATATGCACAGAGATGGAAGGATCTACAGATTCTCACAATGGAAGAATGGTTGGTGAAATAAATGAAACTGGATGGGATAGCAACATTAGCCATTTTGATTTTTTTTTAAAAAAAAGACCTTGTCTAGCTTTGCTTCTACATAGGGACCAGTTTTGAATTTTTTTGCTTGAACTGAAAAAAATTAAAATTTAATTTTGGGGTTGACAATCAGAATTGTTTATAACTATAAAAAATACTGTGCATTATTGAATTTCGGAGCAAAAGGTAAATGTATTTTGAATTGATATCAAAGAAAAGTCAGAAGATGATCTTTTTTCTTACCCCTTGCATTTCCTTGCTTGTTAATTATTTTCCTTTTCAATTCCTTTTTCTCCTGTTTTTATATTTTAGCTTTGGTAGAAATGTATATTTATACACACACACATGTACACACGTGTATGGATGTCTATACTTTATGTATGGATGTCTACACTGCTATAACAAAATTTTGGTAGGGAAGAATGAAAACATAGCAATAATTATTTTAGAGGGTACAGCTCTTCTTTAACAGTATAATATAGAATATATGCATAGCCATCTGATTATTAAGAAATGCAAATCATACATAGCCACATTAAGTATGAAATGTACATCATTGTCTTAATGCCTGCATGCTGTCCCTAACAAATAATGTCCATCATTAAATAATGTCATGGTATAATGGTAATGTGTAATATATGCCACATATATTATGGGGAATGGAGTTATATGGCAAATGAAACATCTGTGCTCGTTCAAAGGCAACTAAAAAGGCAGAAAGATTTGTTAAGGAAAAATTCAGTTTACACAGCATATGGAGAACGATGGCTCCAAAGAAAACACAACACGGCATCAAAGATAAGGTTTTCATAACAAAAGATTGTTCCCAAAACAACAGATTGTTCCCGTGTGATTTGAATTGTTTAATGTCATTCTGGTGGAAATATACCAGGAGGTGTACAAAAAGTGCCAAGATGGATTTGGCCAAAATTTGAATCAAGCTTATTGGAAAATATATGGAAACTGTAACCTTTTGCACTATCATGTAAAACAGGATTCATGCACAATTCACGAATGAAATTGAACAGAGAAAGTACAAACCTGCATTTGTTCCTATCTATGAGCACAGGTGGTACTAAAGTTGCTTTACAGCTTTCAAGGTGGTATTGCTATTTCCTTGCAAGGAACCAATATTATAGAATAGTGAAAAGGAATAAGATAAAGTAGCAATAAATAAATAAGGTATGTAATAAAAAAAAGAAAATATATAGTCCTTGACTTATGTCAATAATTGAGATTGGGATATTGATGACTGAGTGAAGTAAACATTAAGTAAGGCCACATGGAGTTGAGAGTGGATGGCTTTTATACCCTCTCTTGGGCTTTGCACTTCAACTTCCTGTTCCTGTGCAAAAACAGGTATTCTATTGGCTGTTGTCAGACTCCCATTGGGCCGTGTAGGGGTCGTGTAGGGATCATAGCTGGCTCTGTAGGTTGTCTGAGCTCCCAGGTTTGGTTGAAGTTTGGACTGCTGATGCAAAGAAGGGGCGTTAAGCAATTCCTATTGTGGCTGAAGGCTTTGCCCTGTGTAGGATCTTGAGTGAGAGCTAATCCTACCATTCTACCTAATTCTGCCTTTGTTCAAAATATCCTGTCTTGAATGGATTACCAAATCTGCATCTCCAAAAGATGGCCTTAGCGTCTGCTGGGGTTAGGGTTAGGGTTAGTCTGTTTTCTGTCTTTTAAAAAAAAACAGGCTTCTCCATTTCTCATCCAGGGAAGTGTAATATTCTGCCTTTTTTAATCTTTCTCAAAGTATTTCATTCTTCTAGGAGAGGGGTAGGTGCTAACTTTCTACACACATAAGGAGCATGAGAAGAGGGGGCTCGAGTTATGGGTGTCCCATGGACAAGGCTGCCTGCTTTGCAACTAAAAACCTTTCTGCTGAAATGCAGGATTTTCATTTCCTTATATTGAAATGAAATCTAAATTGTTACAACTTATACCCATTCTTTCTACTCCTAGCTTCAATAGCCATGGAAAAGAATTCATGTCTGACTTCCTTATAGTTTCCCTTTATCTACCTTAACATGGCTAGAGGGTCTTCCTTCAGTATGTTTTTAAGACTAAACATCCCAAGTTCTTTTATACCCATGATGGCGAACCTATGGCACGTTTGCCACAGGTGGCACATGGAGCCCTCTCTGCGGGCATGTGAGCCGTCGACCCAGCTCAGATCCACTGTGCATGTGTGCATGCATGCGTGTGCGCACACCTCCCGCCCACCAGCTGATTTTCAGGTCTCTGCCGTGCATGGGGGCAGGGCACATGCAGGAGATGCACGCACACATGCAGGGGAGGTCACATGCGGGAGCGGGTTGCCTCTTACACCCCTTTTTTTTTGGTCCCAGGAGGCTTCAGGGAGGCCTGCTAGGCCCAAAACAGGGCATGGGGGGGGGGGTCATGCACGTATGTGTGGGGACAGCACAGGGAGTCCTGTGTGCATGCACAGGGGGGCAGGGGCATGGACACCACGCATTGAATTATGGGTGTGGGCATGCAATGACAAAAAGGTTAGCCATCACTCTTATATACCTTGTCCTCATGAGGCATGTCCTCAAGTCTCTATATCAACTTTGATGACCACCTCTGAGACTTGTGCAACCTGTCAGTATCTTGGAAATGGGATGCCCAGCAAGTTTTTTTTAATCTAGAGACTGTCTTGCAAGGCAAATACTGTTCTCCATGTCTCACCAACTGTGACGTACATGCAGAGTGCTGACATTCGTTCAGGATATAGATGGCAGAAGCTCATTCATGCGAATTTAATTGACCTTGATTAAGAGTCCTTCCTTGGCCCTTTGTAGTAAGATTGAACTATGAATATCCAATTTCAAATTATCACTCGTCGAATAGCTATAGAAAGCCACTGTATTCTAACAGAGCTTCACAAATTAGTGTGAAGTTATAATTGTTTTATTATGGATTTTCTAGCCTGCTCCTCTTCCAAGAGATGTGATTTTCCTTTCTATTACTTATTCTTATGGGATAAGTTACAATCAGAGTTAATGACTGAATACCCACCCCATAAAAGCAAAATAGCAGAATGAGATTTGAACCCCAGATATGTCCCTATTTGACCAGAAATAGAAAAAAGGGTGGGGGCTCCTACACCTTTATTTGAAATATTTCATCCAATGGAATTTTCTCCTCTGCACAGCCATTAATCATATAGAAGCTCCCCATCTTGTTGGTATCCCTGGTGATCCTAGACTGGATACTTTGAGCTTTATTAAGCCAAACAAAATAATTGCAAAGTTCCAAGAATTTGTCATTAGGGAAAATGCTTACAAATCTGGGGTGGTTGGAGAAGCAGGGAAAGGAAAAGAGGGAAATGATGTTAAAAGTCAAGTTTGCGACTGGTGAATTTCTCAGATGGAATGATAGAATGTCAACAAATGTACAGTAGCAGTAATTTCCTCACTGTATTAACTGAGGAAATAATAGGTTGCAATAATATGCCTTCCAAAGTTGGCGAGAAGAAAAGACTGGAAACTATGTGAATCCAGCCCTTTATTAAATGAATGCTTAGGTTCTGGTCTAAAGATGGAGGAAGTGAGGAAGATGTCTGGTGCAGGGCAACCAAAGGACTTTGGCTAGAAGTCCTTCTGCAGCTCTATTCAAAGTTGCAGTGAAGTCAGAAAATGTCTGCACAGGTCAGCCTGCAGAGACAGGAGCAGCCTCTGTTATGGTACGCAGAGTATTTTTAGCTCTCTGTGCCCCCCAGCCAATGGAAGCAGGGGCTGGGATGCTTTATTTTTAGCTCCCACGTGTGGTTCCACTCTCTGCCTCCAGCTCTCATTGCATCAACAGATACATATTGGTCACGTTTTTTGGCTGCTAAAAGTGTGTCTGGCCTCTCCATTCTCACACATCCACCCATCACTGCTGTTTATGTATCTCGCTAGTCACCCTTTTTTCTTAGACATTGTTAGCCTTAACCTAACAATATCTTAGTATCATATTATGCATGAAGAAGGGCATGAACATTTCTCAGCCATTCAGTGGGGTGAGGGGTCTGAATAAAACCCAAACCTTTTCTTCTTTTCCAATCTTCAGTTTTATATCTGACATCTGTTCAAATTCCTAGGAACATGTATCAGTTTATCATGTATCACTGTTCCTGTGGGCGTGTGGGTAGAACAGGGATAGGGGGGCAGTGAATAAATCCCCAGATAAATGAATGGAAAACATGAATGGGGTGAAAGCATGAATGAATTAAAGCATGAATTGTTTGAATGAATAGATGCATAGGAGGTTGGTTGTTGTTTTTAGAAAAGCAGGAATATGATGAATGCACATTTATAAAAAGGAATCTGAGGGAATATCTTTTTTGGTTTTTTGTAATGAAAGTTGATGAGACATAATGTAAGACGAAGAATCTTAATGGTAGATGTTTCGGTAGAAACATTGAAGGATTTCAAGCATCTTTGAAAAGAAGAGAAAAGGATCAGGAAGACAAGGAGCAATATCGTCATTTATCATCAAATGATTTATAGCATCCTCTTGTGCTACTGAACCCTCTGTGTGACAATACAAAGCCTACCTTCATGACTTTTATATTGGCACAGCAATGACTGGATAATATTAGCAGACTCTATAAATCATCACCAAAGAAAGGGGATTTCGTGAGAAAAATAGCTTCAAAAAGAATATTTGATCATTGTACTGAAGTTGACTGACTTTCCCATGTTTCTTGATAGTTGATTTGCAATTGCAAAAATCCCATAATTTTTTCTCATACTTTCTGGGTATCACTGTTTTAGACAGGGAGATCATTCTACTTTGAGTATTATGTGCCTCCAAACCAAAATATCAGTTCTGATATTGCAAGATGACCCCAATGTCCTGTATGTTTGGGGGCTTCCACTTAATTGGAGGAATTTCTATCCAAATGACTTCATTTATAATAATAACATCTGTAGGAATTGATAAATAGATTTTGCCCTGACAATGTTTACATTCAGGCTTTTGCCATCCTCTCTAATGGTTAGAAGGGAACACCTAAAAGGCAAGGTGGAAACCCCATCCACATGATGATGGTGACAAAGATCTTATCCATTCAATCGTGTCTTACTCTTGGCAATTCTTTTGGCCCAGGTCTCTCCACATCTTCTGATCTTGCACTACTTCTTTGAGTTATTCTATGCTGTGGTTATTAGGGATGTGGTGGCTCAGTGGCTGAGACACTGAGCTTGTCAGTCGGAAAGGTTGGCAGCTCGGCAGTTCAAACCCCTAGCACCTCGTTACAGAGTGAGTTCCCATTACTTGTCCCAGCTTCTGCCAGCCTAGCAGTTCGAAAGCATGTCAAAAAATCAAATAGAAAAATAGGGGCCACCTTTGGTGGGAAGGTAACAGCGTTCCGTGCACCTTTGACATTGAGTCATGCTGGCCACGTGACCATGGAGACATCTTCGCACAGCGCTGGCTCTTCAGCTTTGAAATGGAGATGAGCACTGCCCTCTAGAGTCGGGAATGACTAGCACATATGTGCGAGAGGAACCTTTACCTTATGCTGTGGTTCGTGTCAGCTTGGATAGTGTCCAGCCACCATGTTCTTTGACAACCTGGTTTCGTTTTACCACTAACGCTTCCACACATAACTGCTTTCTCCTGTGAATTCCCCTACATGACACATTCTCAGGATGAACCCCTTTTCTAATATGACACATATATAACTAGCATTAAAAAGAGCAAGGCTATGACAGTATAGTTACAGATGCTATCTTGACATTTTTAGCCTCCATGGATGTCCCTGTTTGTCTCTTTTGCCAAGGATGGGCAAAAGGTATATACCAGGAGTCCCCAAACTTGGCAACTTTAAGACTTGTGGACTTCAACTCGCAGAATTCTGGGAGTTGAAGTCCACAAATCTTAAAGTTGCCAAGTTTGGGGACCCCTGGTATATAGAGATCTATTCTGTTTGATTACTTTTATATATGAGCAAGGTTCTCTGATTCTCAGAAGTATACTGCTGGAATGAAAAGCATTAATAGAATTCAGAGGTGGATTTAAAAGAGGATTTCCCTCCTCTTTCTGTACCACACCAAACTGAATCCAAAATGAAAAAAAAGTTCTCAGGCTTAGTATTATTTTATGAAAACTTTCAACAGGCAAAGGGCATCTTCTCTGGTCACAAGGCTAAGACATAGCAGCAGGTTTTAGACTCTAAATTGTCTTAATTTGCTTGCTTGTTTCAATGACATCATTACAGAAAAATATTTTTCTGAGTGTCCTATTGGGTTTTTTTTAATATGGAGTGATTGGAAGCAATGCAGAAGCAATGGTTAAAGGGTCTTGAAGTTCTAATTAAAAATAAACAGATATTACTAGCCAAAAATTCTGGGGCACTTTCAATTCCCTACTCTTCATTTGTTTGTGACTTGCCTGCCCTCTGAATTATAGTTGTCAAAGATGACAGTTGCTAAGTGAACAGGTGTCTCTGCTTCTTGCACTACACAACCAGAGGGACCCAATTCACACCTCCTGTCTCTTCTTCCTTCTTATTATGTTTCCTGTGCATTCATTCTCCACCTTCAAAGCCAAATCTGCAACCACTTCAGTCTTTCTGTCCTAAGCAAAGTTAATTGCTGCATCTAGCTGAAGGCTGACATTTGGAGATGACTGCAGCAAGGTAAGAAGGAGGGGAGGGGAACTAAACATCAGTGACCACTTGGAGAATGGAAATTTCCTAGAAAGGAATAAAGGCTGCATCTCTGCTGCAAATATAAACCAGTCTAAGGTCAGTTTCTGTCCTGTAACAGGTTTTATGGGCATTTCTAAGCTTAGTGGTAGGGCATCTTCTTAACATTCAAAAGGTCCAATTCCTGGCATTCTCAACTAAGGTCTGAGAAGGTATTTAAAAAGCAATCAGTAAAAGAGAGAAAGGCTCTTAAGGCAGAATGAAGACCAAATGTGGCGTCTCAGTTTTATCGGGGTCTGATTAACAGAGATTGGCCTTTGGGAATCAACTTACAGTACATTCAGGTGACCTAAATGTGATGCAGCTTTGATAGTGCCTTTAAAATCTACAGATTAGCCTGCTAGAATTTCAGTGGCAGAGAAACAGAGCATAATGGTGAGCACCATTAGAAAGATGATGGAACTGATTGTTGAGTGCCTGGTTCACAATACACCTGTAGCTATACATAGTTCTTAATGCTAAACTGGGGGCTAATTGTTCTAATGTAGGGATGAGCACTTTCTGGCCGAGGACCATATCAGATCAAATCTCTTTGGAGTTTTCTGTCCCTCCAATTTGGAAAAAAGAAATAGGAATCATAAAGAGGTAGAGAAGATGCTCACCCATTTGGACTCTGGTCCTATCACTTTAATCCTACATACAATTCAATTCCCAAAATATTATCCTGAATAGCCTTTGACAGAATAGTGTATTGGCAACTAAATGATGGGCAACATGACATGTTCCTTCTCTCTGGTCAGCCTGTCGATCCTCTGATCTCCTTACCAATTTTCTGATTTTATTTTTTTTTGAAGAATCATAGGAGTTGAATTGTGTCATTAAATGAAAGTATAGTGGCATATTTCACAGGCCAAGATTACACAATATGTTAAACTAAAGTACAATTGGTTCAATAGGTTATCCAAATTCATCCTATATGTTTACCTTATTCTATACCGTGTCATGGGAAGTCAGGAAACTAAATTAATTGAGTAGATGCAGTATAGTGTATTCTAAAAACATAATCATAATATGTGGAATACTTTGTAGTCTCTTGACTGTTTTCCTGCAGACAATCAAGCAGAAAGCACCAAAGCCCACAAAGTTTAACCCTTGAGCTACATTTATTCTCTTCTATTGGTACATAGTCGTAATATACTTTGGTGGACTTATAAAAGGCTTTGTAATTTCTTGCACATCTTCAGAGCTGGAGTATTAATCTATATGGAAGGAAGGAAGGAAGGAAAGAAGGAAGGAAGGAGGGAAGGAAGGAAGGAAGGAAGGAAGGAAGGAAGGAAGGAAGGAAGGAAGGAAGGAAGGAAATTCCCACTGCTCATTCACTTTGTAAACTTGTTTTTGCTCAGTTGCTATTTGGTATCTATGTACATTGCTGTATCATACACCAACACATATCCACAAATACAGTTTATGTATAAAGTGTCCACTAATTAGACCTTACTTCTCTTGCTTGGTTTATGTTCCACATTTTCTTCAGGTGATTAAGGATTAGTAGATAACATGTTGCTACCCAAATTTTCCCCACAAGACCTTCTGTGAGGTGGGCTGACTGAGACATAGCTCATTAAATCTCTGTAGTGGGAAATGGATTTGAGCCTCAATCTCCTGGCCCCGTTTGTGGTTTTTAATATGTTTATTTATTTGAGAAGTGGGTTTTTTGTTTGTTTGTAGAATAGCTTATTGTGTGAATCCAGCCTCAGCTTATTGAACCAGTGATGGTTACCTATAGCTTTATGTATTATATGACCACTGTGAGTTAATATACCATGAAAACTGAACTATGAACTATATAGCAAGCATTGGAGTAATCCAGGATTTTAGTATAGCCATAACTGGACGGTATCATATTCTCCCAATTAAAAGGGGAAGCCCCCAAAAGTTCTTCAAGTATTTAGAACCTCTCCCTTGTTTTTAATTAGCTCTATTTCACACCAATTCACTTTTAAGGAGAATGAGGATGTTGTGAACAGTTTTATTGCCCCCTTTCCATCCTGCAGTACAATGTCCTTTCTGAAACTGAGTATGGCTCACCAGGAGTTTAAACATTAAATCATGCAGTAGATCTTTCGTCACTGGAGCAAGAGCTTCCTAACCATGATGCTGTGTCCCAGAATCAAACTGAAAAAAAGGTTTTTCTCTGCCAGTATTAAACTGAATCAGTCCAACGGTAGGCAACAATAGTAGATTGTCAAGGACAACAAAGGACTTGTGAATCCAGAGAGTTGTCTAAAGACTGTTTTGACTCTTTGGGTGTGTGCGTTTTTCCAGTGCTCTGATTAATTATTATAAATAATTTTAAAATGTGTCCATGAAAGAGTGCATAAGAATAGATGTTCAGTTGGGGAGGGGAAGGTTTGTGTGCACAGGAAACCACAAAACACATCACAGACTTGTCCAAAGATTTCCTCTCATTATTTTTTCCATCAGGGAAGACTTTTTCCCCATACAGTGGCCTTGCTGATGACATGCAAAAAGGCTCTAATGTGCAAGCCACAACATACATTGTAATGTTGTTGCCAAGCTAAGCGTCCACACTCGTTTATGACTAGTCTGGTGATTAGGAAGAGGAAACCATTGTCTAAGAGGTTGGACAACATGGCAGGGTAGCAATTATTTCTATTTCTCATACGTTTGGGAGTAGAGAGGTAACACTGCTAACTGGATTTGGTATAATAAGATAAGAAAAATATCATGGCCTAGCCTTGAGAGCAGGGATGCTTTGATAGAAAATGAGGATAAAAGGAAAGGTATAAATTCACAGATAATTTACTATACTATGAAACTGTTACAATAGCCCAAACAAAGGACTTGAGAATCTCAAGAATGAGGCATTGCAACTGTTTTGAAAGCTGGCTTGGAGGAATTTGATAATACTTTTAAAACTGATAAAGAGATATGAACATTTCTAGCTTGACCATTCCTCAAAAATTGGGGGCAGCATCTGCCAGATATTACCCGAGAATCAAAAATAGAGCTAGATTAGGACATTTTGCTTCTTGACACAAAAAAATCCTTATAACTCTTCCTAGTTGAAACCTTATTTGACTTTGACTAGCTCTTGTATCTTTCTTATACTATAGTACTTATAATGGTGCAAGTGTCTACCACTATAACTGAAAAGCACCAACTTAGCTTAGGGGGACAAAGCAAGACCCTTGACATACCTCTCTCCCCTCCCATTCTTATGAAACTGCTTCATTTTTCCCCAATGGTTGAGTCTGTCTGAACTAAATATCTGAAATCTACTTCTTGGGCATCATAGTCAATGGAAATAAAGTGTCGATCCCTAACAGGACTAAGCTATATGATAACCTGACCAAGCAAAATTTATAGGGACACATCACAACATAATAAATAACATATTGCAAATATATGGGTGATTTTGCAATAAGACCTATTTGGATACAGCAGGAACTAACTTTGTAATGACTTGGGTTGATAATTTTATTATGAATTATTCACCATCCCAACACATATGACAACTTTTCAGTAATTATTGATGCATGACTCCATTTATTATATGTAAATAATGAGTTTTCATGTAAAACAAAGTTGTTGTTACTAATATTTTCCAAAACCAATTTTCTGCAATGTTTGCTTCTCATGATCTTCCCATGGCAGAACATGTCGCATTTGAAAGACAAATGCAATTATGGTTTATACTTTCAATTTAGTAAAAGCCAACACGATGTAAGTTTGAAGCGATGAACTAGGGTTAGAAAAACTTGAATAAAGATCCAGCTCAGCCTTTAAACTTTTGGTGGCCTTTAATGAATTGTGAAGTTTATAAGGAACAAATTATAATTTCCAGTATTTTCATCTTCTAGGAGGAAAGATTGGACAAATGGTTGTGCATAAATACATAAAAATTAAGACAGCAATGAGCAAATTGTTAAAATAGTTTGAATTTATTAGAAAAGATTCTATTGAATGAGAACAGTCCCTTTAAAAACAGCATATTTTTAAAAAGATATTCATTATTTGTAATACAAACTAATATACAAATCAGTGAATGAAAGGCACCATCCTTAAAGAACATGGCACTTTACAAAGTCACACACTATTTTAGAAGTTAAATATTCCACTCAGGTGTTGAATTTAAATATGGAAGTGGAGAAAAGTTTTTTGAATCCCAAATACACCAATTAGTTTTGAGAGGTTGTCTATGAATATGTTGACATTTATGCGGAATAAGTTCAGGGAAGTAAATTTTGAAGTTTGCACAGTTGGAAAGGTAAACATTTTTTATGACTCAAGCTATTTAAATACAGCTTTTAGAGCTTATTGATATTCTAAGAATGATGGGAGAAAGTTCCAGTTGATCTAAAAAGAATGTTCTTTTTTCTTCTTGAGGATATTGAATAAATTAATCATTTACATGTGCATAATCAGTTACATCTCACATATTTGATTTCAAATGTATTTACACTAAGAATCATTCCACTGAAATAAATATGAGTTATCATTGCTAACTTAAATCTCATTGATTTCATTTGGCTGATGCTAAGCTTGTCTGAATCTGGATATTCAACCTATGTTTTCATATCTAAGACATATCCAGAAATCAATTGTCATACCCAGAAAACAATATTTACAGTACTAATCTCAGGTTGTTGCTTTCTATTACAACAGCTTATTCTATATATCAACCAAACCTTGTATTCCAAACCTTGTAAAATATACGGTTTGTGTATAGACTAACTACCAGCATTCCCCAGCTAGCCAATTGGCTGGGGAATTCAAAGAATTGAAGTCCACACACCTTTACATTCACAAGGCTTTTATACTATATATATATAGTGGAAATCACCAAAACAGCCTCAAGAAGATACCAAGCAGCCTCTGTGGGTATAGACTACTAAGTGATTTTTAGGGAAGGAAATTGAAAATTAGGAAGATGGGACCAATGGAAATTGGCATAATGGAAAAACTGCTCTAAATTCTAAGCAGGTATGTCCTAGCATACTGCAACACTTTATTTTAGGAATTGTGTAATTCCATAACCTAGGTGTTAGATGAGCATCTTCTGAAGCCAACTGTGTCTACTCATGCAAAAGGTATGGTGGTGAATCAACTCATTTGTTCATAAACCTCCTAGTCAAATAGCTTCCATTTTTGTATTTGAAGTTCACAGTGGTTGCTAGATTTGTAGAATACAATTAATTTACAGCTCAATTCACTTGCTTGGAGATCCAGACAACATATTGAATCATAAAGTAACTCTATAACATACTAAGGTTAAAACTAATTTTTCTGCAAATACTGCTGTTAGGTCTTAGGTAATATTGTTAAACACATGTGAACCCATTGTATATGGAATTGACTGTAGCCCTCAGTTCTAAAAGGACCCAATCATCATCTGGAATAACAGCAGTAGAATGGTATACCATGTCAATCAAAGCTCCAAACAGGGTGTGTGGTGTGTGTGACTTGATTGTTTTTTTCCCCAATCTGACACCTTTCAGGTAAAATGGGACTAATTGTCCTACAGCTACCAAGCTGGTTAAACATTCTGGGCATTGCAGCTTTAAGGCATAGGAGCTCCTGATGGTAAGCAGAAATAATCAACTAGTTGATTAAACTGGTTGTGTTGGTTTTAGGTGCTGTCTTTTCCAGTAGATAGCATGATCTTCCTCCCAGTGTTGTTCCTGAGACTGAGGACTATGAGTGCTAGCTTGAGCAGAGGATCAGAGTTGATCCATCTGTACAGTAGAGATATAATGTTTTTTGACTCATAAGATTTGGGATTTGGTCGTGTCCATTCATGGCTCCCTTTTGGTTTCAAGTTACAATGTAAGCTAACATGGCTGAGGAGAGGGGAATGCAGCAGCTAAAGATGCAGGTGTGATCTTGAACTGTATCCCTAAACTATAGATTTTGATATTTCATGATAAAATTTGGTTTTACCATGCCCAGGCATCCACAAAGTTTTTTTTTATTATTTATTTCTCAGATTTATATTCTGCCATGATCCTGAATAGAGTTGCAGTAGTTTACAATAACTACAATAATAATAATTCCAAAGACCCTATAAAATAAAGGCTTTTAAAAAAAATAACACTATTTGACACCATTCCACAAATACACTTCTGGAAAAGCACAGTTTTCAGCTTTTTCAAGAAGGCAGATATTGTTGGGGAAATAAATATTCAGTGGAAGACCACTGCAGAGATCCAGCCCAAAATGCTCTCAGAAACAGGGACTAAAGAAACTGATACTTCTGAAATTAATTAATAGTTAGAACATGTGTATTTTTTATTTCAAATCAATGTCTGAAAAAAAATCTTTATTTTAAAAAGAAAAAAATGAAGCAATATGTTTCCATGTGATCAAAATTTAACGGTAAGTTTAAAGATTGAATTAATTTTATGATGACATATATGGATCATATTTATCTTTCCTATTTTTGTTTTTTTCCTTTTATGTTTATTTTAACCACTATATGCAGTTTGTTAGATATTGTTAGTCACGCTTTATTTTTTTTTAAAGCAGACTTGGGCCCATTCTGCAAAAAATTTTATACATTTTAGTATCCGGGAATAAGATGAACCTCCTGGATGGTACAGTATGAATGTTTTAGAAATATTAAGCTGATCTTAGGGAAGGTAATGGATCATATACAGACTTATAGAAAAATTATTATGTTTCTATTCCAGGAAAATGTATATATTTTTAAATATCTAGCTATTTCCATGCGAGGATTGGTATTTTGCTTTTTCATATTACAAAATATATGTTAATGCAAATATGTGTATTATGGTCAGTGGTTTGCATATGGTTACAACAATCAAAAGCTCTTTTCCCAAGATGATAAAAACAAAACAAAAGAACATATAGAAAGAAAGAAAAATGAAGCTGTTGCATAAAGTAAGTCAGTCTTTGCTATAAACTGTTCCAGACATGGATTATACACTTGCTATGATTTCTCTTGTTCTCTCTGATCTTTTCTATATACTTAAACATTTGGTCTGATTCAAACTTCTTTAAAAAAACAGAAAAGCTGACATATTTTGCATCCTTCAGTTGGCTTAATTAAAACATTGCCTTGATATAGATTTGAATTATTTTTATGCTTTGCTTGAAACAAATATATTAATATTTTATTGCTGTGTCTTTTGAAGATAAGGACTGGATAGATATAATCTTCCAGCTCTCCAGATGGGATATATCTGTACTTCTGTCCCTTGATTCATTTTCTCCAAATGCAGGATTATGGAGAATTGCCCTTCTTCACAGCAGCAAGCCTACTGTGTGAGATGCGTTGATTTGAGTGAAACTGACTGGTCTGAATCACGTAGCTAAAAGTAAGCTTCAAGCTTGAGCCTTTCTGAGTATTAATTCAACCCTACAGACATTAGTTTAACTTGACTACTGAACTAATCCATTTTCTGGATGGGTATAATACTGTACATCGAACCTGCCCCTAACTGCTCTAAATCTAAAAAGTAAAGCACACAAAGATTAAAAAAGAAAGAAGGAGAAAGAGAAACATAAACCTAACACAAACCAAGCGTAGCATGTTGTACAAATAAAATAAAATCTATATTTTTAAGCCTAGGTTTTTAACTGATCTAACTTAAAAGGACCAAAAATAGTTTCTTTTTTATCTAGAGTACAGAACTGCCTAGAGCAAAATGGATTTTGGCTGAATATTAGAAGTAACATCCTTTTGAATAAAAAATTTTTATTAGTTTTACAAAGTTTTGAGGAAAAGGGTAATGGGTATGGTTACAAATTTTGATAGCTACATTATGCAGGAAATGGTACTCCCCCCGGTTCTCATAACTTTCACATATTAATAAACAAGATAATTATTACTTAGCTATATTTTGACAGCTAGAAGTAACATCCTTCAAGGTAAACAATTCAATAGAAATAAATGCATATAATGATGAACATTCTCACTGAAGAATTGCTTCTACATGGAAAGACCCAACAGCCATGTGGTGGAACTGCTCCAACTTTTGATTTCATTGACCAAGCAGAGAATAGCTTGACCAACATGGATCCACTTCAAATTAGAATTATAAACTACTATAAACTACTAGAATTATAAACTACTATTATAAACTACTATAAACTGAGTTGAAGAGATCCCAGTACTTTGCTTTTCTCATATTGTAAATTATACAATTGGTTTGGTGGCTCTTTCATTTATTTGCAGAAACATGCAAATGTCCAATGACCAAATGTCAAATGATCAAACATCACCTAACCAGATGCACCTGACAAGCAGATTTGGAGATCCCACTTACCTCCTCTGCTTGATCCTATGGTAATATCTGTTGATCTTCAAGGAGATAAGACAGTGTAAACCTTGAAAAGTGTGTCCATATCATTAAAGAAGATTTCAAAAGCAATATTTAACGACATGATATTTTTCATCATTATTACTTCCTAATTTGTCTAATAGACAAAGGCACATAAACGCTACAAAGTAATGGTGTCTCCATGTCCATGCAGAAAATCCATGTACAGGGATTGAAATCTAATATGTCCAAATCCACATTCCAAAATAAGCTAGGAGTACACTGAAGCTAACAGATTTAAAGGTCAATAAGACTCATTGAGTCAGCTTCCCCATTTACCAAACATATTTGAGCAATATATGTCGTCACCATGTTCTATGGAAAAGACATACCTATGCAAAATTCTTCTGTGTAAGAAGGATTGCGAAATTCATCAACAAAATAAGCACATACAAATTTTGTCATTTTCCCCACATTTATTATCTATTGTATGTTTTCCATTGCCCTACCTGTTATTTTCACAGAAGCCTAATGAAAATGCATTGGGCTGAAAAATAGTGAGTACAGGAAGAATGTCATTAAAAAACTTCTCAATCTTTTTCTAGTATTCAAATTATAATAGAAGCATAGGAGGAGGGATCTGGATCAGGCAACGTCCTACTAATGCATCTGGAGGTTATTGGTTTAGCAAGCATGTGAACCACTTGGTTGCTTAAGTCTTATCCAACACGTCTTGCCTCCAGATGTGTTGAACTTCAACTCCCCGAAAGGCCAAGCAAGCTGGGAGTTCTGGGAGTTGAAATCCAACACTTCTGGAGGGCACCAAGTTGCAGAAGGCTGATCTGATAAGCACAAGGAACCACTGAAAATTAAAGCACTAGGGCTCAATGGTTGAGATGATGGAATGTGATACAAAACTGCTAAAAGAAAGGGAGAATGAGAGATCAGTGCATTCCTTCATAAGTAAAAGGCTCCTGGAAATTAAGTGGAACAATTTGCCGTGTAATGCAACCCAGGGAAAGAAGAGGGAGCTATTGAAGAAAGTCACTTGATTCAATTTTCCAAAGTGCATCATGGAATCCAAAGCAGAACTGTTTCTTCCTGGTGACATCAATCAGCCTCACATAAGAAATCAACTGGAGATGGGGAGAATTATTCCTCCATTCAGTCTTACGCTGCTTCTGTCACACCTTCCCTGGACAAGGGTCTGTGCGCCACATGGGCAATGGACACCACCATTCTCACCTCCTGAAGTGGCACGAGGCCAGACAAAGCCACCAGCTTCAACTTGCAGGTTGTCCTTTGCGCGATTCCAGCGATGCCATTGTACAACCCCGGATGCTTTTTGGGGTAAGGGCTTTCTGATACGGGGTTGGACAGACCCAGAAAGCCCAGACCGCAAAAAGACCCAGAGAAGACTTGTCATTGCTTCTTCTTGCCTTAGTAGTGGGGGGAAAGTTGCAGCTTCAGTTGCATTGCTGTCCCAGGATACGTGGCACTTGGGATTCTTAGTATCTGCTTCTAAGTTGATTGCACTTAGAAGCAGACATGCTTCGCCTCCATCAGATAACAATTCCTATCATTATAAGCCAGTGAGGCTTCATCAACTGAAGGTGATGGATGTTGGATAGGTGCAAAATTATGGGGAGGCTGCATTAGGATTAAGAGATTTCTAGTTTGTCATCTGCACACCACAAATACCTTGTCATCTCACTTGTAGTCCTCATCTTCCAGTTTCAGCTTTGGCTGGGGGCATCAAGGTTCTTTTTCTGCGGGTTTCTTATGCTCTCTTCAATGGCTGGAAGTTTTATCACCCCAGAAAGCAAGATTCTCCTTTTTTTTTTCCTTTCTGAGATATGTCCCTTCTATCCTTCTGGGAAGGTCCATGTTTCCACCACCCACGCACTCAGAAATCTATCTGTAGGCAGGGGAATCTCTCATCACCAAACAACACTCTCTCTCACTCTCACTCTCTCACTCTCCCTTCCTCTCTCCCTCCCCCCCTCTCTCTCTTCCTCCCTCCCTCTCTCTCTCTTCCTCCCTCCCTCCTTCCATTCCTCCTTCCATTCATCCCCCCCTCTCTCCTCTACCTCAGAAAAAACGCTTCCCAGCCCTTGTCTTCCCAACTGCACCACACACATAAACACAAACATGTACACAAATGATTACATCCACCACAATGCCAAAAACCTCTGCAGAACTCCAGAACCAAGGCCTTTCCAAAAGGTGCAGGTTAATTCCTTCCCAATTGTCTGAAATTTTAAGACACCCTCCTAGCTCTTTTTTCTTACAATGGAAGAGGAAAGGGCTGCTTGGATCAATGATCACTCCCCACATCCTAATCACTGTTCAGTGACATCTCATACTATAAAAGGGATCTTAGGCAGGTCAGCTAAAGTCCTAGTAATAGCAGTCATGCAACATCCTGAGCTTGATGAATATTAACTTCAGGGTTTATTTATCAGTTTGCTATTAGCATGTTTTGTCAAACCAATCCATAAGATATGGTATTATATGAGTATTACGGATTCAGTATATTATCTGAACCCAGATACAGGTTAATTCATTAACCATGTTAAGCGTATTGTGTGAACATAACTAGTACTTGTTAGTAGGGAGTGTGCTAAACAGACTACATGATCCTCCATGTTCAATAGATATAGCTATATTATGCCTTTGGTTATATTAATACTTTTCAGACTGATAAAAACTCTCTGCTGAATTGTAGCAGATGTGCATGCATGTTTTAAACATGCAGAGGAAGGAACCACATATCCTTAAATAAATGCACAATCTTTATCTTTTGCATGTTTAGGCACCCATAAATATATGTTGGGATTTAGATATATAGATATATAATCTTTCCAAATATTTTTACCTTAGATGTTTATCCCAATTTAAATCTACACTATCTGAACATACTATTCTCATCCTTCCTATGCCCAGGTACACCTTTTTTTCGTGCATATACCAGCTACAGCACATATCTAGATTGGCGCACAAACTATATACATACATACAGTTATCTAACTCTTCTTCAGGAACATTGAACCACAAACAGTTTCATTGGCTCACAAGTCTTTCTAAGAGCTTCATGCCTGCATGTTTTTGCAAAACAGGCTGCACACAAGTAGTATCATGTGTAAGATCTGCACATATATCTATTACCACATACATGTACTAGGAAACCATAACCAATGTTGTCTTTTCAGCTTGCATGCCCACAGCCCACACAAATAACTGCAGTGAAGCCCTAACAAGAGTCGTGATTAGGCACAATGATCTATGGTTTGCGTTCTTTCCTAACATATTTTACAAAGCAGAAATCTTTCATGTCTGAAACTGACCTGCAGGGAATGTTACAGATCAGGCATGGTGCAATCTGGTCTGCACAAGCACATTTAGTCAGTTAATAGAACACTCCATTATGCTTTCACTGACCAAAAGCCACACACAATTCTCACACTTCTGCCCTTCCCTCACCACCAGCACACAGCCCCAAATGTAATGGAAATATTTATACTAATTCAATAAGGGATCAAGCCCTCTACTCCACAATAGACAGATGGAAATAACAGCAACATATACATTCCTGAAACTAAGGTCTGAAAAGGCACAAATGGGTAACTGTGGAGAGGGGCTTAATAACCATATTTAGAGGGAAATAACTGCACAGAAATAACTATCATCAGTCATCATCATACCCACCCACCCTTTCTCAGAACAAGCCAGCTCTTCTGTCTCTCCATATCAAACCAAAACACAACCACACACTTGATTGTCTCTGACACATCGTTTTATTTTTTTTCCTTCTCAACCCCCTTTTTCTGAGTAAGTCATATGCATATCGAAGCACACATACATGCACACATATACACACACATACGGAGAGTGATCTGTTCAAGTCTTAGCCCCAGTTAGTTCTATTCATGGAACTCTAATTGTCTACATCACATCTTTATTGCCCAGTCCACTTAAGAGTGTCCTCTGGGTATTTCCAAAGTCCCAATCTATTCCCATACCCCAGTTCTTATTCTTCCTCATCAACCAGAACCTCTTTCTTCAATAACTTTGCCTAGAGACCTTTAGAAGGGTATTAAAGAGATCTTTGAAAGCTGTCTCTCCATTTCTTTCTTCCTATCTGTTCCCGTTGGACAGAAGCTCACCTTCTCCAAAAGGGCATCGCAGAGGGTTAGGAGCACAGGAACTCTCAGTTTGGGGGTGGGGGAGAGAAAAGGAAGGGATCTGTTCAGGCACGGAGCTGCAGAGATTGCCGAGTCCCGCCCGAGACTCCGGCAGGCGAGTCACGAATCGGGGAAGGGAACTCCGGGCCCAAGCGTGACGCATCTGCCAGGCAGTCACGAAGCACCGCTGATTGGGGAGGAAAGCGGGCGGGGGGGGGAGCGCAAGGCGCAGACAGGCGGTAGAGAAAGAAGGACGGGCTGGTGGTGCTAAGAGAAAGTGCCTTAGGTACGATCGCTACAATGGATAGCTCCATGGGAGAAGGCTACTTCAGCACTCAGGACAGCTACTTAGGTAACAAATGCTAGACCAACTCAAGGGATCAATTAGTCTCCTTTACCTGGAGGAAATTCCAGCGGGGGAGGGAGTGTGAATGCATCAAAAGCAATTTTAAAAAATAATTAAATGGTTTGCATGACATTAGAATAATGTATATATCAATTGACAACTGGGGGATATATGATCATCCTATCCCAATTTTTAAAAATATTTCCTGTAAATCAGTAGTATCATCGGAGGAGGGAGGGAGGCTGATTTTTGGATAGATAGATGATAGATAGATAGATAGATAGATAGATAGATAGATAGATAGATAGATAGATAGATAGATAGATAGATAGATAGACAGACAGACAGACAGACAGACAGACAGTTTCTTTCCACTCTCTCCTTAATTTATTTTAAATCCTGTTTTCAATTGTCTGAATTAACACAACACAATACATTCTAAACAAAGAAAAACAAAACCCAGTCAGTGTGTCCAAATGTGCCCAAGCAAGTAAACAACATAATGTCTTAACCAGTTAAGGTTATGCAATGGGACCACCAGCTGTCCATCCCAATTTTAGCCTAAATTAGCTGGCTTTGAAAACCCAGTTTGTTGTCAGTGATTACAACTGAAAACATCTTTTTATTTCTAAAAGCAAGACATATTCCTCAGGTTAGCAAGAGTACAATTCCATATATACTTCGATGTTGTTCAATTGTTTCTTGGGAAATAAACTACACAGTACCCATACTTACATATCGGATAATATGCTAACTTTAATTGAGCAAGCCTGTACAGGCTTACTCAAAAATAAGTTGCAGAGTTCAACTGAAATTTGTACCAAGTAATAAGAAATAAGGTTTAGGAAGATAAAAGTAAGTTATTCAAATATTGTTTTTTAGAAAATATGACAGTTGTTTTGGCATATCTGCTTGGCATTTCCCACTTGATTGCAGAATTTATGAGAAGACACAAGGAATTCATTCATGGGCAGTGATATTTTTAACAATAACTAAGAGCAATCAAAACTCAGTGCTATTAATAAGAAATTTGGAAAACTGTATTCCAAAATAGAAGTACTTGACAGTGCTGCTTTTGTTCTTAAAACGATCATTGTAATAATAATAATTCATCAATGTTTCAACAAACATTTCATATCTTGATTTTATTCCTTGTGTATTTTCAGTAAAAATAAATATGAAGAAACATTCCCAATAAGTAATTGGAATGAGAAATATTATCTAGACATATTAACACTATTCCAGAAGACAAGGCAAGAAACAAAAGGCTAAAAACACAGGAAAGCAGGTTTTGGTTGATAACTGATCCTAAAGGTCAGAGCTGCTCAAAAACAGATTGCCTCGGGAGGTGATGGATTCTCCATTGCTGGGAAATGTTTAATGACTTGTTGTCAGGCTTCACCTTTATTCAGCACTAAGCCATTTAAGAAAGCTCATAAAAAAATCCAAGGACTTCAGAATAATCATTTTCATTGAGAAAAGTGTTAAGTCACAACCAAGAAGTTTATCATATTTGGCTTTTGTTCTTTATTTGTCCTCTTATTCCCAGCAGGTGGGCTCATCTCCATCTGTGTGTTTGCTATCGTCAAACTTGCTTTCATGTTGCTTCTCACTGACAGTGGGATAACTCATTCTCACACTGACCATATGCTGGGAAAGCTGGAAAAGTAGAGGTTAGACTAAATAATCTCCAGGATCCCTTCCAATGCTTCCATTTTATAATTCTATGAATAAAAGAGGGAAAGGTCTCTCATTTTGTAGGTCTTCTGTTGTTAAGAAAGCACATTTGTGACAATTAGGTGGCACAAAGAGAGTCATAAAACTGCCTTATATTGAGCTATGCTATTAATTCATCAAGTCCCAAGATGCTCAGACTGGTGCATGCAGACGCCAATGTGCTAGGGTGCTTGCCAGGCCTTCTGCTCCACTGTATTTTTTATATTTTTAAAATATTGTTTTTATTTTAAAAGGAAGTTGGCATGCTGCAAATCAAATGACATATCCAGGTTATTTATTTCACAGAATGTTTTGGATTCCCCCAAGAGGGTCTTAAAAATTAAAAATAGTAAGAGACTGCAGCCCTGTGCTTGTTTGTGTAAATCAGGGGTGAAATTCAGCAGGTTCTGAAGAACCGGTAGTGGAAATTTTGAGTAGTTCAGAGAACTGGCAAATGTCACCTCTGGCTGGCATCACAGCGTGGTGGGAATGGAGATTTTGCAATATCCTTCCCCTGCCATGCCCACCAAGCCATGCCCACAGAACCGGTAGTAAAAAAAAAATTGAATGTCACCACTGGTGCAAATATGTCTATGTATGGTAAATTTTATTTTAAAAGTAATTGAGATTGACAATCGGTTTTTGGAAGTAAAGTAGTCTCCAATCCCCATTCAAATTAATTGCTGGGTGTTTTTGTGGTTTTTTTGCTTTTTTTTTTGCTTTTTTTTTACTATTAGATGCACTATTTTATGGCAATCCTATAGCAGCCATTTTCTTTGACTGCCCAAGGTATGCTCTTAAAATATCAAATGGGTCCACTGGTCCAGGAAGAGTGGAAATTCTTAAACCAGGCCAGGACTGTCTGATTCAGTGGTTCTCCAAGATTTTACGTTGAAGTATTTTTCTGCCCTGTTTGTTTGTTTGTTTGTTTATTTATTTATTTATTTATTTATTTATTTATTTATTTATTTATTTATTTATTATTCGTATTTATAGACCGCCCCCTCTCCCGAAAGGGACTCGGGGCGGTGTACAGTCACTAAAATGCGTTATAAAATACATACATAAAACAGTTAAATAATTAAATACGTAGGTGGAGGAGGTTGCAAGACTGTATATAGAATAATAAATATAGTACATTAAAAACTCTAATTAAAAAAACCCTTAGCTTCCGTTTCCTGCACCTCTCGGGATTGACAAACCCGTCATCGAGGCGGGCCCTTGAGAGAGCCAAGGGCCATGCCTGCGAGAGAGGGGCCTCCCGCAGGCGGAGCAAGTCTGACCTCAGGTAAATTGATATAAGAATCCAGTGGGGTTAGGGTGCTGCAGATGGTAACAAAGTCAGTAAGGGGGGGGGGGTAAGAGGCAGAATCCTGTTCGTATTTGGATGAGGATGAGGGGGGGCAGATAGAAGTCCAAATGTCCAGATGGTGCAGGCATAATAGAGGTGGCAAAGATGATAAACGATGATAAAAGATGACAAAAGTGGGTGAAAGCCCTATATGGTCCCGAGTGGGCATAAGATGGTCCCAGGTGAGCATGAGCTCATGGACAGAAGTCTAGGGTCCTCAGTGGGTGGGGGGGCGTTCTTAGCCTAGGCCTGCTTAATCCAGGCACCACTCCGGCCTCTCCATGGCCCTAGGCCCGATCTTCCGGTAGCTTCTGCTGTTCTAGACCACCCCCGGCCATCGTCCTGTAACTCCAGACTCTGTCCTGGCTCCCTCCCAAAAAGCCCAAAAACCTCATATTCCAGGCTCTCACCCAGCGTTCCAATATCCTGATGTTAAGCCTTCGGCGTCTTCTTATTAGTGCTGGCTGGTCTGCAGGTGGGGGGAGCCACCAGGGGGCGCTCGGAGATAGCAGATCTTCAGCAAGGCCCCCTGGCAGCGGCATCTCCTCTCCCGTTCTTCTCATTGCCGCCGCTGCCGTCTCTGCTGTTTACTCAGCTGCTCAGCTGCTCAGCTCCATTCTGCTCAGCCAGTCCCAGCCAGTCCCGGCCCTGCCAGTCACTCTCACGGACGTCTCCTTACTCCCTCCGCCATCGCCTGCGCCAAACATATGCGCGCCGTTGCCGTTCCTCTTCCTGCCTTCAGCCCCGGCCCCCGCATCCATTTTCCAGCCTCTCACCTCTCTCCGGCCTCTCTCCAGTCTCCCCGGTCTCCCTGTCAGGTGGTGCCAGGCAACTGGCATCTTTTAAAGGATGTGCTCTAGCAGAAAAATAAAATTCCCACGGAACATACAGAGATGCTACCTTCACCAAATTATTAACTACATCTGGCATGCAATGCTTTTATTGGAAACAGCAAGATAAAAGTCTGGTTTCCCCACTTCCCTCTCTTAGGGAAGTAAACTATCATTCTAGCAACAATTGGGACTTAAGTCATTGGTAAAAGGTAAAGATTTCCCTGTCTAGTTGTGTCTGATTCTAGGTTGCAGTCTGGCAGGGTTCTAAGCAGTGACGGGCGGTCAGTGGAGGCAGGGGAGGCAGAGCCTCACCACTGTCAATCATGAAAAGGAAAAAAAATGTAAACGGGAAAAGGCGAGTGCTGAAGTGAGGTTAGCTAGCTGCTGCCTCACCGTGAATGACTGCCTGTTTAAAAAAGCCTCTAAAGCTCTGAGCTCTGCCGCGAGGAAAAGAAAGCGCTTTAGTCAGTGGGGTGTGGGGGAGAGGAGGAGAGAATGCCTGAGCATTCTATCCTCTCCCCCACACCCCGCTGACTAAAGCACTTTCTTTCGCCCACTGAGCTCTTCCGCGGGCAAAAGAAAGCGCTTTAGTCAGTGGGGTGTCGGGGGAGAGGATAGAATGCTCAGGCATTCTTTCCTCATCTCCCCCACACCCCGCTGACTAAAGTGCTTTCTTTCGCACGCCTGAGCTCTTCCGCGGGCGAAAGAAAGCGTTTTAGTCAGCGGGATGTGGGGGAGAGGAGGAGAGAATGCCTGAGCATTCTATCCTCTCCCCCACACCCCGCTGACTAAAGCGCTTTCTTTTGCCCACCTGAGCTCTTCCGTGGGCGAAAGAAAGCGCTTTAGTCAGTGGGGTGTCAGGGGAGAGGATAGAATGCTTAGGCATTCTCTCCTCCTCTCCCCCACACCCCGCTGACTAAAGCGCTTTCTTTCGCCTGCCTGAGCTCTTCCGCGGGCAAAAGAAAGTGCTTTAGTCAGTGAGGTGTCGGGGGAGAGGAGGAGAGATTCGACACCTCACTGACTAAAGCGCTTTCTTTCGCCCGCCTGAGCTCTTCCACGGGCGAAAGAAAGTGCTTTAGTCAGTGGGGTGTCAGGGGAGAGGATAGAATGCTCAGGCATTCTCTCCTCCTCTCCCCCACACCCCGCTGACTAAAGCGCTTTCTTTCGCCTGCCTGAGCTCTTCCGCGGGCAAAAGAAAGTGCTTTAGTCAGTGAGGTGTCGGGGGAGAGGAGGAGAGATTCGACACCTCACTGACTAAAGCGCTTTCTTTCGCCCGCCTGAGCTCTTCCACGGGCGAAAGAAAGTGCTTTAGTCAGTGGGGTGTCAGGGGAGAGGATAGAATGCTCAGGCATTCTCTCCTCCTCTCCCCCACACCCCGCTGACTAAAGCGCTTTCTTTCACCCGCCTGAGCTCTTCGTACGCTCAGAGCCCCTGGAGCCCTTCCGCCGAGCAGGGTGTTCCCTCACAGCTCCTGTCGTCCTGTCTGGCAGGTGCCACCCGCCCGGGAAGCAGCTGAGCTGGGAAGTCCCGGCCGGCAGTTTGGCTTCCAGAGCGTGCGGTGCGGACGCCAGTGGGCTCCTCTGGGCTCCCGCCTTCCCAAAGCGCGTCCCTGTTTTTGCGGAAAGCAAAAGAATGGAGAAGAAATGGGGAAGCTTCGGGTGGGAAATGAGGCCATGGAAGAGAGTTTTGCCCTTTGCTGGTGAACATGGATCGGTCTTGCGCCCATCCTGGAGAGATCCCACCATGGGCTGGCTTTCAGAGACGTGAAAGGCTCTTTCCTCAGGCAGGCATCTTTTCCAATGAAATAGATCGAGACAGGAAGATCATTTTATTACATTTGAATGTTTTGACTAAAACGGATTCTCTCATTCAAGGAGAGAACCCAAAGACCATCTTTCCGTCCCTTTTATCAAAGAAAATGCCATTGGACAGGGCAAAAATAACTCCTCCTTTGCCCTGGAAATCAGCTACATGGAATTAAACACTATAATCCAACTTCTGTGCGTGTGTGTTTGTGTGTTTGAGAGGGGGAGGGGGGAGAGAGGGAGGAAGGAGGGGAAGGTAAAAGAAAAAGAAAAAGAAGGAAGAAAACTTATTTAAATAAGTTTAAAGCTGTTGCTTTAAATCGGAACTGAGCGTGCCTGGCTGTGGAATTCTGGGAGTTGAAGTCCACAAGTCTAAAAAAATTGCTGCCTCACCAGCCATAAACCTCACCGCACGTCACTGGTTCTAAGTAACACCCCCAATGAAAGAAGACTCTGAGGCTTGAATTTCCTCACAGTTCCACTTTATTAGAGATGTCATATTGGCATGTCTGGGAAATCTGAAAGCTCCTGGGTTTTCCCCACTCAAAAGAATTTCAAAGTCCCTTCCCCTGCACCCACATGTCCTTCACATGGTCCAAACAGTCCACCATGCCAACTTCAGATGCCTCCCAGTCACGCCACTCCAGGTGCAGGTTGAAATGTCCTTGACTCCCAGGGAAAAGAATGTTGTTATGGCCACTCCCAGTTTCCCACAGCTCCAAATGTGGCAGCCCTGAAGATCCTAAGTAAAAGATGGCGTCTAGGGCTGACACGGTGCTTATCTCCGTTTCTTGGCTGAGGGAGCCAGCATTGTTTGAAGACATTTTCCAGGGCCACATGGTCAGCATAGTTATATAACAAAGGCACACATAATGTGGTTACCTTCCCACCAAAGTGGTACCTATTAATCTACTCACATTTGCATGCTTTCCAACATCTAGATGAGCAAGAACTCAAGCATAATGCAGTGCTCAGATCTTGAACTTTTCCAGGTGACAAACTCAGCCTCTTTATCTGCAGAGTTACCTCTAAGCAGTGGTAGATAGTTAAAGCCACATCCTCTTTTTGTCACTATCTTTTGCAACAGTACTTTTGTTATCCCCTTTTCCTACTTTTCTCCATGCCTAAAAGTCTACCAGGGAAGGGGCAAATGCTCTTAGAAGAGTACTAAACTGATTGTTTGCAAAAACAAAAACAAAAAACCTTGTGAAATTAAACGAATGGCTGCATGAGGTGTTTGGTTATCTATCCTTTGTACAAATAGTTTTTATTAAATTTGCATCCAGTTCTTTGTCCAAAGAAATCAGGATAGCTATATGGGTCTTCTCACATTTTCTTCTCACAGCTCTGAAAATAGGGTAAGTTAAAGAGCAAGAAATTCAGCCAAAATCGCTTAATAAGCAAACAGGCTGAACATTTATTTCCATATTTTAACTGAACTTCTTGTCTACTACAGCATATGTAAATGTCATGGACTGCTTACTGAAAAGTTTCAGGCAATGTTTATGAGAGTGCTAAAACTGTGTGATTACTTTCTATATTATTTCTTCTTTGTTTTCTATTTTCTAATCTTCCTTACCACCAAAAAATTCATGTGACCTTTTTCTACTAAATTTACATGTTCCTATGAAACAATTTAACTATTAATCTGACTAAATAAATTGGATAGATTATTTTGTGTTATGTTTATTAAAGAAGAGAAAATCAGTCTGGTGTAATGGTTAAGGTAGCAAACTAGAAACTCAAGAGATTGTGGTTTCTAGTCCTGCCTGAAGCATGATAATCCTGGGCCAGTCACTCTCTCTTAGCCCTAAGAAAGAGGCAATGGCAAGTCTGAACTCTTGCCAAGGAAACTTCAGGGACTTGTCCAGGTAGTCAACAGGAGTCAATCCTGACTTTAAGGATGCATGCACAGAAACATACATACAATTAATAAATGTAGCTTTTTATTAAGAGTAAAATACGGTAATTCCAAAATCATTCAATGAGGCATCATTCACACCCTGGCCAGTGTCTCTTTTCACTTTTATAATCAGGAAGAAGACATTGAAGTATAGCTTGTCAGACAATAGGTTTAAGAAGAGCTTCTATCCATGGACTGACTCAAGGTTACTCACTTGATTTCATGCCTAAGACAAAACTAAAACTCATGCTCTCATTTCTAACCTGGTGCTTTAATAATTCACCACACTATACATTGTTTAACTATGAGATATTAAATGTATCACAATTGGCTGGGTTCACCAAAAACACTAAAACAATGATGGCGAACCTATGGCACGCATGCCACAAGTGGCACGCGGAGCCATTTGTCAGGGCACGCGAGGCGCTGCCCTGTCAGCTGGCCAGCGCGCAAAGCTATTTTTCGCCTTCCCCAGGCTCCAGAGGCTTTATAGGAGCCTGGGGAGGGCGAAAAGAGCCTCCCCCGCCCCCCCCCTTCAGAACGCTTAAAACCACCCTCCGAGCAAACCGGAAGTGACATCCGGGTTGCTCGGAGGGTCGTTTTAAGCGTTCCGAAGGCTTTAGGGACTGTCCAGAGGCTTCCCTGACGCCTTCGGAGCGCTTAAAACCACCCTCCGAGCAAGCCGGAAGTCACTTCCGGGTTGCTTGGAGGGTGGTTTTAAGTGTTCCGAAGGCTTTAGGGACCGTCCGAGGCTTCCCTGATGCCTTCGGAGCGCTTAAAACCATCCTCCGAGCAACCCGGAAGTCACTTCCGGTTTGCTCGGAGGGTGGTTTTAAGCGCTCCTCTGGGGGGTCGAGGGAGGCTCTTTTCGCCCTCCCCAGGCTCCTATAAAGCCCCTGGAACCTGGGGAGGGCGAAAAAAGCATGTAAAAATGGGGGGTGTCATGCATTGTGCATGCATGCGCACTGGGGGGTCGCGCGTTGCATTATGGGTGCGGCACGCCCGCACTCAACCCCCCTGCACTCCCCCCACTTGTGGCACGCGAGCCAAAAAAGGTTCGCCATCACTGCACTAAAATATTAATACAAAGCATAATGTCTTAACCATGATGTTAAGACTAATCTACCTTTTTTATTATTATCATAAACTACATTCTCTCAACTTTCTTAATTAGGGTTAACATTTGTTTATTGAATTCAGACAGATAAATGACTCACTGAGCCAGAAAAAGAAAATAAACATTAAAATTAAACCAATTTACTAATCTGTGAAAGCAGAAGTCTAGGTTTTCAGGAAGAATTATCCAGTATATACTTAGGTTAATTTGTGGATCATACACAAGAAACCATTTCAGGACTGAAATTTTCAGAAGCAGGCATAATGTCACCATGCGGATAAATCATACAATTCTGTTTCAGGTATCCTGCAGAAGTACACATCAACTGCATAAATCAGAAATAATGTTGTGGAAACAACCATTTTCCTAAGTTCTTCCCACGGGCCAAAAGTTTAATCAGAAAAAGAGCCCATGATTGAGATCCTAATAAAATGTCTAGGATGATTGTCTAGAGAAAGGGGATCAAAACAAAATGCAATCATTTAAGATCCCAGTCTGAGATGGAAACTGCAAGAATATCTCCACCCTTTCCTCTTGGCTTGCTTGCACATGTTCTCTCCCCCCCCCCCACTCCCTCTCTCTCTCTCCCACCCCCTCTGCAGTGGGTTATTAGAATGTGAGTCGGGTGCTGCTGCTGAGAGCCGGTTGCTATAAATAGCTCAGCTGCTCCACACGATCCCTTTTGCACCAGGCTGCAGAGAACTATATATAGCACTTGGCAACTCAAGGAGCTTCCCATCACCCTCCCCAGCATGGCCAGAGATCACTGCTCCTCTTGCTTCACTAGGATTATGCATCTGGTCCCCTCCAACAGAGACCAAGAGTCTCCCAGGAATAACAAGAGAGACATTCATTGTGTGGTAGCTACCATGAAACGACTCTTTGCCAGCTGCTTTACCTGGACAGCAGTTTATGTGCAGTGACTAATGAAGGAAGAGTTCATTCAGTCCCACATTGCCTGGTGCTTAATCCAATCTTGAATTGGCCCTTCAGACTCAGGATTATCAACACAAGATGGGCAGCAATTTTCCAGGAATTTTCCTAATCCTACTTTGCAGGCCAAATTATAGATCAGCTCCCTTCCCTTTGTTCGTGTGAGCTTGTTCCGGAGGATACAATTTCTGTTTCATTTTACTGCTCATGCCTGTAATCTTTGGCAATAGCAGGATGTTCAAGGAAAAACCTCAAGCAACAAAGGGGGCATTAGGAAGGAACCAAAAGGGCTTGAGATGTGCTCAAGTCATAGCTGTTTTATTATCAAGGCAGAATCATCAGCACTTATCAGGGGTGTGCTAGGAATGAATGCAGTAGTAAGAGCTGTGTGTTGATATATAACAAATCATACACTTAATCTCTACTCTAGTTCTCACCATTTGAATATCTTTCTTTCCTAGATGCCTCCCTTAAATAACCACTTTGATCCTTGCCGAATTCACACAACACATTTCCCACATCAGGTTGAAGAATTTGCAGTTGCAGTTTCATAGCATGCAAGGCTTGGGCAGTTTTAACGTTGCTAAGAATGTTGCATTAATCCATCTCCTTTGATTCATTTATGATTCTATGCATTGTGTAAAACCCAGAAAAATGCCTAATCCAATAACCAACTCAGGTGTGCGGTATGACTCCAGATAGAGAGTAACAGTGCAATGATTAACATTAAACGTTGGGTTTGTTTTAAGATTTCACAAAAGATTTTAAATAGGAGTTCAATAATTATTATCACATTTCTGGTATAGGTGAGGAGGAACAGATTTTAAAACAATTTTAGCAATTAACTATAAGGTCCATTTTAGGATAAGAAAAGAACATGGGGTGGGGCTAATCATCCATCTCAGCCTAGTCTAGACTACTTCTTATTTTAGCCCAGAACAAATAATTAACAATGTCAGCATTCTCTATTATGAACTCATAAACCATTTCTTGAATTATTTCAAGCGTCACTTATATGACCTACTATAAATATCTCCTCCCATCTTAGATAGTCAGAAGAGAAGCATAATTTTGTTAAACTTGGGAGTCCTGGGAGTAATTAACTATTTGTTTAAGCTTCTGCCACTTTATAAAATGAGCTTTTATGCTTTCTCTGACCTTTCTAATCTCTTGTCAAGAATATCCTCTAAACAAATCTTCAGCCTCACAGTTCCCCAAACATTTTGGGGGCTTTCAGCTGGAAGTACAGCTGCAACAAATCCAGGAGAGTGCCAGGTTTGGGGAAACTGTTCTAAAGTTATTCTCCCAGCAGAAAATGCTCAATGTGTAGCACATTTTACAACAATAAAGAAAGCACAAACCAGCTGAAGTCCATTTCTTTGCAAATCCAAAGTCAGTGAGATTTTGCTTTGGGCATACGCAGTAAGACTATCTGTAATGTAACCCTTTTTTTAACCTGGAAGATTCAATGACCAGGCTGCTGGAGAAACAAAGTCTGGATTAATCTTAATAGCACTTCACAATATGGACAAACTTTCACCTGCATACAATCACCCTTACTGAAGAGCTCTCCACCGATCTTGAATCAGTAGAAAATTATGATTATGTGACAAGTTATTTTTTACTCCTGGTGACCACATAGATAGATAGATTGTCTCCATGGCAATCTATCCCTGATCTGGTCCTTCGAGTCTTCCAGTGGTGCACCCGTCGTCTGTGTAACTGAGGCCATTCACCTGCTCCTAGTCATCTTCTTCTCTTTTCTTTCACCTTTCCCAGCAGTACAGCCTTTTCCAGAGTCATGAATCTTCGCATAATGTGTCCAAAATAAAATCATTTGAGCCTGATCATTTGTGCCTCAAATGATAAATCTGGGTTGATTTGTTCAATGGTCAATTGATTTGCTTTCTTGGCTGTCTACAGTATTCCCCAATACTCAAGTCCAAAGGTATCAATGCTCTTTGTGTCCAATTTCTTCAAAGTTAAACTATCACTTATCAGGGAATACCAGTGGCTTGCACAATTGTGATTTTTGTAGATATAGACAGATCGCATCATTTGAATATCTTTTTCAAGGGCTTCATGGCTGCTCTATACCCAGCATGATATTTGCTATCCCCACTGCTGATTTCTACTTTACATCCATGCCTCCGCTAACTCACCGTTGAATAATGATGCTTGATTATGCACTTTAAACACAGTTGGGCAATTTTTGAGAGTAAGGGCAGTTGGTACTTATTGGCCACTCTCAGTTAGTGCAGACACTTCCATTTCCGTCCCAGGCACTCTTGCTATTACTGCTTTATATTTCTGATATAGGAAAATGGGCACAATTGCTGGCACCACTGCCCCAGAAAACCCTCTGCACTGTACAACAGCCAATTCACAGCTGGGGAAGCAGTACAACATCTCCGGAGAATTAACTATTTTCAACCCATGGTTGGCAATGAATTTATATCCCACAGAGATCTCAAAGAGGACATACCCTTTTCCAACCTTCCCCACAAGATGAGAGATATTTTCATTCAGAGAAAGATTCCTCCTGATTCTTGGTGAGTTTCCATGAGTCTCCAAAAATCTACTCTTGGCTGTTAGAGAAACTTCCATAGCATCAGATCCACAATCATACAAGTTATGTAAAAGTCAATCCAGGAGGAAGCAGAAAAAGAAGCTGTAAAAACAAGTGGGTGGAAAGAACTAGAATGAAAAAAATTAAAGACTCTCTGTGCACACATTGGGCATTTCACTTTTGAGAAAATGACAACCAAAGAGGAGTAGAAATGATGGAAATCTCCCCTTACAGAAATAAAGAAACTACTTAGGATGCAAATCATTAATGGGGTAGAAGAGGAAGAAAAAGAATTGTGGAGGGGGGAGAAGGAAAAGGAATTAAAATAACAAAAAGTAAATGTGTCTGTAGAGACAAACTCTGTAAAAAATAAATGCATTTCTCTATGCAAACCATTGAAAATTGCAATGTTTAATTAGAAATATTTATGTCACCTTCCTTCCTTCCTTCCTTCCTTCCTTCCTTCCTTCCTTCCTTCCTTCCTGTTTCCTAACTGAAATCTCTAAGCAATAGAGTTGAAGCCTTAAGTCTTTCATCCACACTGAATAGATACTTGCTTAGCGCATGATGCTCCAGATGATTTCAAAGCTTCTCTAGAAACCTCTATTTTTTTTAATTTTGTGCCTTCAAAATCAGTTTTTGGCTCTTGTCAAATGCCTGGATTAGTCGCTGCAGTTTTCATGCCAAGGTTTTTCCTGAAGTGATTTGCAATTGCTTCCTATCTAGGGCTGAGAGAAAATGACTGGCTCAAGATCAACCAGCTAACTTCATGCTTAAAGTAGGGCTGGAACTCATGGTCTCTCAATTTCTAGCCTGGTACCTTAAGCACTGAGTTTAAGTATCTATGACCACTTCATGTAGGCAGCCAAAGCATCTGGTTGCATACTGATGCAATAAATTGGGCCACATCAGATTGCATGTTCCCTTTTGCATGTTTTTCAGCTTCAAAAACTTTCCACAATGAAAATTAACATCAGCACACGCCATATCTCTTCAACCACCACCACATTTTTAATAATGTTAATAATTTGTATTTTCATTGGTGTGGCAACTGTGATTTGCAACATTTATGTGCAAATAATAAGCACATCTGTTGGATCCTGCTGGCAATATGATTGTAGTGCAATCCTATCAACTTGTGGTAATAAATTCTACAAGCCATATATCTGACATATAATTCCTATGGGAAGATAACATTTGTTGGTTTGGTAAGATTTCTATCCTACCATTTTTCCCATTTTTCCAAGAGCTTAAGGCACTCCACATTGTTCTCCACTTTCATCTATTTGACAATAAGCCCGTAAACTAGACATGGCTAAAATAGAGTGAAAAGCTCATGTTTCCCCACCCCCAAATGTGTTTCCTTGTCTGACAGGGAGTGAACTCAGTCCACATCAAAATTACTATGCCATACAAGCTCATTATAACTAGGGATATGCAAAATTTGGTAATCTTGAGAACAGAATATTTAGGGAACCATGCTGAACCTCCTCTTGGAGGACACTGCTCCACCAAACCGCCCCCAGAATGGTATAATCCAGAAAAAGAATCAGCGTATTCTGGAAGATAATAAAACATTCCAGAATTCTTCAGAACAGCTCACTCCCAGATCAACATGTGCTGCACATTTTTAACTGTTACACCTTTTACTGGGTGCTTGACCGTCTCTTCATTATAAGATTTCTGAAATGGAGACAACTGGCTCTTATATCATATTGATAGCTTTCATTTTAGGAGGAAAAGAAGAGCTCTGCAGTCTCACATAAAAAGTATTCCTAATCCAGTGTCTTGTTTCCACAGAGGACTAGCAGAAGCTTCCAGAAAGATTAAAAGTGAGGCATGAAGATAATAACCATGTCCTTGTTCTCTTCCATCAAATAATATTGCCTTGGAAATTGACACACAGCATAGAATCAGTCTTCTAAGGCAGTATCTCTTGCACTTACCCAATTAACATTTGGAAATATGTTCAACTATTAATTCCTTAGCTGATTGTCTTTAACAGACACAGATGTTTTGAGCATCAGTTGGTTGGATTTGGTCACGGTTCGCTAACTGGAAAATGGTTGAAAGTCACTTTTCATTCTAAGTAATCGGAATTCAGAACCTAAAAGCAACATGCTTTGCTTCAGTGGTTTTTTTTATTTGTCCTCTGAAGCTCAGTTAGCATGTGATAATGGATTTTTGCACATGGTCACTTTTCTTTTAAAAGTGGGGGGGAGGGATAAAAAAATGGAACAATTTTGCCACTTGGTGGAAAGAAGGCAAACTGCATTCCCAACAATTGAACACAATATTCACATTGAAGAGTGCTGTGACTGTATACATGTGCATGCATGTTTATACATTCCAATAGAAGAGAAGACTGTATACATTCAAGATAGAGATAATAATAATAATAATAATAATAATAATAATAATAATAATAATAATAATAATAATAATAATAATAATAATAATAATAATAATAATAATAATAAATATTTATTTCTTAGCCGCACCCTCTCCCGAAGGACTCGGGGCGGCGTACAACAAAACATAGGAAATAAATATATCGACATACATATAACAAAACATATACCAAGACATATACACGACATATACAAGGAGGAGGTGAAGTGATAGATAAAAACAAGTAAAAACACAATGTTTAAAAACCCCTAAATAAATTGAATGCAATTAAAATACCCCAAATAAAAAAACCCGTCAGGAGCGATATAGTTGGATCAAAGTTGAGCCAGGCCAGCAACTTGAAAAAGGTGGGTCTTGAGCTTTACACGAAAGGAGCGGAGGTCAGAGGTATTCCTAATATCCGGAGGGAGGTCATTCCACAGGGCTGGGCCCGCCACAGAGAAGGCTCTACTCCTAGGCGCCGCCCCTCGACACTGTCTGGTGGACGGCACCTGGAGGAGGCCCTCTCTGTGCGAGCGGATTGGTCGCAGGGATGTATGGGGCAGAATACGATCCCGCAAGTAACTAGGTCCTGAACCATGGAGCGCTTTAAAGATTGTTATCAAAACCTTGAAACGCACCCGATAGACCACAGAAAGCCAGTGCAGCTCGCGCAGGAACGGTGTCACATGGGAGTACCTAGTACTCCCCATAATTACCCGCGCGGCTGCGTTCTGGACCAACTGTAGCCTCCGGGTGCATTTCAAGGGAAGCCCCATGTAGAGAGCGTTACAGTAGTCCAAGCGAGACGTCACCAGCGCATGAGTGACTGTGCGTAAGGCGTCCTGGTCCAGTAGGGGGCGCAATTGGCGCACCAGGCGAACCTGGTGGAACGCCCCCCTTGCCACGGCTGTCACATGGTCATCCATTGACAGCCGGGCATCCAGGAGGACGCCCAAATTGCGCGCCCACTCCACGGGGGCAAGTTGAATGCCCCCGATGGCCAATGATGGAATTAATTGGCTGAACCGGGGAGCCGGTACCCACAGCCACTCCATCTTGGAGGGGTTGAGTTTGAGTCGGTTGTCATCCATCCAGATCCGTACGGCTTCCACACACCGGGACATCACTTCGATGGCCTCGTTGGGGTGGTTCAGGGTGGAAAAGTACAGCTGAGTATCATCAGCATACAGATGGTATCCCACCCCGAAACCACAGATGATCTCACCCAGCAGCTTCATATATGTGTTGAACAGGAGTGGCGAGAGGACCGACCCCTGTGGCACCCCACAAGTAAGGGGGCGTAGGGTCGACCTCTCCTCCCCTGCCAACACACGCTGCGTCCGGCCAGAAAGGTAGGAGCCGAACCACCGCAAAACGGTGCCCCGGACCCCCAACCCCTCCAGCCGGCGCAGCAGGATACCATGGTCGATGGTATCAAAAGCCGCCGAGAGGTCTAATAGGACCAGGATAGAGGAACAACCTCTATCTCTGGCCCTCCAGAGATCATCCACCAACGCGACCAAGGCCGTCTCCATGCTGTGACCGGGGCGGAAGCCGGACTGGCGCGGGTCTAGATAATCATTTTCCTCCAGATGCCGTGGAAACTGGTAGGCCACCACACTCTCTACAACCTTCGCCAAAAAGGGAAGGTTGGAGACAGGACGATAATTGGCCAGCTCCAAAGGATCCAGGGAAGGCTTCTTGAGCAAGGGTCTCACCACCGCCTCTTTCAAGGCGGCCGGGAGAGACCCCTCGCTCAGCGAAGCGTTCACTAGGTCCAGGAGCCAGTCTCGTGTAACCTCCCAGGATGCCAGTACAAGCCAGAAGGGGCACGGGTCCAATAAACATGTGGTGGGTCGCAGTCGTCCACGCATTCTGTCCAAATCCTCGATGGCAACCAAGTCAAACTCCTCCCAGGTCGATTCCTCAAGACTCGCCACGGACGTCTCCATTGGACCACTAACAGGGACCCAATCCTTCCGAATTTGAGTGATTTTATCCTGCAGATATTTCCCAAATTCCTCTGCTCTGCCCTGTAGAGGGGCCTCCCGCGGCCTCTGAAACAAGAGGGAGCGGGACACCCGAAACAGGGCGGCAGGGCGGTTCTCTGCGGATGCAATGAGAGTGGCACAATATTGGCGTTTGGCCACTCTCAATGCCACAAGGTACGTCCTTAAATGGGCTCGTGCCTGTGTTCGATCAAGTTCGGAACGAGAGGATCTCCAACGACTCTCTAGACGTCTCTTGCGGCATTTCATCACCCTCAGCTCCTCGGTAAACCAAGGGGCCAGGGTGGATCGTTGCCGCCAGAGAGGCCGCAAAGGCGCCACCCGGTTCAAGGCCCCGGAAGTCGCATTATTCCACGCGACCACCAGGTCCTCTACCCGGGGGCGGATCAAGGTTACAGGAGGTGGCCCAAGCTCTGTCTGGAACCTATCTGGTTCCATCAGGCGCCTGGGGCGAAACCATCTAGTGCTTTCCGGTTCCGCCTCCCCGCAGCGGGAGGTAGCACCAGGGAAGTCAAGACGAAGGAGTGAGTGATCTGACCATGACAGGGGAGTGATGGTTAAGTCCCCTCCTCCCAGATCACTCAACCACTGGCCAGAGACAAAAACGAGGTCCAGAGTGTGTCCTCCCTCGTGTGTCGGGCCCTGAATCATTTGAGTCAGGTCCATGGCTGTCATGGAAGCCATGAACTCCCGAACCCCCTCTGATGCTTCTCCCATCGATGGCAGGTTAAAATCCCCCATCACTAAAAGTTTGGGGGTCTCAACCGCCACCGATGCGATCAGCTCGAGGAGTTCAGGCAGGGCCGCTGATGTATAGCGAGGAGCCAGGTATACTATCAGCAGGCCCAACTGTCTCCCAGGGCCCCATTTCACAACAAGGGATTCACATCCGGACGTCTGTGGCGCAGTAGACTCCCTCGGCTCTAAGTCCTCCCGAATAATTACTGCCACCCCACCGCCCCTTCCCTGGGCCCGGGGCTGATGAAATGCTCGGTAGCCTGGTGGGCACATTTCCACGAGGGGAAGACCTCCCTCGTGGCCCAACCAGGTCTCCATTATTCCCGCGAGGTCCGGCTCCCCCTCTAAAATTAGATCGTGAATGAGGGGGGCCTTGTTAACAACGGACCTCGCATTGCATAACAACAGCCTCAGGCCCTGGGTCTGTAACTCTTGACCACCTAGACCGCGGGGATTGGTACAAGCGACCGGGTGTAACCAGCAACCACGGTCTCCCAACCGACTATAAGTTCTTAATCTGTCCTCGTATCTGCCCCTCCCTGCGACCGTTGGAATTAAAGAGCCCTGTATAGGAATGATATCCTCCCCCTCCTCCTCCCTTCCGCTCCTTCTGCTCACGACCACACCTGGAGGCCCAGCTCTCACATCGCTCCTGATCTGACCCACCCGCCCCCGCCCCCCCACCCTGGAGCCCCCTAAAAAGGATAGAAAACATTTCATTAAAAACCCCCTAAGTTTGCGCTTCCTCCACCTCTCTGGGTTCACAAACCCGTCATCAAGGTGGGCCCCGGAGGGGGCAAAGGGCCATGCCTGCGAGAGGGGGGATTCCCGCAGCTGGAGCAAGTCCGACCTCGAATACGTAATGGTAAAAGGCTATGACAAAGTCAGGGTGCTGTTGATGTTAAAATCAATAAGCCAGGATCGCATGGAATGATAGGAATGATATCCTCCTCCTCCCTTCCGCTCCTTCTGCTCGCGACCACACCTGGAGGCCCGGCTCTCACATCGCTCCTGATCTGACCCACCCGCCCCCGCCCCCCCACCCTGGAGTCCCTAGTCTTTTGAGTAAGTGGTGTTCTTACAAAATGACTTGGTGGACATCACCAATCCCAAGACACCCATCCCAAGACAACCATCCCAAGACACCCATCCCAAGACAACCATCCCAAGACTTTGAAAGCCCATAAATTGTTAAGTATGTTCTTTAACACCTAATTGCATTTCCAGAATGTTTCTATCCCCTTTATTTTTGAGACAGATGAACATACTACAATAAGAACTCTAGACAAAGTAATCCAAAATACATTTATTCTTAAAGATTATACAAAACTACTTTGAAGTGTGTCATTTCCTATTTTTTAATAATATAATTTAAAAAAATAAAAACTAGAGCCTTCGTCGGAGAGTTTTTATCTAAAAAGTAATATTGTAAGAGCAATACACTGGAGAAGCTGGGTAAAGGCTAATAACTTCATTCTTTGAAAGATGGACCTTCATTAGAACAACATCAGTGATGAACAGAAACAAGTGTTGATACTGGAAAGCTTTGGAAAACCAAGATTTATAGAACTGTCAAAATATAAGTATAAAAATTAGAAAAGGATACATTTTCACTGGGATTTCTTTTTCATTTTCTTTTCTTGCTAAGCAAAAATACCATTCATATTAGTCTCCTGCATACACATATAGAAAAAATATGTGTGAAATACCTTGAATGCTCTAAGAATACACAAATAAGGAAGGAAAAAACTATCTACTGAACTATTTAATGAATTTGTTTTTTAAAATGTGTCTTTGAAAGTAAAAACAAAAAGGAGCAGATCAGGTTCCAACTTCTTCTTCGAATGGCATCGTTATGTGACAACCCCAATTCCTGTAGTCTTTGGACCCTGAAAAAAAAGTTTTTAAAAGTGCAGTCTGCTTCTTCTATTTTAAAATCTTACAAACTCTGAGTCCTGTAGACTTTTAAAACTGTTTTTCTTTTACAAATACAGTTATTTTCCATTTATGTTTACCAGTTTATCTAAAAATCTCCTAACATTTCCAGGACATTTTATGATATATCCAATTGAGAATAGTTGTAAGAAGAAATCAGTGATCGAACAGCGAGAATCAAACAGAGCAATCCCATCTCCCCCAATTGCAACCAGCAGGAATCGAAATGCTGCATTCAAAGACAATTTTGAAGCAATGTAAAGGGAAACCTAGTAGCAGATGTGCACCTATTCCTTGCATGATGAAGCAAGGCAAAATGGAGTTTCAAGTAACAGTGAGGACAAGCAAGCGAAGGAGTAAACAGGGGTGGGGGGAAGCACTGGATCTCTTACCTTCCTTAACTCCATTTCCCCAAAGCTGGTTGCTCCAACTTCTTTTCTATGTTCTTAACTTCAATACTAGAAAACAACAGTCCTGAATAAATAAACAATAAAATATGAGCTAGGTGGCCCTGATGAAGTAGCCTTAAGATTTTTTTTCCTTTACATGCTTTTTGCATGTTAATCTCAATTACTCAAAAGGAGGTTGTCACAAAGTTTTTCTATTTTCCCCAGCTTGCTGCTTGGAAGATTCATTCAACTGTTTCAATCTGATCTTATCCGCATTATCATTTCTTGATACAGCCTACAGTACCATTTAGTTCAGCATTTCCACTTTCTCCAAGCCAAAAATAAGTTTATAGATTTGTGCTGGGTTGCAATTAGCATTGCAAATCTAAAATCATTTATTTGAAATTTAACCATACAATCCTTTGGAATAAACAAGAAAGGGTTAGCATTCAATCATATTTTTCTAAATTAAACTATCAAACAACCTTGTAGCCTCAACTAAAGGTGGAGACACCTTGCAGCAAAATGGGTGACAAATAAATAAATAAGCAAATAAATAAATACTTCTGCAACACAAACAGTAGCCTACACAACCCACTCGGACATCATCCAATTGAATATCACTCTGAATTATTTACATCTTTTCTCATGCGCTAAGTGTGATTATAGATAGAAATGCAGCTGTGATTGCAACATTTTATTTGAAGCTAAGTGTGTACCTCATCCAGTTTTAAAAATGTATGTTATATTTGCACAGTCAGTATGGTGCAGCAGTGTCCTCCAGCAGTGTGTTCAGCTACCGAAAAAATCAATGCACCCTTAGGCTGCATCAACAGAGGAATAGTATTAAGATCATGTGAAGTATTAGTACTGCTTTATATTGCACTGGTAAGACCATATTTGGAATACTGTGTCCTGTTCTGGTCACCTTGATAAAAAAAGATGTTGAAATTCTAGAAAGAATGCACAGAAGAGCAATTAAGGGAGTAGAGGCTAAACTGTATGATAAACGGTTGCAGGAACTAGGTATGTCTAGTACAATTGTGGGCAATTAACTTTTCCAAGGGGCCACATGAGAAACTGAAACTGTTGTGGAGGGCCTGTCAATGCCCTGCTATCTGCCAATGCCACCTGCCCTCCTGTTGACACCGCCCCAATACTCCATCCTCACACCAATCTGGTCTATGGGGCATAAAATGCCCAAGTCTAACCTAGTCCAATGAAGAGAAGGATTAGGGGTGATAGGATAGCAGTTTCCAGTACTTGAAAAGTTGTCACAGAAAAGAGAGGGCCCACCTATTCTCCAAAGCACCTGAGGGCAGGACAAAAAATAATGGATGGAAGATTATCAAAGAGAGATCCAGCTAGAGTTAAGGAGAAATGTCCTGTCCTTGAAAACAATCAGTAGAACAACCTGCCTCCAGTAGTAGTGAGTGCTCCTACACTGGAGGTTTTTAGAAAGAGATTGGATAGCCATTTGTCCAGAATGGTATAACATCTTGAGAAGTGGGGTGGACTAGAAGGTCCTTTCCAACTCTGTAATTCTGTATCTGTTCTGTATTCAGTCCCATCTTCTCAAATGAATAGATTGTTTCATTGCCTTTTCAGCAGGAAACCACAATATGTCCATTTCTCCACTAGATGTCAGAGTTATCCCATCTTTTCAGCTTTAATGTACAGGTAGTCCTCAAGTTACGACCACAATTGGGCCCAAAATTTATGTTGCTAAGTGAAATATTTGTTAAGTGAGTTTTGCTCCATTTTTACGGCTTTCCTTGCCACAGTTGTTAATAACACGGCTGTGAAGAAAATCTGGCTTCCCCATTCACTTTGCTTCTCACATGACCCCAGGACACTGCAACTCTTATAAATATAAATCAGCCGCCAAAGCATCTGAATTTTTATCGTGTGACCATGGGGATGTGTGAAAAATGGTCGTAAGTCTCTTTTTCCAGTGCTGTTGTAACTTCAGTCACTAAATGAACTGTTGTAAGTTGAGGACTGCCTGCAATGTATAATTCTGAGTCCTTGTGATCTCACAATTCTTGTGAACAAGAATTACATTGTTAATTTAAAAAAAAAAACATCCACACAATTTTTAATTTAGCTTCTTTGTTTTCTCCTTTCTTTACCAGTTTTCCAGAGATGCTGTTGAGAAAACATAGGTAAAAGAGTCACTGCTGGGTTGAGAAACACTGAAGTGGTGATTCCATCCGGCTTATAACAATCTGAAAGTTGGGACAAGGAAAAATATCAAATGATTTTTATTTATTTATTTAGATATCTTCCAGTCACTAATCCTTGCTGCAGCGGTTTTTAGGATATGGTAAGAAAAGGGTAGGGAGACTAAGTCAGAGACCACATTTTTATGCCAGCTGCTATGGGAGCCTTTCAGAGGTGGTATTTAGCAGGTTTTGACCAGTTCTGGAGAACCAGTAGTGGAAATTTTGAGTACTTCAGAGAACCGGTAAATACCACTTCTGGCTGGCCCCGCCCCATCTATTCTCTGCCTCCCAAGTCCCAGCTGATCTGGAGGAAATGGGGATTTTGCAGTAACTTTCCCCTGGAGTGGGGAGGGAATGGAGATTTTACAGTATCCTTCCCCCGCCATGTCCACCAAGTCATATCCACAGAACCGGTAGTAAAAAAAATTGAATCCCACCACTGGAATAACAATTTGGGAGGGCTCACGAGGCTGGCTACTGGGACTGGTGAACGCTTCGTTGGGGGAGGGCCGGATGCCGGCCGCCTTGAAAGAGGCGGTGGTCAGGCCCCTGCTCAAGAAGCCTTCTCTGGACCCAAAGGAACTAGCAAATTATCGTCCTGTCTCCAACCTTCCTTTTTTAGCAAAGGTTGTTGAGAGTGTGGTGGCTCAGCAGTTTCCGCGTCACCTGGAGGAAGATGATTATCTAGACCCGCGCCAGTCCGGCTTCCGACTCGGTCACAGCACGGAGACGGCCTTGGTCGCGTTGGTGGATGATCTCTGGAGGGCAAAGGATGAGGGTTGTTCCTCCATCCTTGTTCTTTTAGATCTCTCGGCGGCCTTCGATACCATCGACCATGGTATCCTATTGCGCCGACTGGAGGGGTTGGGGATTGGAGGCACCGTGCTACGGTGGTTCCACTCCTACCTCTCTGGCCGGACGCAATGTGTGTTGACGGGGGAGCAGAGGTCGACCGCAAGGCCCCTCATTTGTGGGGTCCCACAGGGGTCGATTCTCTCGCCTCTCTTGTTCAACATATATATGAAGCCGCTGGGCGAGATCATCCGTGGTTTTGGGGTGAGTTACCATCTGTACGCTGATGATACTCAGTTGTACATTTCCACCCCAAACCACCCCAACGAGGCTGTCGAAGTGATGACCCGATGTCTGGAAGCCGTACGGGTCTGGATGGATGACAGCAGGCTCAGGCTCAACCCCTCCAAGACAGAGTGGCTGTGGTTCCCGGCTTCCCGATTCAATCAGCTTATTCCATCGCTGACCATCGGGGATGAGCAATTAGCCCCGGTGGAAGGGGCGCGCAACTTGGGCGTCCTCCTTGATGATCGGCTGACCTTAGAAGATCACGTGGCGGCCGTGGCAAGGGGGGCGTTCCACCAGGTTCGCCTCGTGCGCCAGTTGCGGCCCCTTTTGGATCGGGAGGCCTTGCGCACAGTCACTCACGCGCTGGTGACGTCCCGCCTGGACTACTGTAACGCTCTCTACATGGGGCTCCCCTTGAGGTGCGCCCGGAGACTGCAGTTGGTCCAGAATGCAGCCGCGCGGGTTATTATGGGGAGATCGAGATTCTCCCATATAACACCTATCCTGCGCGAGCTGCACTGGCTTCCTGTGGCCTACCGGGTGCGCTTCAAGGTACTGGTTACCATCTTCAAAGCGCTCCATGGCACAGGGCCTAGTTACCTGCGGGATCGCGTCCTGCCCCATACATCCCTGCGACCCACTCGCTCACACAGGGAGGGGCTACTCCGGGTGCCGTCCTCTAGAGAGTGCCTGGGGACGGTGCCCAGGAGTAGGGCCTTCTCTGTGGTGGGCCCTACCCTTTGGAATGACCTCCCCCCAGACATCCGGACAACAACCGATCTTCGCTCCTTCCGTATGAAGCTGAAGACCTACCTGTTTTGTCAAGCCGGCCTGGCATAACGTTACTATCTTGCCACCCCAGGTCATTTTACAATGGGAAATTTTGTTTTAATATTTTTGGGGTTTTAAACTTTGTAAGTATGCTTATTTATGGACTTATTTTTACCTCCTCTGCACGATTTTATGGTGCTATCTTGATTATTGCTCTGTACGTCGCCCCGAGTCCCTGTGGGGAGAGGGGGCGACTAATAAGTTCAATAAAATAAATAAATAAAATAAATTTGCTTCCCCGAGAAATTTCATATTGCTACTAAATAAGGAAAACCCTTTTTACGACTTTCTATTTATACACTGCCAAAAATGAAAAGGAAAAAAAAATGTTTAATCCAGAGCACCTTCCACACAAGCTCTTGGCTCTGGTTTGAGTCAAGAGGCCTATGCAGTACTTTGGTTCCAATTTTGAGAGCTGAATCATTTCCACCTCCCTATTTCAGTTTATTTGAAACCAGGAGGGTTTGATTTGGTACTCTGCAGAATCTGTTCCATGTTTCCATTTGTGGGAAATCTCAAATCCTCTTGCTTTCTGGCTCCTAGACTCCCATCTCCTGTGCCATTTCCCCATCACCACCAATATGGTGTTACTACAATTTCTGAAGCCTTTATTTCCAAAGGTAATCCTTGGTTAAGGACAGCCCGGTTAGTGACTGAACAATCACAATGACAGTACTGATGAATGAGACTTACAGCTGGACCTTGCACTATGACTATTGCCGCAACCTTACAATCCAGTTATCCAGATTCAGGTACTTCGCAACTGATGGGCATTTACATCTGTTGAAGTGTCACATGGTCATTTCTGCCATCTGTATGCTTCACAACAGACTTCTGACAAGCAGTCAATAGTGAAGCCAGCAGTAAAATTGCAAGTCACAGTCACGTAATGTCTTGCTTAAAACCTGTGGATCAGAGGTGGTATTCAGCCAGTTCTTCAGGCGAACTGGTAGTGGCTACTGCGGGAGGCTCCACTCACCCATCCCAATGTAATGCACAAGCACTGGCCAGGCGCATAAGGCCGTGCACATGTGCAGACAAGTATACTCACATTTGCAAACCAGTAGGGAAGGTAAGTGAATCCCACCTCTGCTGTGGATGATTGCCTTAGTGACCACAGAAGAAGTGATTGTAAGTTCAATGCAGTCGCATGATGTTTCATTTAACAACCACATCACTTAGTGATGGATTTTCTAATCCCAAAAATGATTGTTAAGTGAAGACAGCAGTAGAATGGTATAGGAAGATAGTTTGCCTTTCCATCTCATTAGCACCTGAGCTAATCAGGGGTTTTGTTTTAATGTGCAGCGCAGGCAAATGGACTTTCTGAGGGCCATGTCACCAATTGTGTAACATTTTTTGCAATACTTCTATTGATCAGCCTGTTGGAAGAAATGTCCTTCTGGGTTCGGCTCCAAGTGGGGAAAAAGACACTGGAGACATGGAGGCTGCTTGGAAAGATGGTTTTAATGGTGGACAGGACCACATGGCTTGAGCCCTGAACAGAAAAGGTTATCACATGCTTCAATGTTGGTGGAGAAGAAGAGAAGGGAAAGGAAGAGAAGAGAAGAAGGACTTGCAGGGATTTTTTATAATCTGTTTGGCCCCACCTATCTGTTTCCTGTTCCTGTGTAAGAAATGTATTCTGATTGGCTGTCAGACTCACATGGGCCCATGCAAGGGCAACCCTCTAGGCTGAGTTTTGAATCCTGGTTTGGTTGAATTCTCAGGTGCCATGTGGTCAGTTGAGTAAAGGCTTATATTATCATGCCTTCATTCCCATCCCCCTGGAGCTGAAGGGGAGAACTCTTTATTATGTAAAGTGGACTAGCTTGGCCTTCTTAATGGCCCATTGACAAAGTGGGGATGGGCAGGAAGCTGCAGGAATTTACTTTGTGTTTAAAATGTGTTTCTCCCTTTTTTCACATCCAGGAAAATATAATATTCTGCTTTTTCAATATTTCCTAGGATATTTCATTTTTCTGGGAGAGGGCTGGGTGATAACTTCCTACAAGCCTGAGTTGATTAGTATATTGTGCAAACGTAGCAAAACCTTTGCCTAATCTGTTCCCTCTAGCCAAGCCTCTCAGATGTAATTACTTTGAAATTGTCTTCTACAACAGCAACCCAGCTCTGCTGACACATCTTTAAAAATGCATAAGTGCTTTGCTGTTGCTTTCTTTAACATTCCTGTGATTTCAGGACTGTCCTTCCAAATATAACCGGCTTTGATCCGATTAGCTTCAGAACCCAAACACCGTCAGTCGAGTAGCACCACCTTCTTCTTCTTTTACTTGTGCCTTATCCATCATTGGACGTTGGCAATCATGTCGGTAATCCTATTTTTGTCAACAGCCACATAAAAAAGTGTTACCGAGCTTTGTCCAAACCAGTCCCTTAGGTTTTGAAGCCATGATGTTCTTCTGCCTGGACCTCGTTTGCCTTGAATTTTTCCCTGGAGGATTAAGTGAAGGATGTATTTTCCGGGTGTCATATCATATGTCCAAAATACTCTAACTTTCTCTTTTCAATGGCTTTGATTATTTCCCTTTGCTTTCCCAGGCGGCTTATCACCTTCTCATTTGTGATTTTGTCAACCCAGTTTATACTAAATCCACATTTCAAATGCTTCTAGTAGCGCCACCTACTGTTTAAAAATCCTATTACTGTACTAGGCACAAGGCCCCGCCCTTTAACGACTCTTGTCTCCCATTGGTCCCAACGTTTCTATGTACTCCTTCTAGAGAAACAAGTGCTCCATCGTTCCCCCTCATTCTAATTCAGTGAATCCATTGGTTGCAACTCAAACAACCCGCCTTGCTAGGGCCGATCTTGTTATCGAGAAAGTACCTTATTGGCCGAGCAAAAAAAAAAGGCTCCTTGGATACACCCGCCCCCAAGCGAGTTTTGATTGGCGAGGCTGAGCTGTCACAGAAGGAAAGTGGTGGCCCCCTTGCTAGCAACGATGGGCTGTTGACGCTGATCTGGCGTCGCGCGGCGGGCAGGTTCGCTGTCTCAAATGGGGAGGGAGGAGAACGGAGCGTGAGGGTCGCCTGGCTTCCCTCCCTCCGAGTGCGCGTGCGCGTCCCCTATCCACCGGTGCGCCGCGATCCTTTCCACGAAGCCCGCCGGGAGGAGCTGCCGCAACTGCATCGATCCAACTCCGCCCAGACTGGGCAAGCAGAGCCCTACGTCGCAATTCGTTGGGGTTTCCTTTCCGTTCGGTTACGGGGAAAGAGCAGGGCGGCGAGGAGGAGGACTATTGCGGGTGGGAGAGGATTAGCAACAGCTGCCCGCCTTGGGTTAGGGAGACCCTTATTGCTTGCTTGACTTGTGTTGCAGGTACTGCAGGTAGAGTAGAGAGAGCGACTGTCCCAATTCTGTGCCTATGGAGGACAAACCCAGTTCATCCCCTGCTAGCACGGGCAGGAGAGACGAGACATCCGAGAACAGCAGTTTGAGGATAAGACTCTAGGATTTTGCATGCTGGGCAGAGGAAGGGTAGCATTTGAGAATAGGTCAGCATTAGATGGCAGAGGAGATATGGGACTCTGCCTATTGATCTCAGAAGGTGACTGGCAATTGCCAATCTAAGTATTCTTAGATAAAAAAAAAAAAACCAGAAAGTCCAGTTGCCTCGTGAGAGAGAGGGAGGGAGGGAGAGAGAGAGAGAGAGAAAAGCACCTTTGGGATATTCTTTGATAAGTAACTAAGCTTTCTATGGGGAAATGAGTTACGGATATGGCTAATTTGGGGAGTTGGTTTTTTCTGTAAAAAAGTGGAGAGGGACTGAGGTGTTGCTATTTGAGTGTATGATCTTATATGATGGGTTTGTAGCTGGTTGGGGGATGCAGGAGACTTTGAAAAGTAGAAAAGTTAGAGGTTAGAATATGATGTTGGGGTTGTGGGTGGCTTAACTGGCATTGCTGTCGTGCTGTCTGAATGTGATGGGAACCATAATCCAATACATCTGGGGAAATTCAGGTTTGGATAGAATAGGTTAGAAGGGAAGGATTAACAATGATAGTAGTTGTGCCAAAGAAATGGAGCAGGAAGGAGGAAAGGTAGGATAAACGTATCATTTTAGACCGAGGGGAGGATTGCAGTGCCATGAAAGGCTGAGAGAGATTAGATTGGGTCTAATATTAGTTTTAGGAAGGCAAACAAGCTGTGTTTGTGCCAGGAAAAATGGCTTTCCAGATATCTCTGCATGAAGTAGGAATGCAGTAAGGATATCTCATTGTTTTGTTCAATACATTGCACAGTAAGGAAAGAAACGGGGAAATATATTTCATTATTTTACAGATTCCCCAATCCTTCACACCATGCAAGTGGCTGAGGATGCCTGCACCCATTTGGAGGATGAACTGCTCTGTGAGTTACATGTAAAATTATTTTCAACACTTTCAGAGTATCCACAGCCCATTTTTTTTAACAGAAAAATCCACAGTATTTACTAGAGTAGTGCATTTATTCACCAGTGTCTCAGTGATTGAATAATAAGCTGTTTCCCACAGATCACCAAATTACCCATTTCTAGCCTATTGTACAGAGGGAGGGAATAAAAACAAGAACAATTAAGTTTTGAAAACATTCTCTGTATTATGATACTCTGAGTTTAGGTGAGTGGTTGGTTTGCACACTTGCTAATTCTGCTTTTGCTTCATCTCTAGGTAATGATGGGGAGGGGGAATACTTGGGCTGTGTAGACTTTGAAAATGATGTGGAAAAAATACTACAAAATTCATGTGAGCATAGCACTACTCTACTGTTGTTAAAGCAGCATGACATTTTGGAAAGTTTGAAAACAAAATGCAGCTTTATTAACAGCTTATTAGCAAATAAACTGACTCTTTAAAGCAGGTATTTTTTCAGACGTGTTAGAATCCTGAAAAAAGATGAGTTTTAATGACTAGAGGAGAAATGCTGTCCTTGCCCTTGTCTGAGATCTGAGTCATTTCTTTTGGATCATTTTAAAAGCAGGCACATTATGAACAAAAAGTTCACAATCCTATTGATAATATGCTGACACACAAATACAGATGGTTGCTTGTCTGTTCTATATAAGAGAAAGAGGGTAACAAGTCACAATGCTCCCCCACCTCAGTACATAGGATGCACAAAAGATATAGGAGCTGTTGTCTTTTTCTATCCTTTAAATATGCCAGGAATTCTGAGAATTATAGTTTTAACAAATAGAGAAGTCTCACGGGTGAAGAATGCCAGCAGAGAATGAGGGAATGGACATAATAAGTTTAGGACATACTTCAAGCACCATCTTATATGGTTATAAACAGGAACCTATCCCTAAACAGCCTCAAGCTGGTGCACAAGATGTGCTCTTCTTTCCAAGATTTTCTAAGAATAAGTTGGGCTTAGGCCATTTCATTTTCCGAGGAAAAATCTCTAAAATCAAGTGATCTGACAGGCATCATGACAGGATCCTCTCTAAATCATGTGAAGATTGCATTTGTTTGCTTGTTGTTTCCTAAATCAGGCATAGTCTTTCCTGCCTGTTCAGCATGGCTCTGTTGCTTAGATTAATAGTTTAAAGTTGGTGAGGGACCTATCAGCAGTTGAGGGGTACTCATTTCAAAAATTTTAAATGGTCAGCCAAAAGTTGTGATGAACAAAACAGCAATGAAGTTAAGTTTTCCCATGCTAAATCTAGAAGAAGACGGAAACATTTTGTTGCTTATTTATTTTGTGCAAGAAAATGAAAAATCATAACTCAGCATTCAATAGGCCACGGATTACTGACCCATGATTTAAAGGAGAAATGTCTAGAAAAGAGGGTGTAAAGTAAGTATTGTAAGTATATACTGTACTAGTCTTATGGCATATTCATTTATCACTGATTTCCCCAGATTATACTGTATGATGTATGTTCTTTGCTATTTTTGAGCTTGGCCCAGCATACAGAACTCCCTTAAGACCCAATTTTTTATCTTTCTTCCCTTACAGTCTGTGAAGACTGTCGTCTTTATTTCCGTGACTCCTGCCCCCAACATGGACCACCCACCTTTGTGGCTGACACACCTGTTCCAGAAAGAGCTTCATCACGGGCACTGCTGTCCCTGCCTGAGGGACTTCTGGTCAAGGAGCGTTCCCAAGGAGGCTTTGGAGTGTGGAGTGCACTCCCAGCCCTACCTCGTGGCTGCATCTTTGGGCCCTATGAGGGGGAAGTGGTCCGAGAACATCGTGACTGCACCCGTTATTCTTGGGCGGTAAGGAACACACAGATGCACAACACACCAACCAGGCCACCACAATACACAACCCTTGGTGTCTGTGTTAGCTAATAACAGACTTCAGCTGATTTTTTTTTCTTGATTTTGGAATTGTTGACTATTAAGAGATTTGCCCATTTTTTCTTGTGTGTGTTTGTTTCAGTACAGTTAATCCTCAACTTATGACCAGGTGCTGAACTACTATGATATTACAAAAGACACATATACACCTCACAAAATGTACTTATTGCCTAGTTCCAGTGGCTGACCCTGTGATCACATGAACACATTTCAGGCACATTTATGACTATTTGCAGCCTCCTGTAGTCACACAACCATCATTTATAATGTTTTTGCCAAAACCTAGCATTTACTTCTGGTCTTCAGCAAAAGCACAATAGGTTTGCTTAGTGACTATGGCATTCATTAACAACTGTAGATTCACCTAATGACCAGAGTGTGTCACTTAACAACTGCCAGAAAAAAATGTCATATTGAGTTAGTCACGTGATGACATGCTTTAAGCTGTCGTGACTTAGGACTGTAATGGGCAGGCTCCAACATGGTTATAAATCAAGGGCTTCCATGTGTAAAAAATTGGGAGATGGGTGGACTGACACTTCTTGAAAAGGACATTATAGTATTGTGCAACTTCTGTTCCTTGTTCATAGAATAGTTCCAGGTATCACTGATGTCAATTTAATTTATGCTTACATCACCCCTTTTTGGCTTTAGTTTTACCTCAGGAAAACATTGTGATAATATTTCACCACCAGAGTCATCTGGTAGAATTTTGTAAATCCTTTTATTTGAAAAAAAAAGTGTTCTTGGATAAAATGTAATTTCTATCAATGCCTGGGAAAAAATAGTAGTATTGGAAGTGGAAAATAGTATTGCCATTCTGGCTATAGGTGCGTGGGATCTGTCGCCAATTTGAATCCACCTCTCTTTCCCAATTTACCCCCTAGCCTTATTTCCTTCAACAGGTGGCTTCAGTCGTCCTCTAACTTCAGTTTCCCACAACCTTAATTGAGATATTGGGATGAAAAACAAGAGATTTGAATCTATCTAACTTGCTGCCACCAAAAGTTAGCTACTGGTTTGTAACAGGAAATAGGAGTTAAGGGGTTAGCATATATTTCCAGAGCCCCCTCTCAAACCCAGATTTGGCTATGGAAGTAAAATGAATGGGATAATGTACAAGCTGAAGATAATGTGTGTGTTTTCATAGATTGTTCTTAAGGACATGCATTAAAGTTGAGATGTCTTCAAAGAGATCACTTTACAAACTGCCCTAAATCGTAGTTGATTAGTTCCTAATTGCAGTCTAGTATATTATCCACCATAAAAGATATCCAGTGTGGCATCAAAGCTATTATTGGTCTTAAAGTCAGAGAAATCCAGATTCAAATTTCTATATATAGGAAAGTTTGATCCTGAGCCAGGCCTAATCACTTTAATAAGTTTTCATAGATTTTTAAGTGGTGGATGACATAGTTGAATCTGCCATAATGAACCCTTTGGTCAAAGTATGGGATAAAAATATAAGAGTTTATCTTTTCGCCAGGGGTGGGTTCCTGCCAGTTCTAACCTCTTCTATAGAAGAGGTTCCACAAATCTACAGTGCCGTTTAGAACCGGTTCCAGCTCCTTCCCCCCGCCTGCCTGCACATCATCAAGATGAAGAGCGAGAGGAGGTATTCTGGGAGTTGAAGTCCACGAGTCTTAAAGCTGTCGAGTTTGAACACCCCTGGGGGTTTTTTTCTAAAGGGTTAGGGGAGCAAGGGTCTTGTAACTTGACAGCTTTAAGACTTGCACATTCCAATGCCAGAATTCCTGAGCCAACATGACTGGAGGAGGAATTCTGAGAGTTGAAGTCCACAAGTCTTAAAGCTGTCATGTTTGAACACCCCTGGGGGTTTTTCTCTAAAGTGTTAGGTGTGCAAGGGTCTTATAACTTGACAGCTTTAAGATGTGCATGCTTCAAATGCCAGAGTTTCTGAGCCAACATTTTGGGTGCTAAGCAAGGGCAGCGTTAAGTGAGTTTCACCACATTTTACAAGTTGGCTATGCCCACCCAGTCACATGACTGCCAAGCCACTCCCACCTGATCACATGGCCAGCAGGCCACACCTATAGAAGAGGTTCTAAAAAAATTTGAAATCCACCACTGGTTTTCTCCAAATTAATGTTAGATCCAGAGGTGCTGCATTTTAATTGCCATCCACAAGCAGACAGCCAATGTCCATGGCGATAACCAAGTTGAGGAAAGATCTCCCATTGGCACTTCATATTGGTTCTGTTATTCTAAACTGAGATTCCTTCTCCACTCCCAAGATTCAGTTCACACAACCCTCCCAAGAATCTGTAGTTCTTAAGTCTAATTTTCAAACTGTCTGCAAGGGATTGTTTCAGACTTTCAGCAAAAATAACTTATTTGTCTCTCAGCAGAAAAGGGTAAAGAGAGAAATGGGTGTTCCGAAGACAGATGTACAAAAAGATGTCAGGGAGAAAAATGCTATGTTTTAACTCCGGGTGTTTCTATTGCTGCCTTTGGTCATGTCCTTTGCTTGCCCAGAGACCCTATCAAATAATTCCTGCAGATGGAGGGGAAAAATCCATTGCTGTGTTACATGAAAAATGTTGCTGCATTTTTCAGCTTGTTTTCTTTTCAGCAGTGATCAATCAGTCTGTGCAAGGAATAGGCAGGAATAATCGTTACTTCTTTTTTGGGAGGGAGGGAGGAAGGAGAATTCTCTTCAAGTTATTTGGGGAAGAATGGAAACAAAAGATCCTTTCTCTTTCCAGGTTAGATTTTGTGTGAAACCCATTGTGTTTACTGAGTAGGTCTGCATCATCACCAATAAAATCCAGTGATTCTGAAACGTTTTGGGTTACAAAGGGTGGACTATCCGTCCTCCCCGAGCATCAAAACTATGCAACTTTCTTTAGGTCAAGAACCACATCGCTGTTGATGGTGTGGTTAGAATCAAAATTGCAAAAGAGACAGGCCACATAGAACTATTTTAAAATGGATGAGAGATTAAAAAAAATGAAAGTTTATTTTTTTTTCATTTATATTCATTTATATTCCACCTCTTTTATTTTTACTAATAATTAAAGTTGGTGAACATATCCGACACATCTTCCTGATCCTGTTTTCCCCATAATATCAACCCTGTGAAGCAAGTTGGACTGAGAGAAAGGGGTGGGGGGGAGAATGGAGGGAGGAGAGACTGACCCAAGGTTACCTGTTGGCTTTCATAGCTAAAGTGGGACTTGAACTCACAGGCTTTCTAGTGTCTAATTGGTTAAAACTACCGTAGTTATATGTTACTAGTTTTAAGTTAGTTCATGCATTTTAAAATATACCCACATCCTTTTATAATGATCCCTCTCCCTTCACATAGCCCAAGTGCCTGATTTAAAATAATATATGAATAAAATCCCTGCTACGGTACTATTCTCGTACAGTATTTATATCAACACATAGTCATAGACACAGGTTAGGACAGGGTGGATTTAGACACCTTGGAGGCTTAGTGGCGATGGGTAGCAGTTTCTAAGAGAGGATAAGGCCATATTTGACTTCTTGGTGAGGTGTATTAAGTCCTTATGCTATACACCCACCAGAATGTGCAGCCCACGAGCCATTCCAGCTCCTTTTTGGTCTGCTCAGAGCACATCCTGAACGGAGTAAAACATTTGGGCCTCAAGAGATAAAATGGATCTCTTAAGCCCTAAAGCCCTCTGGAAATAGCTCTGTACCTGTGTTGTGGGCGGCTCAAAGTATCCATTTTTCCTGAAAATGTCAATGGCATCCACTCCAATGACATCACCAGGCTACCATCTTGTAGAGGTCAACAAAAAAAAAGGTGATCAGCCTGGCCTCCCAAGGTTTTCCGATCCTCTCCTTAGCTTAGATTCCCAACAACCTCAGAAAGATAGGATGCTTCTGGGAAAGAGCAGGAATTTAACAGAGGAATCCTGCCAGTCAAAGCACTTTGTACATATATTTCCTATATCTTTTTCTTTTTGCTTTTTTTTTTCCTTATCCTTTATGTAGTGAAAGAGAAAAGTAGTTGCTCGGTGTCTTCTGCTTGGTCACACTGAGGATCCCATGAGAATACACACAACTTAGGCTGGAAAAGAGTAAAAGAAGTTTGGGGATTTGAATCCGGGATTGCCAGTCCAAAGCTCTTTTTCTCTACACCACATTGCCACAGTTTTGTGTTTTCAGATAAGACCCTCCTTTTCTCTCCCCACACTCCACTTTTAACTTAAAAGTGTAGAATTCAAGAGAAAGGAGAGAGTTCCAAGAATGTTTTTATAAGAGGAAGAAATAAATAAAATGCAAGCAAACAAATGATTTACAGTTTAAACCAAATATTAGGAAACCCTGTCATGCTGTCTTGCAGTTGCCTTTTGAAGAGGAAGTTTGAAAAGGTATACCTGCAGGATCTTAAGAGCTGCATTGCCATTAGCAAGTCCACACCCTTTCCCCGAAAATACTGCAAGCCTTCATGACAGTTCAGAAGGGGGGATGGGGGGGATGATGACAAGTGCCAGCAGTCTCATATTCCCAGATAGAAAACAATGGACTCTGATCACTCGTGGTTTACGGTATTCCTTTGAAAGAATACAGCTGTGAAGAAGGATTCGGGGATTGTGAGTAACAAATACAAAATCAATTTCCCCAATAAGCTGAGTGAGTAGACAAAAGCTCATAATGAAGCGAAGGGAGGGCTAAAACTCTGCTGGGTTTCAGTAATTGGTAGAGGATAATTTACAAAGGGTTCGGTGTTGCAATTGATTATCAATCACAAGAACAAAATGGTTCCTTCCTCTCTTTCTCCAGTTCACTACTGAGACTCTCTCATCTGTGCTGGATGTTCATTTGTATCTGCATAAGCTGTGAGGACTTGAAGTTGTACAGTTTTCTGAACGATACTTGCAAGCTGCCATTTCACATCTACCTTTGCCTCCCTTGGCCACTACTCTGCATAGCTTTGCTGATGAACCTTGGTGTTATAGTAAATAACATTAATATATACCGATAATTCCTCCCAGCAATCTGATTTCCCTATTTCTGCCTTAAGATAGATGGAGTTTTTCATATCCACTGCAGATGGCACTCTTTACCTCATGAGCCAATGTTTTTACCTTGGCTGTAGGTTATCTACAACCAGCTTAAAATCCCAATCAAATTCTAAAATAAAGGTAGAACTTGTGGGGTTGATTGGATCTTTCTATTCCTTCCATTCTCTCTGCAGGTTCGGAACAATGGGTCCTATTTTTTCATTGATGCTTCTGATGATTCCAAATCCAACTGGATGAGGTGAGCATCTTATGAGAGAATCCCAGTAGAAACCTGAAGGGGAAATCACCACTATCTCAATTGTTATGACATCTGCAGAAACTGAGATCCATAAAACCTCTGGAACCACTAGATAGCAGCCCAGGGAGAAAGCAAATAATTGCCAAATTGTCTTAAGATATTGCATATGATCTCATTTGAATGTTGTGAGATGTTGGTGATCTATGAGAGGTCATAGAGGGAAGAATAGGGATAAATGGGATTTTAGTTTTTTTAAGAAAGAAAGAGAAATGTGAACGCTTAACTCTCATTTTGTTATACCAAATTTTACGGCATAGTTATGGCATAAAAGCACATATAGGCCTCACCCTTGTGGCTTCAATCCAAACACTTACCACATTTGTTCCTTGGGGACTCCAAATGAGCCTAACACTTTTTTTTTAAAGAAGAAGTTGCTTCCTTAGTCATAGGAGAGTCCTTAAATCCACTAGGCCTATAGTTCCCTGGAGACATAATCTGCAATTACTGCTAGTATAAAGACCAAGAATATGTTGCCTCCCCCAACTCTGGTGACTCATCATCCCTGTTCTCCATGCAGATATGTGGCATGTGCCTCCACTGAGGATGAGCAGAACCTAACTGTATTCCAATACCGAGGTTACATCTACTACCGAGTCTGCCAAATTATACCTGCTGACACAGAGCTTCTGATCTGGATTGGAGAGGAATATGCTCGCACTCTAGGACTGCGTTTGGGTAAGTGAAAGAGTAGAGGGGAAGAGGACTAATGGCAACTCCCTCCCTGCTTCCCTCAGTCTTAACAGCCGTATAAGTTTTTCTAAAAGAATTCACCACCTTGGTTAAACCACTGTGGCTATGAGCACACCCTATTTTCTACATCCCCAAAGCAACGCTAGACATTAAAACAAAGGCTATTATTATATTTAAAATTAAATGTAGTTAATTTGATTGCTTTCCAGATTTGTACTTGATAACTTTCCATGTCATTTAAAATTCACAATTTGCTCGTTGATTTTGCCCCATCCTTGTAGGTTGCAAATTGTAATACTGGACTTATCTTATCTTAAAGATGTGTGGAGTTCAATTCCCAGAACTCCCCATACTGACTGGGAAACTCTGGGAACTGAAGTTCACACATTTTCAGGCTGCCAAGATTGAGACTGTGGTTATATTGTCTCAACTGAGACCAGTTAGTTGAAGTAGAAGATTTTTTTTGTGTGTAATAAAACAAAAGCATCCACAGGAGCAGGATCAAAATATGGGGTCTGGCCCGGTCCAAATCTCTCACAAAATTGTGATTTTCCAAAAATAAAAATTAAGCATAGTTAGACACGCATGAAATGAAATAAACATTCAAGGTAGCAAGTTTTGATTCTGATTTTTAATAGCAACCACAGCATCACATTTTAGCCTAGTAATGTGTGTTAAGTAAGTAAGCTCCCCATTAGGAGAGCGAGTGTGCTGAGAAGCGTAATGAGAGTGGTATGGAAGAACATGCACAAACCAGCATACAGGGACACCGAATAGTAAAAGTAATAGTAGTTTACTATGTGGAAATATAGAGGTAATCAGAGTTCAATTTAAAGTCCAAGTCATACACAGTTCAATCAGTCAGTTATCAATGTTCTCAGTTAAGGAATGATCCTTCGAACACAGTCCAGTATCATATAATCAGTTCAGCACACAGTCGCTAACAGTAGCAAAAAACACAGTCACTCCCGATACGTCTAACAAACAGTATTCACCGATCAGCATCTAACGAACAGCGAGCTAACAGTCATTCAGGCTCCATCTTATGGCTGCTTAAGGTAACAGCAACCAATCACATTACAGCAGTACTTAAAGAAACAGTACTCCATCATGGTTTATATATTGCTGACCCAACTGTTAGCTTACATTCCTAACAATGTGCATCCTGAGTAAGGGGCAATATAGGGTTTCATTCCTCATCCCATAAAAAAGGAGTGGTCAGGGCTTAAATTTCCAAGTGAATGCAATGTGGGCCATGGCAACCCCAGCATGGCAAGGGGAATAAAGAACAGTCAATATTTTCCTTTTTAAAAAATATACATGTGCACCCACATTCAAACAACAAAAGAAACAGAAAGTGAAACCAAATAAGAAAATTTATCTAGCTATCTTGCCAGTTTGATCTAGTGGTTAAGGCACCAGACTAGAAATCGTGAGGGAAGCTGTGACAGGCCCAAAGGCACGGAGCTGGCTTTCATGCCTAAGATAGGAAGTAACTCATCTCTTGGTGACTGTGAGTTTTAGTCCTATTTTAGGCATGAAAACCAGCTGGGTGTCTTTGGGCCTGTCACAGTTTCCCTCAGCCCATGACAGCAGGCTTGGGCGACAGACCTGTTAGTCAATTCCTGTCACAACCAGCAAATTAACACAGTAGGAAAAAAAGCAGACCTTGCACTAATGAGAAAAGGAAGAAAGTGTATAATGGCCAAAGTGACCCCAGTGGTGGTAGTTAGCACTTGGGACTGTGATTCCTAAGGGGGCAGAGTGGTTCCAGTAGATCCCAACAGATCCCAGGAACAACATCAGAGCTCTCTGTCCAGAAAAGTCCAGTACTAGCAGCAACTAAGATATTACACAGAACCCTCAAATTCCCGGGCCTCTAGAAGGGGATCTGAGATTAAGAAAGACACATACCACCCATAAAGTTGAGAAGGGAGATTTCTGTCTGCCTATGTATTTAAATTAGCTATCATCTAGCTATCATACAACTTACCAGATCCTTGGACTCATACACTACTACTACATGTCAAGTAGTACCATATGGTGTATGTCAGTTCACCATTATTAGCAATATCTTCTATCAGAGATTGGTAACCATCAGAGCTATTTGTTCTTAGGATTTCTCTTGCACCCTTGGACTGTGTAAAGCCTCCCAGGGATGAGAGGCTATTTGTTCTCAACTATTTTCCTAGGAAAATAATATTGCAGTGGTTTTCTATTGCTTTCTGCAGTGAATTGTCTCAGCTATAGGGGGAAAAACACCAGGAACGTCTCACAATATACCGTATTTTTCAGAGTATAAGGCACACCTTTCCCCCCCCCAAAAAGAGGGTGAAAACCTGGGTGCGTTTTATACTCCAAATGTAGCCCCGCCCATTCGCTCTGTGCATCGCATTTTCGGGCGGTTCCAGGCGACGGGGATCCTCACTTCCACTTGGATTTTGATAACGAGCAGCACAGATCTTTTTATCCATTTAAAACAAACCCTATCACCCTACGCGCATTTAACTGGAGTCGGTGGGATGGGGTGGGGGATGATTTTCCTGGGGGCAGAAGAGGGATTTGGCACTGAAGGCTCCACTCCCAAGACACCCCCATCCTTCTACCTATAGCCTTAGGTGTTGAAAGCCTGGCTTTCTCGCAGCAAGGCCCAATAGAGGCGCAGCACTTGCTGGGAAGACCGGCAACGTGTTTACGAGATGACAGCGTAAACTGTCCTCCACGCCACCTGGAACCGCCCAAAAACATGAGGCACAGAGGCAGCCGTGGTCTGTGGCAATTCCTGCAGCCTGGAACAGATGATTGGGGGTATTCCACCCCAATCAACTCCTCCTGCTGAATCAGGCTGCAATAACGTGCTGGAACTGACCAGGCCATTTCTGTTTGCTGCAAGGACGCTAGCCAGATGAATACCGATGGATGCTGTTAGGCAGAGGCAGAATTTTTTTTCCCTGTTTTCCTCCCCTAAAATTAAAGTGTGTTTTATACATAAATGATCCGATTATTTATTCTCCAAGTTAAGTGATTCACCTTTATGTGCTCACTACTCTCAATCCTTAATTATTCAAATAGTGATTTAACAGCCTCTTTTTAGTCTTCTCAGCTGCCAAAAAGGAGCTAAGTGTTGTCACTTTTCTCTCCCTGTAAATTTTTCTCTCTCTCTGGGGGTTAAAAAAAAAACCAGTATAGTTGGATTGGACCATTAAAGTAAAGTTACCATATTTTTCAGACTATGAGAAGCACCTTTTTTCCTCAAGAAAGAGGCTGAAAATCTGGGTGCGCCTTATACATCGAATATAGCATTTTTTGCCTCCCGAAGCCCCACCCCTTCACCAAAATGGCCGTGCATACCCTTATGGAGGCTTTCAGAGAGCTCCTGGGGGCTGGGGACGGCAGAAATGAGCAACAAATGGACCGGTTTTTTGCCCCAGCCCAGCCCCGAGCAGCATTCTATAAGCCTCCATAAGGCTATGCATGCAATTTTTTGACTAAAACCGGGCCCGTTTTTAGTAAAAAAAAAAACAAAAAACCTCATCCCCCCCCCCCCCCATCAGAAGCATTCTGCAAGTCCCCCCCAAGGCTATTCACACTTTTTTTAAAAAAACGGGCCCGTTTTCATGAAAAATGGGCCATTTTGGAAGGTTTGCAGAGTGCAAAAACTTTTTTTTTCTTTTGGAAAGCCCTTTAACTGATTGATGAGGATTACATCGATCAAGTGCTGTGCCAGCAGAAAGGTGCTGCAGATTGTCAGCGATTTCCTTCTCCAGCACATGGAACACCTGGAAACATCTACCTACCTACCTACTCTCTCTCTCCCTACCTACCTACTATATTTTTCTCTCTCTCTCTCCCTCTCTCTCTCTCTCTCTCTCTCTCTCTTTCTCTCTCCCCATTCCTATCCCTCTATCTACCTACCTACCTACTCTCTCTCCCTACCTATCTACTGTATTTCTCTCTCCCCCCCTCTATCTACCTACGTACCTGTTCTCTCTCTCCCTACCTATCTACTGTATTTCTCTCTCCCTCCCATCTGCCTACGTACCTACCTACTCTCTCTCCTCCTACCTACCTACTATATTTCTCTCTCTCTCTCTCCCTATCCCTCTATCTATCTACCTACCTACTCTCTCTCCCTACCTATCTACTGTATTTCTCTCCCCCCCTCTATCTACCTACGTACCTACCTCTTCTCTCTCTCCCTACCTATCTACTGTATTTCTCCCTCCCATCTACTTACATACCTACCTACACTCTCTCTCTCTCTCCCTACCTCCCTACTGTATCTCGCTATCTCTATTTCTCTCTCTTTCTCTCTATCCCTTTATCTCCCCATCTACCTAACTACTCTCTCTCTCTCCCTACCTACCTACTGTATTTCTCTCTCTTTCTCTCCCTCTCTTATCTCTCTAACTACCTATCTACTTTTTTAAAAAAATTGTCTCTTCAAAACCTTGGTGCGTCTTATACTCCAGTGGATCTTATACTTCGAAAAATATGATATACTGTATTTCCAACCAGGAGTGAAATGCTACCGGTTCTGACCGGTTCGCTAGAACTGGTAGCAAAAAAATGCTAAGGTTCGCCCAAACTGGTAGTAAAAAAAAGCTCCAAAAAGTGGGAAAAAAGGTTCCATGACTGTGCCATCTCAGAACCTTTTTTTTCAAGCAATTGCTTTTTAAAGCAACTTTTTGCTACCAGTTCCAGCAAATAGGTAGTAAAAAAGTGCTTTAAAAAGTGAAAAAAAAGGTTCCGATGATCGTGCAGCACAGCTGATTGTCACGGAACCTTTTTCCCCCTTTTTAACGCCTTTTTTTTACTACCTATTCGCCTGAACCGGCAGGAACAAATGCTTTAAAAAGTTGGGAAAAGAGGTTCCAAAAGTTGTGTGGCTCACAGCTCATCTGCGCGATCATCAGAACCTTTTTTTGTCCACTTTTTAAAGCATTTTTTTTTCCTGCCGGTTTGGGCGAATAGGTAGGAAAAAATGCTTCAAAAAGTGAAAAAAAGGTGGCCACACCTACCCAGTCACGTGACCCACCAAGCCACGCCCACAGAACAAGTGGCAAAAAAAAATAGATTTCATGACTGTTCCCAACCATTTCTGTCCCTTTTTCATTCCTAGTGTTCTGGTCATGGATAAATGGCAGAGTAAATGGCAAAAAGATAGGACCTGTCTAGGCTTCATCTCAATCGTGGACATCAAAATTTTAAGGGGAAGGGTGCTCTCCTGTATTTCAGATGTTAGGAGAGTTACTTCACATAACACACGTGAAGTTAGTTGACCAGGAAGGTTGGATTAGCTTCAAACAATGCCAACTCTCTATCAATTAATACAGGGTTGTTGTTTTTTTAAATGTGCACCCTGTTATCCACTATTGAGTCTCACCATGTGACCCCCAATATCTTGAAAAAATGCAACCCTCCCTTAGAAGAAGCTTGCATACCCCTGACTTAACAAGCCTACTAGATGACGTACTTATCCATGGTTTGTTTCTCAATCTTAGTATCATTAATATACATGGACTTCATCTTCCAGAATTCCCCCAGCCAGCATGCTGAGGTTAAGAAACACTGTTTTGCTCAATTAATTAAGTTGTCTAAATTTCAGGATACATTGGGGATACGTAGATTGATTTTGGCTAATAGCACCCCCAAACAAAAATGTAATCAATTTCAAAACAAAATCCAGGCTAATGGAAGCTTTGCTGCTTCACATCTTCCCTTTTAAATTGATAGACTTAGTATCCTAATTCTAAAATAGCAGCAGTCCCCAACCTTTTTGTCCCCAGGGAATGGTTTCATGGAAGTCAACTTTCCCATGAACCGGGATGGGGGCGATGGTTTCTGTATCACTTTCTTGCCTGCTGCTCACCTCCCCCTGGGCAGTCCCCTGCCTAACCGGCCACAGACCAGTTCTGCTCCATGGCCTGGGAGTTTGTGACCCTTGCTATAAAGCAATATGAAGAACTTTTTTTTCTTATGGGGGTCACATTCTATTGGGCTAAGTATCTGCTGTGTTTATAGGCACTGAATATTATACAATATAACACAGTGTTGCTAGACACCCCCCAAAAAACCCTCCTTTTTCATTTTTTTTTTAGTTGATGTTACAGAATCCCATAAGAAAGCAGAGCTCTTTGCATGATTTGGCGATTGTGAGTTATCAGCCATTTTTACATTTGTATTTATTTGCTTTAACTTGGGCAGTCTATCTGGGCTTTCTAATGGTGTTGTAGGCCTAGGGTAGTTGTAGTCGCCTTCTTATATCAGTGGCAATTCCCCGTGGTACTTCACCTAGTTGTGGCTAAGGTCAGACCCAATCACTGGTGAGATCATCAATTCTACTTACCTCCCCCTCTCTTTCTTTTTCCCTCTCCTCACAACTAGATTCATATCCGGCCCAAGAACAAGAAGTGGTCATTTTTTCAAGTAGAGTTCTTTATTATTTCACACCTGTAGGCAAAATCTTGCCAGACTGAGTTCTCTGCATGTATCATATACTCCAGAGGTGTCAAACTCAAGGTTCATGGGCCAGATTCAGCCCTTGGAGCCTTAGATCTGGCCCACAGAGCTGCCCTGGAAACAGTGAAGGACTGACCTGCGGTGCCTCTGCCAGCAAAACATGCCTCCCCTGAACTCTGTTTTCACTGGCAGAGAGAAGCAGGAGGCTGTTGCAGATAAAAACGGGACCCAGACAAGTGTGCGCAGCCCTCTCAAGGTCCATTTTTACTGGCAGAGGGCAGCAGGAGGTGGTTGCAGATGAAAACGGGGCCCGGGGGGGCGTGCGCAACCCTTCCATGCGCCATTTTCACTGGCAGAGGACTACAAAAGCCGTCGGGGCCAAAAACGGAACTCGGAAGCCTGTTTTTGTTGACAGAGTGCTCAGACCATCACAGGTATGCCCAACATGAGTGAAACCAAGCTGACCGCGCCCACTCTGGCCACACCCAGCCCAGCCCCCAAGATCAAACTTCCCTCAATGAAATCAGGTTTGACATCCCTGATATACTCTGTGAACTATTAGGGTGGGGCTGCCTTCACCTTCTTTCTCTCACACACAATCTTCAGACTGAGTTGCCTCTTATCCCTCTATAATGCACTCCCTGCTCCTGGGTATCCGCCTTCCTTACTATGTTCCATCACACCTCTAGCCAGGTATCTGCCCTACTTGCTCACCGAAGAGTTTTGCAATTGAAAAACTGCACATTTCTCCAGGTGTACAAAAGCAAGAAGGGAAATTTAGCCTTTGAAAGTTGTTGTAGAAGGAAGGACATATATGTCTATCAGAATTGGTACTACTTTTTAATGCTAAGGAAAAAGAAACCGCCCTTCAACTATAAGGGGCAGGCATCTTGCCCCTGTGACGCAACTTCTCCCATTCCCCCACAGGTGAGCATTTCAAATATGAATTTGGCGAGAAAGAATTACTGATGAAACTCTTCCAAGAGCTGCACGTCAAGACTCAGTCACCAACTCCAGGTCCCTATGCTCCTTCTTCTCGAACCCAATATCTGTGTGGAGATGCCACTGCCTCATCTTTCCTGCCTCTCCACAAGCCAGGCCTTCCCGTAGGAGGAAGCACATTTCCCCTGCTGGAAGGGACACAAAATCTGGTGGGTTTGGGCCGGGCTCAAAGCCGCTACTGGACTTTTTTTGGCTTCCAGGGGGATGCCTATGGGCGCATCCTCGACAAGAGCAAGATCATCTGCAAGCTCTGTGGAGTCCGGCTGAGCTACAGCGGAAACACCACCAACTTACGCCAACATCTCATCTACAAGCATCGTTGTGAGTACAACCAGCTCGTTGGGACGCAGGTGGCCACCCTCGACAAAGGAATGGCTGGTGCAAGCGAGTTTGGAACTCCTCGGCCTCCAGTCCCTGGCCGGACAACACGGGCAGTGGCTGACTTTATCGTGTTGGACCTGATGCCAGTGGAGGTGGTAGAAGGTGAGGGGTTTGGGCAGATGCTAGCGGTCCTGGACCCCAACTACAAACCTGAAGCTGCTGCCCTGGCCCACTCAGTGGTGAAGGACATGTATACCCAGGTGAAAGGGAAAATCTGGGAACTGGTCCGTGCCCTGCCTCAGTGTTCCCTTAGTCTGGATGTATGGCACCACAGCAGCACTCTGACCTACCTCACAATCACTGTGCATTATGTGGATGACTGCTTTGAACCCCGGGCCAGGGTCCTCTCGAGCCACCCTATTCCTGAGAACCCCAGCACTGAATGCCTGGTGGAGACTCTGACTGAGGCCACCAAAGAATGGGGAGTACACGAGAGCACTTTGTATACTGTGGGAGGCCTGGGCTCTGCCATCCAGCAAGCAGCTGCAGCCCTGGGGTGGACAGCCCTGCCTTGCATTGGGCAAGCCCTGCGGGCAGCGATGGAAGCAGTGCTGGGCCAGCCGGTGGCCCAGAGTGCCCTGGAGCGCCTCCGTCGCTTGGCTTCTTGGGCCTTAACTGGAGCAGGCCGTAATGAAAAACTATGGTTCCAGGAGCCCCTCCTGCAAGCCCACCTCAGTCGTTTCCTGAGAGATGGGAGCAGATGGCACAGTGTCTACACAATTCTACAGGACTTGCTAGAGTACAACAAGTCTCTGTCAGGACTCGGTCCCGATGGGGAGGCAGTCCTACACCCACAGGACTGGACTGCCCTTCAGGACATAGTCCAAGTTCTCAAGTCCATGGCAATTGCTACCTCAACATTTACCAAAGATCCCTTTTCCAGTCTCGCCCTAGTTAAGCCTGTGTTAACTAGCCTCCTCTACAAGCACTTGGTAGCCAGTGAGTGGGACTCTGCTCTGGCTCTTGAAGCCAAAGCAGCAGCTCGGAAAGAACTGAACCACCATTTCTCCAGCCCTGAAGTTAACCAGGCCCTCAATCTAGCCTGCGCTCTGGATCCCCGCTTTCATGGCCTGGACTTCTTGAGCCATTCTGATCGGGTGGAAACTTTGCACTTGCTCAAGGCTGAAGTGTCCCACTTGGCCGAGGCCCCTGCCTTCCTAACCTCCAGCCTTCCTGATGTGGCTTCCTCATCTCCCCCTTCCAAGCTGCCAAAGCAAGATGCAGGCATTGAATTCCTGCTGGGAGATCTTTGCAGCATGCGTGCGGGCCCAGGCATCAGCTCTGCCCATCAGCAAGCCGAGCAGGAGACAGCTAGTTTCCAGACCAGCAAAGCCTCCGCCCTCGCTCAGGAGCCCCTGCAGTGGTGGAAGATCCACCACACCCAGTACCCATTACTGGCCCGGGCAGCCCGCAAGCTCCTAGGAGTGCCTGCCACCTCAGTGCCTGCTGGCTGGCTCTTCAGCAGCACTGGAGATGCCATCCACACTAAGCGCCAAGCCCTGACACCAGAGCATGTTGATATGCTTGTATTCCTCCATGGCAACCGTGCAATGCTCTATTAGAGTACACAAAGAAAGCAGGCTTGGGTGAGCATCTGTCTGCAGGATCTTTGAGCATTCCACCACAAAAGACTGAAATGGGGAAAAAGTTCCCATGTGTCCTGTATCTACTTCCCTCTGCTTGGCTGGCCAAAAGGTCCAGAGGGCAACTACGGTTTGTGTGTTTTGGAGGAAGGGAAATAGAACAAACCATTTGGGTGTTTTATGGGGGAGGAGGAGGAGGGAAAGTCCATGAGCCAAACTAGGGCAGACCTCCTCGAATTGCATCATCCAGGGATCAAAATACAGTTTTCCCTCTACTCCCACCAGCTGTTTGGGAGCTATGAAAATATTAGTTCAATGAAGTTGTAGAGCACCAGCTAAGAAGGCTGATCTGGAATAAAAGAAACAGCTGTGGCTTTTAGTAGGCTTTGTTTGGAAGGGGGAGGGGGGAAGGCCGAATTAGATCATGTTGAATCTTCCAGAGAAGTAGGAGGGCTGATGTGCTGGAATATTCCATAAATGTGAGGGAAATGAATGTTTTAAAGAGTGTATAGCTATGTATTCTACACAGTAGGCCTCGCCTCTCAGAGAAGAGATACCACGGGGCGGGAACAAGCCATGTATGGGTCAGAAGGAGAGATCATTTGAGGACAGAAATTATGTATTAAGAGTAAATAGGGACAGAAAAAGAGGAGTGGAATAGTCCTTGCCTACCATAGAGAGGCAGATTCATAACAGGGAAAAAGATAAGGGGTGGGGAGAAATAAATTGGTTTAGGGAGTTGAAAATAATGACAGCAGTGGTTCAGGGGAACAGAAGGGGGGCATGGAATATTTCAAGAAGTGTGGGTTCAGACATACACCAAGCAGGCATGGGGTTGGGGTCAAGGTGTTTTTGCTTTTCAAGGAGCCCTGGAGTACCTAAACAAAAGGTACATTAACCAAGCCTTTTCTCTTACTAACTTACGGAATGATGATGGACAGCATAATCGATGGATGACTTCCCGGTACTGAGATATATTGCTTGCACTTTGGATTCTGTGAATATATGTAGCATTCCTTTCTCTCCTCACCCATCCCCCAAAATGAAGACACAGAGCCAAAAGAAGAAAGGATGCTAGAAAAGTACTGTGATTCCTCTGGCCTTCCTTCCATTTGGGAGACAATTGACATTTAAACCAAAGAAAGTGTTCACCATTTCTCTATTTTATTTATTTATACCCCTCCTTTATTATTTTTACAAATAACTCAAGGTGGCAAATACATCCAATTTTCTGTTTTCCCCAGCACAATAAGAATCCTGTGAGATAAGTTGGGCTGTGAGAGTGACTGTCCCATTGTCCCAAGATCATCCAGCTGGCTTTCATGGTTAAGACAGGACTAGAACTCACAGTCTCCCACTTTCTAGCTTGGTGCCTTAACCACTAAACTTTTCATTGCTTCTTGATCATGCCCTTCCCCATGTAATGCCTTCCTTATTCTTCCTATGTCATACCCTCTCCTGTTAGCACACATTAAAAAGTTCAGGGTTATCACCAGGGGGTGAAATTCAGCAGGTTCTGGAGAACCGGTAGCAGAAATTTTGAATAATACAGAGAACTGGCAAATACCACCTCTGGATGGCCCCAGAATGGGGTGGGAATGAAGAGTTTGCAATATCCTTCCCCTGCCACGCCCACAGAACGGTAGAAAAGAAATTTGAATTTCCCCACCGGTTATCACATGAAAGAGGAGGAACAGCCGAAGACAGTTTTATACAGGCAGAATTCTCCTTTCCACTTTAAAACAAGTTTTATGGGGGGGGGGGGTTGTAAATAATTCAAAGAACAACAATAAAAGACATTTTATTTTTTTAAAAAGATGGTGCATCTTGTGCTAAGGTGGGGGAGGGGGAAGACTGAAGAATTTTTTTCTCCAGATTGTAATAGGGATGGTGATTCTTTAGGGCACCAACAACCAAGCATGCAGTAGAGCTAAAAACTCGAGAAAACATCCCCCTCTAGCCTTGTTTGAATAAGGCATTACCCTCTGACTTTATAATCCAGTTCTGTTGTCTTTAGTTGCTAGTCTCATCCAACATTTCAAATTGGCTAAGAATAATAGAAGTTATGGAACTGCCTTGTAGCAGTTCCAAAAATAGCCTGTCTGCAGATCACATCTGGTAGATTGTTCATGACTGTCCCTTTAAGAATCAAGAGTATTTAGTAGCCATTGTTTTTTCATTAGTGCCAAAAGGGAAGCCAGGCTGCCCTATAGAGGCCAATGCCATAAGAGAGTTAATGCTTAAGCCAGGACAAATACTATTACTAAAGCTGCAGGGGTTGGTACCCAGGGCTTTTTACAAGTTGTGAATAGCATCTCTTAATGTGTCCCATTATTGCCTTGCTCCTGGAGGTTGTAGTTTGGTAGCATCTGGTGGGTGATATGAGGCCCACCAACTGTTGGACATAATCCTTCTTCATATGACCCTGATTTGATACAGCTAATAGAATATGGTTCTCAGCAGGTGACAGTACCTAACCAACCTTGGCTGATTTAGAAAGCTAAGCTGTGTTGGCTGTACTTAATACTCAGAGGGATGTCACCTAGAAAGTCAAGGGCTGTTGAATGACAGGGAGTTTGGAAAAAAAATATCCCAGTAGAAGACAGCAGCAAACAATGGAGGGGGATAGAAATGGGAAACATCAACCACATTAATGCATTCAAGTAAGTCATCAAGAGTTCAACTCCCAACATAATTTTGCTTTTACTCTTGGAGTATTGCATTAAATAGAAACAAGTTATCTGTTACTCATCCTGCTTTCAGAAAGCTGTGAATCCTTGCATTACTTTCAGTCTTTATGAGAAATGTAGAATCGGTTGTAACCTCTTTTAGTATGTAGAACTTTTAAAAAGGAAATTTAGTCATCACATTAATATGGCCATGGCATATGGTTGGGTTGGCAGTGTTAACATTCAAGGGTAGGGTAATGGTACAAAGTAGGTCAGACTGAATCAAACGAATGGATGTTCCCTGCTCCTTCCGACCTCCTCCTTGGTTTAAGGGAGAGTTTAGGACAATTTCTTTATTGATGTTGCATGGTGTTTTGTACCCCACATTTCGTTTTGTGCCTCAAAAGGTCAGAACTCCAGGGCTGATGTTTAGATGTTTTAGTTGGAGGCAGCTTTTTCAAAAGGGTTTAGAAGAGTGATGGCTAACCTTTTTCTAAAGGTGTGCCAAGGTTGTGTGCACCCTATCGCGCACGTGTGCCCACCTACCTTCACATGCATGCACCAATACGATGCATGCCCCCCCCATGGGAGGTGGGAGTTTTCACCCTCCCCAGGCTCCAGAAGCTTTCCTGAAGCCTTGGGAGGGCGAAAACGGCCTCCCCAGCCTTCTGGAAGGCAAAATAAATCATGCCTGCATGCCAGAGCTGAGGGCTGCCATGCTGGCTAATAGGGCTCCGTATGCCACCTGTGGCACGCGTGCCATAGGTTCGCCATCACGGGTTTAGGAGCTGCATGCAGTCCTGCAGGGTCAAATCCCATAGGATGGAAACCTTTTTCATCCGAACAGCAATTACTAGTGCAGGGCTGTAGGGGAAAAAGCTCCAAGAAGGATATATTCTTCCAATGCTAATACTAAGTGCCTGGATCAGTCAACTGTGGTAAGGACAAAGGGCTAAAACTTCAGAAGACAATGATCCCAGCTAAGTTTGAGTTCCTGAACAGATCCAATGAGGAATGGATTATGTTATCTCCATGTTGTCATTGAACACAGTATTGTAGAGAGAGGATTTTCAATACAGATTTAGATTCTAGACTTTTTTCCTGGCTTTGGCATGTAATGAATACTGATTTCCTACTCAACTGTTACTGCAGATTTACTACGCACTAAAAAGAAGCAAGAGGCACTTTATGTGTCTTTTCTATTTGCTTAGGGCTAAATAAGTGATTCCCTACCATCACTACCAGGAGCCCGGCATTTTTTTAAAAAAATGTCTTTTGTGGCCCGTAGGGGGCATGCCAGTGATTCAGGAATGTCGCCAAAGAAGGATGGCCTCTAGTGTCCTTTTTAGTTTTTTTCAAGGCTTCCAAACAAAACATGGCTTAACCCTTTGAGACACTGAACATGTTACCTACTTTAATGAAAGAATTTTTAAAATTCCCATTTTCTCTGCAGATTTTAGGATACAGCTACTTTCTAAATGAAATACTGTCTGTTGGGACTAAAACTTGCCCAGTACAGAAAAATTCATCTTGACAAAAATACCAGGAAGTTGCCATTCCTTACATTTGAAGAGTATTACGCTGGGGGGGGGGGCGGGTTATGGCAGGTGAAGAAGGGAAGCAAATAGATCCATGTATAAAATTGGGGACAGGTGGAATATCCAGAACTTTTAGCTGTCACTGCACCCATAGGCTAGTAGTGAAAGGGCACCAATGCAACCAAAACCACCAAGGACTAAGCATTGAAAAGGGATAGAACACTAGAGGCGATATTCACAGATGTAATACATGCGCCTTTCACAGTCATTGTCCCACCATTTGCCATCATCTGAGCTGAGGGAGACACAATTCTCACGGATGCCACCATTGGGTTGAGTCACCAGATGGTCTCGGTACCAATCAAAGACAGAGACACGTTGGCCATTCTCAAAAAGCCACAACCCTTCAGAACGCCGGTCATGGATGCCCACCCAGGATGGCCAGTTGTAAGGCTGAAAAGCATCATAAAGATAGCGCCGCAGGACAGTCAACTCGGTATCATCCACTGGCATGGCTAAATGCCCTCCTCTGGCTTCACAAAGTTTTTGGGCTGCATCATAGGCCTCAAAGTGCTTGAAGATCAGGAAGCATTTAGTTTGAGTGCGCCGGCCACGCAAGCAACCTGGGTTGGGCAAAGATAGTGATTAGTAGTAATAGCAATAGCACTTAGACATATATTTTTTCATAGTGCTTTGCAGCACTCTATAATTGACTTATAGAATCCGCACATTGGCCCCAACAATCTCGGTCCTCATTACAGACATCAGAAGGATGGAAGGCTGAGTCGACTCTGTCAGGATCAAACTCCAGATAGTGGGCAGAGTTAGCCTGCAATCCTACATTCTAACCACTGTACCACCACGGCTCTTAGTGGTTTTATATGCCATCACTAGCTACAGAATGCCTAGAGATGTATAGAATGCAAAGGGCCAGATCCCTGCCCTATGAATTTTACAAAGGTTTGTGGGAAATGAATAAGCAATGATTAATTTATTTGCTAGATTTATTTCTTTATAAGGCTTTCCTTTTATCCACATAGCAGCAAGCCTGTGAAATAGGTTGGGCAAAACGGATGATCAGACCCAAGTCATCCAGTAACTTTCTGTGGCTGAATCTAAACATGTTTTTCCACAATCAATTCTAGCCCAATATTTCACAACTGCATCACAGTAAAGTGGACAAAACAGCAGAGGAATGACCTTGAAAACCAGATTCTTTCTTTTAGTTCTCTCAACTCATGCGCCATTTCAGCCAACCCTTTGAATAACCTTTTCTTTGATCTTTTTGTCTCAGCAGGTAGCGGAGATCAGCAAGCCCTGAGCAGTACTTATAACTGATTCTTTCAAGTAAGATGTCTGCTTTATGTAAAATAAAGTGGCAAGCTTTCCCTTTTGGAGGGATTTGGCAACTGAAACCAGCGCTCAGGGTGATCTCCAATTTCCAAAGATTCTGGACAGTGTCCTCCATTCCTTGGAGATTGAAGATCAAAGACACTTATGCTCCTGGAGATCTAAGCTCAGCTTGACCATATTTGTTGTTGCTGGGATTAATTTCATGCAAACTGCTAGTGCAATTTTCCTCCATTCTGGGCTTTTAAGTGTTGGGTTGTAATGCAGATCCTATAGAACAGCGTTTCTCAGTCTCAGCAATGAGTGGACCTCAACTCCCAGAATTCCCCAACCAAGATACTGGCTGGAATTCTGGGAACTGAAATTCAGAAACATTGCTATAGAATTGGAGGGTGAGAATGATTCCACTCCCTTTTCCATCCTCACCATCAATGCGTCCAAGTTCTTTCTGATTGCGTATGGCAACTTCATTCAGAGAGGCAAGTGACTCACTAGCCTCAGCCAGGCCCCCTTTCAATTCAGCCAGACCTTGGGAGAACTGTGACACTCGCACATCCATGTGATAGAATTGCACGTTGAGACGGTGGACCGCTGCCTCGAGACTGTTCAGTCGTGATACTGTTTGTGCATCAGGAGGAAGAATGAAAAAGAGAAGAAAGCAATTACCATTTTTAAGTATTTGAAAACCAGGAGATATTAGAGTCATCTTACCTAGGAAAGAGAATACATCAGGAGTGAATCAGAAATAAGGGAAAAGGACACTAAGGAGAAATGGAAAGTGGGAAGAGGGATTGGATCTTCTTAAAGAATTTTAGGATCAGATGAGAAACGTTTATGCAGGGAATTAAATCCCAGGCCATATCCACTTTTCCAGTTCTTTAAAAACCAAATAGTTATTTATTAACGGGAGGGGGGAATCACTCTGAAACCAACCAACTAATTTTGCTCTCCTGCTGATAATCTATTTTTCCAGGTAACATTGGACAAAGAGTAGACAAAATGTCCACAATCACCAGCACTAATAAGGCTAAATGGTCTGTAGGGAAGCCTTGGACAGCATGATTGAAATTCTGTAAAAATCATATACATAATCAGAAAACAGGGAAACCCAATTGCAATGCAACATATACTACTAAAACTCTTGTTCCTGTAACCTTTAACTGGGTGAAATGGTGCATCATAGGTCAAAACCTTTTGAACCAAAGTAGTACAAATGGACTAACTTACAGAATGCATCTAAAATGTAAGATGCACAACTCCGATAAAATTGAAATTTGGCAAATTTTATAAAACATGGCTTAACATTATCATAAAGACATAGCAAAAAAATATGATGAAATATTTACCATAGTCAACTGATGCTTGACTATGCTACACAGTTCAACATCCACTACTTTCAAGACAGATACATCTTCAAAGGTCTCTGAATTTTTAAAGAATTTTTCTAGTACATTACAAGCTGCCGTTGTTGAAGGCATTGAGGAATTTGATAAGAAAGGATCTCTGAAGCAGTGAGTCAAGGGGTCATGGGTTGCCTAATACAGCATAAATGGAGGGGGAGGACATAACAACAAGAGAAAGTGGCATAAGGACAGCTAGTTACAGGGAGTACTTCAGCAACTCTTGAAGAATTTCTGGCATGTAGATTTACATTTTAGCCTGCCTTCATATAACAATTTCCGCCTCCATTGTAAAATCATCACATGACAAGATTATTAAGTTACAGATAACACACATACACCCATCTAGTTCTTTTGGCAGTGATGCCAAAGCAGTTTGGTATTGCCTTTTTCCAGGATACAGATAGGCCTTAACTTACAACTGAGTTTGAGCCTAGAATGATAGCGGTAAGTCATTGAAGTCAGAAGTTGAGGTATCTATTGATCAGAAGTGATTCTCTGGTCTTTTATAATTCTTGTGTTATTAGAAAATACTACCATTTTAAGTGAACTCCGTGGTTGTTAATTGAATGCCATAGTCATTGAGTGACTCCATTTGAAAACCAGAAACTGGCAATACCTATTGCAAATTGGAGTCATGTAACCATGGAATGCCGCAACCAATCATAAAGCTGATCTGCCAGACATGGTCATATGACCATGGAGGGGCAGCACAACCAGTTATGTTGACTAGAGTCCTTTACAGATTATAAAGCACCCATTTTGTGTTCATTTTAACTTTGAATGGTTGTAAACAAATTATCATTAAGCAAGGACCACCCTATCTTTTGACTTCTTATCTATTTCTGGTGATCTCTTATCCAAATACTAATTGTATCCCTGTTTAACGTTTTAGAGAGTCAGCTAGGTGGTGTCATGTAGCTGGACCAACTCCTTACTATTTTAAAAAAAATGCCACTTCACGTCCCATGATATATTTGTGGTCCAATGTGGGTGGGCACCTACCCAGAAGCTTCTGTAGTACATTTGTGCAATCTAAAGACAAAGTGTGACTCTTGGTTCAAAAATTATGGCATGTCCTGGTACATAATCTACTCCTACATAAATTATATGTGAAAACTGTCTGTACTAATCTGAGTCAAATTCCTTTAACAGAAATTGGTCTACTGCTAAGAAGGTGAGGTCCATTTCCCACATAGTTAGTGAAATATCCCTTAACTGAGCTATAGATCATGTTATCGTCAAATTGTCATTACAGACAGCCCAATTCCAGTTGAGCAGGCAAGCTGGGAAGATGCATTGGCTAACAGAGGATACTATCTGATCCCTGTATCTATATGTACCTCATTGTGCAATAGGTGGGAAAGAGAAGGCAGTTGTAGGACATCCAAGATATGTGATGAGTCCTAGATGCCATGGGGATTTTATCTTGAATGTATTGAATAGCTAATAGAAATATAAAAAGAAAGGGGTAGTTAAATACCAAGAGCAGGAGCAAGAGAAAAAAAGTCAGTAAAAAAAAAAGGATTTTCATACAAATCAGATCCTTCCATATAGAAAGGAAGGAGAGGATTAAATTATCTCTCTCCAGGGTCAATAAGTTACTCCCTCCCCAATGCATTTTATGTTTTTATAAATGTGCATATTAGATGCAGGATGCCTTTAGTGTCAGAAAATGATTAACCTTTAACTTAAGGAAGGAATAAAGAGTCACAGAGTGTTATCCTTGAATTTTTCTATCTCATCAACATATGTAAATCTAAAATGTGAAAGGTGCAATTCTCAGAAAATTTCGTTAAAATGCTTCACTAACTAATGTAATTGGCTTGAAATCAAATCAGGATTAGAACAGATGTGGCATCCTAAGTAGCTCAATTTACCAGTTGCTTTTGCAGGAACCCACCGCTTGCAGATAAACTCTCTTGCTATGGACAGCTCTCAGATTACACTACCTCCTTACCTTTTGCGACTATACATTTTAAACAAGAATAAGAGGGGTAAAATATAGCTGGAAAGTAGGCTAGCTTGCCAATTTCATTAAGAATCACCTTTTTCTCCCAGTAACTTGAGCACTAATGCAAAATGCAGGGCAACCCAATTCCATGTTTTCTTCTATCTTTACCTGCATGATTAGGCTGCTATAAGGAACAGTGTCTATGTGCATTTCCCAGTCGTGCATAAACATAATGAATGAGCCATTGGTTAAAAAAACAAAATGAGACACTTGAGGGAGTAGGGAAGACAGAGAGTCTCAGACTTAGACTGCTTAAGGACTGTTCAGAGTTACAGCAGCAGTACAAAAAAAAAAAAAACCCACTGGTCCTCACGTTTATGACCATCACAGCATCTCCAGGGTGATGTGATCAAAATTCAAATACTTGGCAACTGGTTTGTATTTGTAAAGATTGCTGCTTCCCGGGACCATGTGATCTTGCCCTTCATGACCTTCCCAACCAACTTCCAACAAGCAAAGTCATTGGGATGAGCCAGATTCACCTAATAACTGCAGGAATTTACTTTATCAACTATGGCAAAAAAAAAAAAAGTTTTCAAAATTGGGCATGGTTCACTTAACTGCCTTGCTTAGCACTGAAAATTCTGGTCCCAGTTGTGGTTTTAAGTCAACGACTACATACGGTACATACCCCAAGTCATGCCCCATGAACAATTTATTCTATTAATTGTGGGGTCCTTAGTGCTCGCTGAGCTTCTTTGTTTTCTTGCAGGTAAACTAGGTCATATCATCAGTGCTAGTATGGAGTGAGTTTACTCCCATTGTATATACTACTGGCTTGTCCTGTCAATATTTGTGGAAGTGGTCTTGGCGGTTCCTTGATTAGGTTGTTGTTTACTGTTAGCTTGTTTGTCTTGAGTATTTATTCTATAAAGTACTATACATTAAATGTTCAAATTGGTTGCATTTTTATAAAAAAAAAACTTCCTTAAATATTTGATGCACAGCCTTTGAACATTTCAAAGGATGGTAATCTTTACCCTATTTTTTTAAATCATAAAACATATTTTGATTGGGCTATGCCTTGACTTCTGCTACACCCTGTATATTTAGATTAGGGTTCGAGTATTATTGTATTATGTCTCATCTTTCACTGTGAAAAGTTTGAGCAACATAATAGCAAAGAAAGTGATTAACTAATCAGATGAACTATCCCTGCACTTATTCACATACATTTATATAGAAATATACTCCGCACACATTTGGGGATAAGGGTCACACTTATTTATTTCTTCTTAGATTTTTAGACCGCCCCCTCTCCCAACAAGGGACTTGGTCCAGGATCCACTCGTAATGATTAGACAGCATTAAATTGATAAACTAAATAAGAGCAAGCTAAAACCTAGATTTCATCAATTAAATAAAATTAAAATCTTACTCCATTTATCCATTTGATTTTAAATGAAAATAATGGTTTGCAGAACATTTCTGAAAAGAAATGATCGCATACAAATATTTCCATGGTCTCATCCTTATACTAAGTCATAATTTGGTTTGCTTAGTTTATGCTTAGTAAGTTCATGTCAGCCAGTTGTGGTTTCTTCAGTAAACCAGATAAACTCTGGCTGGTTGTGAAATGTGAAGCTAGTCATAAGTTTTGTTAATGCTAAGTCACAGTTACAGTTTTACTAGAATACTTCTCAGGGTTCTGCACTCGGTATATCTCTCCTCTGAAGTGAGGACAGATCAAGATCCAAATCCCCCCTCATCCACAAAAGCCAATATAACAATTTAAGATATTCACTCTCTTGCTGCCTAAAACTATTTCAATGGATTTCTGTAAGAATAATATGGACCGGATAATGGGAGCCAGGACAATAGGAATCATACACATTATCTTGAGTTCTAAATGAAATACAGCAATAATACTAGCCTGCCGTGCAAAGATGTGGTTAGAATTATTGATCTAATATTGGTGAAATGCTTGCAAGACTCCAATGTCCTAATTATGTGCTGGGTTCACAACCAATTGTTTGTATTTAAAAAAATACAATTGACAGTTGAACACGAAGATGTGGGGTTTCTACCCACTATGAGTGAAAGCTGAACAAAAACTCAGATATATTGTTTTATAAGAAGGCAGTCTCAGACCCTGGAAGGGAGTCTGGGCAGAAATAAAACAGGAGACAATGCCTTTTCTTTGCTCATTATATTCCTACAATAATTTTCATTTCAGCCATTAAGTAAAGCGTTCAGAGATTAATTTTGCTTCATATACAGCTAAACATATTGTGTGTGTGCGTGTGTTTTCCCCTTATGCTGAAAAATGTTCCCTGGATAAGAAATTTATAGAAGCCAGTAAAAAAATGAATCTACAACTAGTAATAATCTTCCCTTTTTAAAAAAGGAAAAGATATATTAAAAAAAAACCTTAGTAGCTATATCCACACCCTTTTTATATATACTGCATGCTCCTTCTTTTAAAAATTAGAGGCTGAATTAAATCCAACACAACACTGTTGTTTTTTCTTCTGGAAGTGCACATGTGGGGCACGTTGTTAGGGTTACCAAACCTGACCATCAAAAATGGGACAATCTCAAGGTGGCAGAAATGAGGTGCAGAAAACGAACTTCCTTGTTTCCATTTAGTGAAATTTTTGGTGGCTCAGATTTGATAGCTCATGTTTTGTGTGTTTGTGTGCATTGTACAGAGGAAAGGCATAGCATGAGCTGAAAGAGCTTCTTGAAAAAGAAGAGCTTAACCCCCTTAAGCCCTCTTTATATCTCAATTCATCTCTGTGTTGCTTTCCATACACACGGATAGACTTGAAGAAAGCAGCTGCTGATGACAACTTTAAACACAAATGATTTTTTAAAAAACCCTTTCTCTCTCTTTGTCCCTGGTGAATAGCTATGAGCACAGAGAGGGAGAAAGAAGTTCCTTTGCTCAACGCTGACGCCTCTGATACCTTTCATCTACTGAGACAAAGCAACACATAACTCATTCTTAAGGGCAGGCAGTTCCTAAAATACAATTTAAGAAACTATAGCCATGCAGCTCTTGAACTGGTACTTTCAGCCTGCAGATACCATATCCAGCTGTATCATATGACTTCAATTTTCTTACAATTCTGAGGCAGCAAACCCACAAAACTGGTTATATAACCTTAAAATGGGCTTAACAGCATTTTTTAAAAAGAAAAAAATCAATCCCACTCAGAAACCATGAGAATTGCCTGCTTCTGCTGTGCTTGATGGTCCATTATGTGGTGCTGCTCTACCTTTTGCCCTTACCCAGCATTTAAACTCACACTTAACAGAAAAACAGCAAAAGCAGCCTTCAAATGTCTTGTTTCTGGGATAAGGAAAGCTGCAACCGATCTGAATATTAAAATCAAGCTTGTTTATGAAGAGCAAGGAAACATACATTACATTTCAGGCAGGAAGGACAGACCTCAACGTTTATTTCTTCTGGTGAAAGTTTCAGCTGGAAAATGGGAGATAGATGGGTAAAAATCATCCCTCCTTTTGGCGTCAAATGCTTTTATCTATAGCTTTTTCTCATGGCTTTTATAAACCCTATGGAGGCTACTGTAAACATATGTTTCAAGAGTTTGGAACCAGTGATGGGAAAAGGGGTTTGGGGAGAAGATGGAAGTTGGCTTAGGGAAAAAGTTATGCACCTGCTCCCTTCCTATCTTCTCCGGTGACATTCTATGCTGACAGAAACAACCTTCTGGGTTTTGCCTTCCAATATGTTCTCATAAGTGGAGAGTTCTGTCTTTTGAACATGTACCTGGTCAAATCATTTGCACTTGTAGCCTATGATGTCTGAGATCATCCACAGCTGGGAGATCAGGGTGTATTAGTAGCCACAAGCCAGTCTAGGGTTGTGGGGCTTGTAGAATTCCTTGGGGTGCGAGTAGCATTCAAACACAGTAAAACGTCTGAATTACAAAACAGAAACGCAGGAAATGCCTGGGATTTTGGGCATTTATTCACCAGGTCCTAACCAGTTCTGGAGAACCGGCAGTGAAAATTTTGAGTAGTTTGGAGAACCAGTAAATTCCACCTCTGACTGGCCCCGCCCCTATCTATTCTCTGCCTCCCAAGTCCCAGCTGATCGGGAGGCAATGCGGATTCTGCAGTAACCTTCCCCTGGAGTGGGGAGGGAACGGAGGTTTTATGGTATCCTTCCTCTGCCACATCCACCAAGCCATGCCCACAGAACTGGTAGTAAAAAAATTTGAATCCCACCACTGATTTAGATAAAGTACATCACTTTATGTTGCAGGCTGAATTCACACAGCAGGCAGATGTTAAAGACATCTAGAACTGCTATGGATCAGAGAGTGGATGGCAAATGTATGAGCTGTTCATCCACAGAGCAAGAGACCTTCATTCCTCCTTTTGCTGAAGTGAGCAGACACAGATACCTCTTCTGCACACTCATTTACAAGCACAAGAACGTGCACTTTTATTCTTTTTTTTTTTTTTGCAAACAAAGTTTTTATTGGTTTTACAAAAACATTTCAGGGAAAGGGATGGTGGATAAAGTTACAAATTTTGACAGCTACATTATGCAGGAAATGGCACTCCCCCCAATTCTCATAACTTTCACTTATTAATACATTAAGTTGTTACTACTTAGCAATATTTTGTCAGCATATTTTAACCTTTTGTCTTCAAATAATTTCAATCTATTTTATATCAAACAGAAAAAGTTCTCTGTATTAGCAATTGCAATGTCTTTCTAATTCACTTTTGTGATCTAAGTTTTCTCGGTGTTGCCTCTTCTTCCCCCACCAGCAAGGCTTCAGCACCTCCCGTGTCCTGTATGTCCCGTGTGGTATCATCAGCTTTTTCCAGGAGGGCTTTGTTTTTTTTCCATGAAGACCTCGGCCTCCTTAATTGTGTTAATTCTAACTCTAGAGTCCTCCCAGAATATGAGCATACCTTCTGGCATGAGCCATCTGAACCACACCCCTTTCTGGTATAGTTTCTTCGCTAAGAGCGAATAATTTTTTCTTTTATCTCTAACTTTTTTTGGGATTTGTTTCAAGATGGCTATTTCTCTATCCTTATATTTTACCACTTGCCCCCTTTGTGTACTCAGAATCTCATCTCTTGTAATCTTTCTAAGAAATTTAATGTGGACCTCCCTTGGAACATTATGTGTTCTGGCGTATGCTGAGTTTACTCTATAGACCAGGTCAATCTCCCATCCCAGCTGTTGTCTGTCTTTTTTGATATATTCAGCCAGTAGCTTTGTCATAATTTCCCTCAAATCTTCATCATCAGCCTCAATTACATTTTGAAATCTAAGGAAAAAATACATCCTTTCAAATTCCATTTTTATCTGCTGGTTCTCAAGTTCTTGGTTTCCCCTCTGGGCCCCCCTCACCTCCCTCCTCATCTCAGCCGTCCCCTCCTCCAAAGCTTCCAATTTTTGTGTATTTTGGGCTGTTCGGTTCTGGTTTTCTCTGAGCTGTTCGTTCATTTCTTTTAGTTGGTTCTTCAAGTCCTCTTGCCCCTTTAAAATCTTTTGGAACATCTGTTGGGTCAGGTCCTCCTCAGGGGGCTTGGGCTGCAACAAAGATGTTAGTGTCTGTTGGCCACTGGGGCTGGACGTTGAGGATGTTGGGGCAGAGCCAGCAAAGCCTGGTTTCCCAGCTGGTGGTCTTTTTGGTGCCATTATAGTAAGAAGAGCTCAGAAATGTCCGTGTAAAGCAATTGTAAAAGTGGATAGCCGAGAGAGATCACGAGGCTGGCAGTCCAGACCAAGAAAGACCTTTTCTAAGGTTTAAATCCAGACAACAAAATCCATTGTTCCAAGTCCAGAATATAATGTATCAAGAGATATTTCTGAGTGTCCCGGAGATAAAGACAAAATGCCGGCAATTTCTGTGGGTGGAGTCAAATTTCAGAGTACATGAAGACAACGGAAGTGTGCCATCTTGCCTTGCCAGCACCAGGATCAGAAGGCAACAGACCAAAAGTTTTTAAAGTTCTCAAAAAGACAGATCATCACCTCATTTTCACAATTGCAGTAAGAGAAATCTGCTGCTTGCTATGAGTGTGATTTCATTCCAGCACTCTCCCTCCTCCTCCTCCTCCTCTGGGGACAGAGAGCAGTTTAGAGCCACTTATCCAAGGGGGTGGGGGAAGACCCCCCTCCCTCCAGTCACATTTCCCAGGAACGGATTGAACGTTCTTTTTAAAAAGCTGGCAGTCTTTTTTTTTTCCTCAGTCAAAAAAGGGAATGGGGGGGAATTTCCACCTCAGCACATTGCAGCTGCAGCCTTCAAATCGTCAATCTCGCCCAGCTGCCACAACGCGAAAGCGCAGAGAAGCGCCTCCTCTTTTGCCTCCTGGTGCCTAGGGCAATGCAGGGAGCCCCCCCACGGCCGCCGCCGACACAGGGGACCCCGCGCTAGCTGCCCCCTCGGCAGGGGCCCCTACGAGTCTCCCTGTGCCCCCCCCGATCAGGGGGGAGCCCACCAAGAGCACGCGGGGCGAGCAAAGCATGCCCGTCGTGATCTGGAACCGGAAGTCCAGGAACGTGCACTTTTATTCTGTCACTCTGGGATTATTTCACAGATGTTAGGATTCAAAAGGAGTCTCTGAGGATATCCAGTCCAGAGGTGGTATTCAGCCAATTCACACCGGTTCGGGCAAAATGGTTGGGGAAATTTGACCTGGTCCGCTGAACCAGTAGCCTCTGACTCGCCCTACCCCCTGTCCGGTCGCCACTAGGTCACTCCGCCCAGTCGCTGTTCACTTCTCACCCTGCCTGCCCGCCCGCCCCCTGGACACTCGCCCCACCCATCCCAGCCCTATATATGTTGCCTTTGCTACGTGACCCAATTAATCGCTCGCCAGTCACCTCCACCCCTCGTCTACTCTGCTCAGCTCACCAAAGGTAAGCATGCTGCTCTCTCGCCCTTTGCCTTGGGTCAGGGGCTGGGGCGCCAGGGACGTGCCATTCTCTGAGGTCCCAGAGCCGCTGCCCACCTTGGCCAGGTCGGAGAATGCGCCATTCCCCCACTACAGCCTTGCCCCAGAGCAGCCGCGCTGGAGGGATTTGCCCAGACAAGTCCAAGCAAAGTGAAGCAGCAGGCAATGGGATGCGTGGCCAGGGCGAAGAACAAGGCAGTTACGCCAGTGACTTTTTCAGTGTGTTTGAGATCTCTGGTAGTTTTCAGCAGCCTCCAGTCAGCTGCGGCTGGGGGGCTTCTCGCAGTCGCACCGAAAAAGAGAGCTTGCCTTCCGGTGTCTGAACCAGCCGCCACGGGAGAAAGGTAAGCCCGAAGAAAGAGGCTGTTGTAGGGGAGGAAGTGGGGCTAAGTCCGGGGCCTCTGAAGGAGTGGAAATGAAACTGGTGAACGGAGAGTGGGGCAGTATGCAGAAAGAAGCCTTTGACAGATTAGGCCAGGCCTGGGCAGAAAACAGGTAGATAGGTAGAAATTCATTTTTTTCCCCTACCAGGTTCTGTGAGTGTGGTTTGGTGGCGGGGGTGGTGGTTATGTGACTGGGCGGAGGCTTGAGTGACATCGAGCTGGCCATGCCCACTCAGTCACATGACCACCACCCCCTAGCCACACCCACAGAACCGGTGGTAAAAAAAATTGAATTCCACCACTTATCCAGTCCAACCTTTGTTCAAGACCATGATCTTGGCGTCTGCAGTGTCAGAAAAAGATGGTTGCTCTGCCTCAACCAATTTAACTCAGTTCAGCTCATTTCAGCTCAACCTCTTTTCTTAGCTAAGCCATGGAGATTCCTTACCTGCCAATGAATTGTTTCAAACAGCACTTATTATTAAGAAAGGTTTTCTGGAGCTTAATTGAAAGTTGCTTTTTTTATTTGCCATTTCTACCATTCATTTTTGTCCTACCTTCTAGAGCAGTTTCTCAAGCTTTGCAGCTTTAAGCGATGTCGCTTTCAGGTTGCCTCTTAATTTTAACTCTTAATCATCTCTTGTCCAGGGTAAACATGCCTGTTTTCCTGATCCTTTATATAGACATGCTTCATGACAACTGTTCCGTCCAATTGACAAAAATAATTCATGATACAATGATATTATACTGTTTTAAGAAAACATTTCCCCCTTGGTATTTGTTTTGTGTATCAATGTGGTACTTGCAAGTACTTGCTTTATGTAGTAATGTAGCCATACAGCTGTGCATAATTGCCCTTAAAATAAAGTCAAATCTCCCTCAACTTATATTTGATGCCATGGATAGATCCGGTTTTCTTAATAACCATATGAAAGTGGGGAGTCCTTATCTTGATAAGATTGTATTTTATCAATCCAGTTTCTAATCCTCTCTAGTACCCTTTGTTAATTTTCACCCAATTTATTGAGGTTCAGGAAAAAATCTGAAATGGCAACATAAGCACATACTTTCTTTGCAGGTGTGATTTGTGGTATGTAAGCCATACATTTTATTTTGAAACAAATGCTTGTGTGTAACTGCGACTTATTTTCCAGTGTGTTTAAAAGAAAGTATAATGATATGGCAATGATATCCTGAAACTACAATGCTGTACTGTGCTTCGCTGGTTGGTAACAACCCAGCAAACCGAGACAGACAGATAGACATCCAGTTACTGGAATTTTTTGGAGGAATCTGAAACAGCAATATGATCTTCTGTTTCTCCTGCCTCCTAGCATGTGTGTCCTAACAAGAATGAAGTACACTCAACCTTCAAGTGTCTCTCAGGAGTTACAGCCATTGCCATACTATATATTGATGTGTGCTGCTTGATTGCATTAAAAATACAGAAGATGCTGTGTTGTACTTCTTCTACATGCTGCCAACCAAGTTGCAATTGCATTTCTAAAAAAAGAAACACCAGCATGGCAGTATATCTGAAACAAAAGGGGTTCAGTGCACACTCTGTTCAAATGGTGAGGAAAAAAGACAATGTAATACTATCACACTCCTGCCTTTCTCATTAATCCTCACAAGCATTTTAGCTGGTTCTTTGAAACAAGCAAATCTTATTCCTAGAGAGATATCAAAACTCTTGACTACTGTTGTGATTTTGAACCTTAGAGAGGTGCAGGCTCATTTAGCAGTAAACAGCTCAAAGCTTAGGGTGTTTTTTTATATAAAGTGGTAGGAGGAATTATGGTAGGTTTACTATAGCTTCCAAGGCAAAACCAAGAATTCTGCATCTACGCAATCCCTGATTTGAGCAAAATGTCATTGGCACATATGCCTGAGGGTAAGGAAGAAACCAGAAAGTGATGGCTTTGAAAAATATCAATTCATCATTTGGAGACATAAGACAAATGCAAGGAGAAGCTTGAGAAAGTGGATGTGTTTAGTTACTCATAATAGCTGCTAAGGGAAGGCACAGTAGCAGTTCTCACATCAGTTCATGGTTCAGCTGAGATGCAAAGCCGTCTCTCTTTGGAATAAATCCAGTGATTCTGCAGAGGATGCTTAAATAAATAATGCTGTACAATCTATTTAATAAAAAGAAGAAGCTCATGTTGAAGTTACGCAATTGTAGAACTGCATTTCCCAACATGGTGCTATCCACATGTTTCAGGCAGGAGGACAACTGCATACTTCCATCCTGCATTCTGTAATCTTGACAAGGATGAGAAGAGCCATTACAGTCAATGTTTGTACCAATTAGGAATGGGATTGTTCTGAAGACCCATTAGAGTCTGCCCTTGCACCAACCTGGCAATTCTGGTATGTTTCCACCTCTGTTTGGCAGCCAGGTATGTTTTCTTGTAATCCAATTATGGTGCATTTCGAACCTCAAAATAATCTTTTTAGGATTGGCAATGCTGGAGCTCTGCAGGGCTTGGGAGCAAACCATCTTCTGATTTACAGCAAGTGTAGCCTGATCTCACCTGCCATTTCCAATCTTGAGCCTCTCCAATACAGCCTACAACTTCTTGTTACCCCAAGGGCTGTGCCATGCTTTGTATGGCTCTCCAAGGACCAAGCTCCAAGAGTAGATGTGGCCAGATCCTTTTCTGGGAAAGGATTTCAAAACTTTTAAAAAGTGAAATGGGTATCTTAACAGTCACAACATTTGAAGAATACATTTGCCCCAGACGCAAAAAGTTGCAACAAATAAGATGCAGACTTACCTGTTCTGAAAGGGTTTTTGGGTGCCATAGAAGGGATCGTGATGGGGCAGGAGTATTTGTAAGAGGAAGGGACAAAAAGGTCAAAGGTGAAGTTAAAGAAAGGGCGGGACTTTAATCATATGGTTACAGTTGCTGTCTTGACTTTTTTGCCTTCCTGCTGCAGACTCCCCTGCTAATGAGCCATCTGCAGTCTCTCGGCCATACTTTTTCATTTTGCTCCAATAAATATCAAACAGGAACTTTTACAGTATTAACAAATCCAGTCTTCAATCTTCGAGCCAGTTTTACAAGCTACACAACATGGTCAGGTACATAAGCAACGGTTATCAAACTATTGACTCATCCTATTTCCCATCTCTGGGATCTAATGAAACATTCTGCAGCCTACTATCCAAACAATCATATATTATAGGCTTTATAGTAAACTCCATAGCCATGACTACAACCACCGAGAAAGGCATTTGGTTGCAAAATATGCAACCTGCAATGGTCATAGTTTCAAGCGATAATTTATAGACAAGAAGAATGACTTCTTGATACTCAAGGCAGCTTTCCCCTTATACCAACAATTAAGGTGTTCTTTTCTTTTAAAAGAATATAGAAGATCCCTCCCCCAATCCCTTGATTTCTCTGTGTTGCAGGACTAAGGTTAAATTATTGCAGCAGCAGCTGTATTAACTCAGGAAGCACAGCACTGTTTGCATCACAATTTTTATATTCTCTGACTGTCTGATTAGCAAGAATGCTGATTGGCTCATGGTGATCCCCACTTTTCTCAATGTTCCATGTTGATTCTGAGGGTGAAGCTTTGCTGGATTACAGAGTTAGTCCTCAATTTACAAACATTGGTAATTACAATGGCACTGAAAAAGTGTCATATGATTGTACTGGCATGTATCTATTATGCTTGCAGCATTCTGGGCTCATGTGTTCACCATTTCAAACCTTTCCAACTGGCTTTTGATAAGCAAACTCAAGAGAGGAAGCCAGATTTTGCTTACTAACTATGTGGCAAACTTAATAATGGCAGTGATTCACTTAATAGTCTTCTAAAAAAGGTCATAAAATGGGTTTGACTTACTTAACTGCTATCTTGCTTAGCAGCAGAAATTCTGGATCTAATTGTCGGTCATAAGTCTAGGACAGCCTCAACATAAAGCTCACAAGCTATAGTGAATGGTTATTTGTGACTCTGCACTACGATGGTAAAGCATATAGGCCTCATTATTCCCATTATCTTCATTTCCCTCCTCATTTTCCATTTCTTTCCTTGATAGTCAAGTTTCTATAAGCCTGAGCATGGTTCAACCAAGCGACCTCGAGACCTGTGTTTTTGGAGAATTTTCCACCTCAAAGTTTCCTGTAATTCTTCAAATTGCAGAGTATCCCAAACGTACTAATAATTCTCTCTCATTTGTGAATGGGCACTATTTTGGTTGCCTGGCAACAGCCCTCTCTGCCTCACATGTAAAATAAAGTGAATCATTCTGCTCTTAAATATGGAAGTTCCATTTCAGTGCCACAATGCACAGGACTTATTATATTCCATTAACATAAGCCATTGTCTTTTAAAAGCAGGAGAGACACCTGTTTCATCCTCTGGGACAAAGTATACTAAAGCAGGGGTCACCAACCTTCTGGGCCTCAGGGAGCACTAAATTCATAATTTTAAATCCCGCTAATATGATCTACCTACTGACCGGCTGGGTGGGTGTGGCAAGCTGGTCATGTGACTGAGTGGACATGGCCAACTCTATGTCACTCACACCAAAGGGCGCCTTGCCAGCCTCTGCTCACCACTCCTCGCCTGCCCATCTGGGCTCCTTAAGGCCCCAACAGGAAGGAGTTTCTGGAGCTAAGCAGCCACCACGAGAAAGAGTTGCCAAAATAGCTGGCTCAGTTCAGATTGGAACTGACCAAGAAGGAGACTCAGCAGAAGCACCTCACTGAGGACTGCGAGCATAGGCTTTCCAAACAGAGGGAAGACCTGCAGGAGTGCAAGGCCAGGTGCCAGTGCCTGGGGGCTCAGTGGGCTGAGACGGTCAGCCAGTTCCAGACCATGGTACAGTCCCACTGGATCAAGGCGCTCCAGCTCTTCGCCATCAGTGGCACTTCCCTCCAGCCTTTGCCCAAAGCCCTGCACCAGGAGGCTGAAGCACACCCAGAGTCGGGATTTCGGCCCCCCTCCAACCCGCACAAAAAGACCCAGAAGTGGGGACTCTCTGCAGTAACACAAATGTTCATTGCACATATCCGGCCCAGGGACTGCAGTTTAAGGACACCTGATCTAGTGCAATATAAAAAATACAAATAATTTTTCTGTGGACCACCAAAATTTTCTTGCAGACCACCAGTGGTCTACAGACCACCAGTTGGTGAATGCTGCACTAAAGATTCCCTCTGAAAGAAAGGATGTCTTAGACAAGAGAGGTGGCCTCGCTGCTGAGCATTACTTACACACATAAGTGAAGCTATCCTCTTCTTCGGATGGGGCTGCTGTAGATGCCACCCATGGCTGGGTGGGCTGCAGCACCTGTTCTTCAAGTTCTTCCTTCTTGGTCTCTTCATCCAGCTTCTCCTTGCCATCTGGTTCCTTCACTTCAGTCAACACCACCTCATGGGCATCCTCTTGGTCAGTCATTTCGGACAACTCCAAGACTTCTTGCAAATGCTTCAGAAAGAAGATCCACAAAAAAATGTTACAGAAGTAATTTTCACATGGCATTCCCCACTTCGGAAATCCAGGAAGGGCACAAGGTAAAACTGGTTGCTGGGAGGGGCACAAGCGGTGGTGGGCTTCAGGCAGTTCGCACCACTTCGGGAGAATCGGTTGTTAACTTTCTGAGCAGTTTGGTGAACTGGTTGTTGGAATAAATCATTAGGGCAGAGAACCGGTTCTTAAATTATTTGAATCCCACCACTGGGCACAAGGTAAAGATGGCTGTCTCTCAACTTGTGTATTCTGCTTTATTCCAAACACGCACACACATACACACACACTCCTTCCCACCCTCTCCTTCTCTCCCCCCCCCCCCGCCTTTTTGCTCTCTCTCCCAAATACAGTCATGGGAGGTGGGCGGAACAGAACAGAAGGAAAAAAAACAGGAAAAAATCCAGAGTTTCTTCTTCCTTTTTTTAAAAACAATATTTTGTATTTCTCTTGGGTCACTGTTCAGGCTTAGTGGGAGGGAGAGAGGGAGGAGAGGGGAGAGGAAAGGAAAGGAATGGAGAGGAAATGAAAGGAAATAAAGGAAAGAAGGAAAAGGAAGAGAAGGAAAGGAAAGAAAGGAAAGAAAGCAAAGGGGAGGAAGGGAAAGGAAAGGAAAGGAAAGGAGAAATCTCCTCCAGTTTGGGGAGGGAGCCTTCATATCGCTAGGATTTACAAGCTCTAACATGGAACATGTACTTCCATAGCTTAATACAAAATGTTTATTTATAATATTTGCAATTGATAAACATACAGCCATTCTTCTATTGATTGATTCAGTTTTTTAGCCCTAAAGTTCTATTTAAAAAAAAAAGACAGGCTGGCACCAGGGTGCATATGTGAACTCACATTCAATATTGGTTGCTATTTTGCAATTACGATTCTTCTGTTACCATAGCTCTGGTTGTACTGTTTGCTTTGCATAACTTGGTCTTTTTAAATTAAAAAAAACTCTTCGCTGTAGGTTATTTTTTTTCATAACTAACTAAATCATATTTCTGCACAATGAAAGACCCATTGATGTTAAGAAAAAATGGGCCATACCTACACCCAGGGGAAACTAGACTTATTAACCACTGTCAGGCCATATGCTTATATATTTAAATCTGAGATGGGCTTGGCATCATCAGTTAGCTTTCATCTCCTCTCCTAGATAACAACTGACTAAAACCACTTACCTTTTCCAGTTGGGCCAATAGCCAGGGCAGTTTTTCTCAACCTGGACAACTTTAAGATGTATGGATTTCAGCGCATGCTGTTTGAGGAATTTTGAGAGATGAAGTCCACACATCTTAAAGTTCCAAGGTTGAGAAATTTTTTGGCCTGTGCATCAAGAATTTGAAAAATGCTTAACATGACTTTGCTGCAGTGATGAAATTCATTTTTTTTTTACTACCGGTTCTGTGGGTGTGGCTTGATGGGCGTGGCAGGGGGAGGATATTGCAAAATCTCTGTTCCCTTCCTACTCTGGGGCCAGCCAGAGGTGGTATTTGCCGGTTCTCTGAACTACTCAAAATTTCCACTACTGGTTCTCCAGAACCTGTCAGAACCTGCTGAATTTCACCCCTGTTCTGCTGGAATAAACACAAACATACACACCTCCCAAACAAAAGAAAAACAATTCTTTAGATATTTATTTATAATTCAACACACTTCTTGTTCATCAAACAAAAATATGGTTTCACTTGATCATTGATTGTCCACGCATTTTGGAGCCTGAAGTTGCAGATATCCTCTACCCTTGTGTCTTGAAAATGAGCTTTTGCTGTGTAAACAGCTGTCTCATGAAGCAGTGGGAAATGGCTGAACTGTGCAGATGCCATGCTCCTATAACATTTTTGCAAGTTGCTCTCTCTTTCAATCATAGTTCTGAAATTGATAGATCGTGTGCTGATATGGTGGGAATCCATTTTAAGCTTTTTTGTGGGGGGTGTTGCAGGTTTGTATATTCTTTGTATTTGCTTCTTTCAGTTTCTTTGGTAACTAAAACAAGGAAAATAGTTCTTGTGAGGTGTTGGTGAATGCTGGCATGCAACACATAACATTGTGGCATGCCACTTTTGGCATGCATTTCATACGATTGCCATCACTGATCTTGAAGATCAGGGGGGGAAAATGAAACTTCGGCTTTTCTTCTTTGTATTCGTTCCACTGCTTCAGAGCCTTTTCCCATCTTACTCTTTCCAATCCACCCCTTGTGCAACTACATTTACAGATTGATTTTGTGAGATTCAAAAAACACTTCCTTTTGTGGTCTTTTACAAAGGTGGAAAGACCATTCTTTTCAGTTGCTGTGTTGTTATTGTTAGCTGTGAAGTCGTGTCCGACCCATTGCGACCCCATGGACAAAGTTCCTCCAGGCCTTCCAGTCCTCTACCATCCTCTGGAGTCCATTTAAGCTCATGCCTGCTGCTTCAGTGACTTCATCCAGCTACCTCATTCTCTGTTGACCCCTTCTTCTTTTGCCCTCGATCTTTCCCAGAATTAGGCTCTTCTCCAGTGAGACAGTTGCTATAGTCAATACCAATTCAAATTATGATATGTGGGATTATGAGGGGCACATGACATGGATTTTGTAACTTGTTAACTAACATAGTTACTGTTAGATACTTGCTCTAACTACAATGATTTCCAACAAGGTCCTCTGTTCCGGTGGGAACATAGGTTTAATCCTATTGGTCGAAGGGTCTGAAAGCTCCCTATAAAAGGGTTGCTGTCAGACTCAACCTTCGCTGGATTGTTCTCACTTGTTGTACTTAATAAAGATCTGTTGTTACCATTAAGCCTGTGTATGCCTATCCATTACCCAATCTAACACTGGTGATGAGGATGGGATTGGAAGGCAACTAGGCGAACCAAAAACAGTGTAGCAATCCAGCAAGTATATCCAGCCTGGAGCTTAGCGTGGCTTTGAGCAGCCATTTTTGAGCGGCAAACTCAAAACTGAACACAAAATGGCCATGCACACCCCACCGACTCCGTATGACCCAGTCACAGAGCACTGGGACTCGTACATGCTAACAATTTGACTGCTTCCTCAAGGCAAACAACCTCATGGGCCTTTTGAAGGCCGCAAGAAGAACATGTTCCTCGAATACTGTGGCCAGGAAGTGTTCGAGGCGGTGAAAGACCTCTCTGAGCTGACACCGCTGCAATCAGTCACCTGGTCCATGCTCCAGCAGATGCTGAGGACCCACTATGCCCCCAAGCTGTCCAAGCACGTTCGCCGGCATGAGTTTAACATTAGGAACCAGAAAGAGGGCAAGTTGATAAATGAGTACATTGCGGCACTTCGCAAGGCCGCCGCGTACTGCAAATTCCAAGAGCTGGACGAGCTGATTCTGGACCGCATAATTTGCTGCTTGCAGGACATTAAACTACAGAGGAGGTTACTTGTCATGTCTGACCTCACTCTGCAAATTGTCTTGGACGAAGCCAGGGCATCAGAATTGGCCGCTAAGTCTGTAGAAACCCTGCAGCACCAGGGCGCTTCACAGGACCTGCGGAAGAGCGCACACTCACATCGCAAGGCTGCAGAGGCCAAGAGCTGAGAAGGTGAAAAAGATGACAGCAGCCCCATGCGCAGTAGCCATGCCCAGCCGGCGCGCAAATTCAAACCACGTCTCTCACCTTGCGCTAGCTGCAGAGGAGACCATACCAGATTGTTTTGCTGTCTCCCGACGCGATCTGCCAGTGCTGCGAGCAAAAGGGGCACATCACCAAGGTTTTCCAAAGCAAGCTCCCCCCAACGACCTGGCAGCCACAAAGCCAACCTACCCACCAGCAGAAGCCCGACCAAGGGGCATGGCAGCCACCATCACGGTGCTCAGAGGGCAACAACAGAGTCACCATCACACCTCAATCAGTCAAGCCCACACAAGGCGGTGAAAGAAGCTGAAGGTCACAGTCCTCATCGAGGGCTCTCCATGCGAGATGAAGCAGGCTATCCCTAGCCTGAAGAAACAACATCTATGCACCCCTGACACCGCCTTTGCGATTACCAGGGGAACCGGGTCCCCATCGTGGGCCAAGGCACCTTCCGGGTGAACTTCAACAACTTCAGCGACCAGCTCCCAGTGACAATAGTCAGCGGAAACCTGCGGAGCCTCTTGGGACTGGTTCGAAGCCCTGGGGCTGGAAGTGACTGGTGTCAACAAGAGGACCGACGAACTACTCGCAAACCCTACCCCCTGAGATGTCAGTTTTTCGCATTGACTGTTTAGAGACTGGTTTGTCTCACTTAGTGACGTTGCCCACCACTCTGCCAGGCTCAACAATCAAACAGGTTTTGAACTGGGTGTAAAGGGGTGGCCCTAGGGGCCTGTGGGGTCTGATTTCAAAATGTATTATAATAAGAGAAATAACCTGTCTGTTGTTAAAGGCTATTTACTGTGGAGGGATCGGGTCGTTGTTTCACCCAAACTGCACATTGCAGTATTAGAGGATTTACATGTAGGGCATCCTGGAATTGTCAGGATGAAGTCTTTGGCTAGGAGTTACGTGTGATGGCCTAACATGGACAGGAAGCTCGAAGAATGGGTGGCTACCTGCACACCATGCCAGGAGTCCAGACCAGCTCCCCCAGAGGCACTCACTAAGGAGTGGGAGCGACCTCAAGCACCATGGTCTAGGGTGCACATTGACTTTGCTGGCCCAGTTCACGGCCAGACATTTCTCGTAGTTGTGGACACCTACTCAAAATGGTTAGAGGTAGTCCTGATGACCTCCACTATGGCAGAAGCCATCATCAAGGTGCTACGGAGACTTTTCTCCACGCATGGCCTGCCCGATGTCTTGGTCTCTGACAATGGGCCCCAATTCACAGCCATGCAATTTGAGACCTTCTTAGCAGCTCAGGAAATCAGGCATGCCCTGGTCGCACCATTCTATCCAGCCTCCAATGGTCAGGCGGAGAGAATGGTGAGATCTGCAAAAGAGGCCTCTCTAGGATTCGGACATTTAGCGTAGGGGATTCGATATACACCCACAACAACACCGGGGGAACTCTGTGGATTCCTGCCACAGTGATAGGCATCACCGGCCCTCGCTCTTACCTCCTAGAGTTCGAGGACGGTAGGAATTGGAGAAGGCATATTGACCAACTCCATGGCCGCCTCTCCAAATCCACTCTTAGACAACCAGAGGTAACTCCTGCACGAGTTAGCCAAAGCCCTACCCAAATGGAGCAAACACTCCTTCCATGGCCAGCTCAAGCCCTTAGGGTACTGGGAAACTTATCTGGTTATATGGCAGGCCCGCAGTGAGCTCCGAGCGAAGTGGCTCTAGAAGCTCCAGCCATGGCCTGTGAAAGGTTCCAGGAGCTTCCACCAAGCGGAGCTGTGGAGCAAATAGGTCTGTCCGACCTGTCCAAGGAAACCCCTCCTACTGAACTGCGCAGGTCAGGCAGAGCTACCCAAAAGCCGTCTATGCAACAAGTAGGATTGTTCCATCCAAGAGGGGAGGGGTGTTAGATACTTGCTCTAACTACAGTGGTTTCCACCAAGGTCCTCTGTTCCAGCGGGAACAGATGTTTAATCCTATTGGTCGAAGGGTCTGACAGCTCTCTATAAAAGAGCAGCTGTCAGACTCAACCTTCGCTGGATTGTTCTTACTTGTTGTACTTAATAAAGAGCTATTGTTACCATTAAGCCTGTGTGTGCCTATCCATTACCCAGTCTAACAGTTACATTGTATTTTAACTTATTTCTCTCATGAGATTTATCAAACCACTATAGATTAGAATGTAGGAAAACTTTCTATCCTATCGCTATATGTAAGGTGACCAACCGTCCTCCTTTAGGGAGGACAGGCCTTCTTTTGTAAGTTCTGTCCTCCCTCGAAAAGTGTCCTCCTATATGTCCTCCTTTTCGATATTTGAAGACTAATCTGTTGCGCGTTATGTGACGTATTTGTATTTGACATGACAATTCGTCAAGACTCAAGAATTTTTATCTAAAGAAATGCTAGACATTAAAATAGACGACAATTGTCTCTTTGAAGAAATTAGAAGACTGAATGTATATTTAAATTCTGAAAAATTAATACAATGGGAAAATCAACATGTTGAAATTGATAAAAGGGGGGGATATTTTCAGCCATTTCAAAAATGAACATATTCCATGTGAACATTTATTTATACTTGTTCAATTTACGTTGTGCTGCCCTGGAACTAATGCAGCAGTTGAAAGAATTTTTTTCAATTGCCAATGATTTTTTGACAAGTGAGAAATCGAGATTAAATGTTGATACTCTAGCTGCAGCACTTGCCGTAAAATTCAATATGAAGGATATTTCTTGTTCAGATATTTCCAATATATTGTTAGAAGATGATACATTGACAAAAAATATTAATTCAATGGAAAAGTACTCATTTAAATAATAATTAGCAGGCATGTCAGCATAATTACAATATAAAATGTTGCAAATGTTTTTATTATGCATATATCATATTTTAGTGTATTATTGTTGCAATGAATAAAATATTTCTTTTATTTATGATATATTTTTTCCAATTTATTTGTCCTCCTTTTCATTGTAAAAAAGTTGGTCACCTTACTATATGGATTGATTGATTGATTGATAGCTTCTAACATTCTTAAACTCAGAAGATAAACTGCAGAAGAGCAGATGGATATTATTTCCTGATAAGAAAAAGTTTAGTGCATTTTGTTTAATCTGTTTGTGAATTTTCAAACCACCTTTGTAGCTGATTTACTGTGCAAAGGAGAGGCTACATTTATCCTGTCCAATCAACTTTCCTCTTTCATTTTCTTTGTTGTGTTAACTATAAAAAGGAATGTGAGAAGGGTCTTGGTTCTCTCTTTTCATAGGGAGATCCCACTTTATCAGGGCACCCTAATAAACTGCTTTTAAATGATCTTCCAACTTGGTTGCTTATTGGGGAAATAAACCTAGGCAGAACCTAAGACCAGATTTGGCTATCAATTAGGAATGCATTTTTAATCAATTGTTTGACATGTGCGTGTATGCACTTTTTTTTACAGGGGGGCGGGGCACAAAAAAGCTAACGTGACCCATCCTTTCTTCTTCTTTTTTTGCATGCTTTATAAGGGGCATCTGCAATTTTGACTTATTTTATCAATAAATGTCAACATGACAAAATAACTCTGATTGAAGCCTGGCCCATTATATAGGCCTGTTTCAAAAGCTTAGCTTTGATTGGACATTCAGAACTGCCATTGTGAGGTTGTTGTTTTTTTAGTTGCTGCCTCTGTTTGACCCTGATCATCATCCTCCCCAACTGAGTTCTGGATGTAGCTGCTTCCTGAAGTTCTATGTGGGTTAAGTTGTTAATAATAATAATAATAATAATAATAAATTTATTTCTAAGCCGCACCCTCTCCCGAAGGACTCGGGGCGGCGTACAATAAAACACATAAAAACGAAAAAGACAATACACAAAAAGAATAAACAAACACGTGTACATGGAGGAGGTATGAAGATAAAAAGACAAATTAAAACATAATTTAAAATCCCCTTATAAAAGTCTAAAAGTCACCAAAAATTAAAAAACCCGTCAGGAGCAGTGTGCGCGAACTATGGTTGAGCCAGGCCAGCTACTTGAAATAGGTGCGTCTTGAGCTTTATCCGGAAGGCGCGGAGGTCGGAGGTAATCCTAATATCCGGGGGAAGGTCATTCCACAGGGCTGGGCCCGCGACAGAGAAGGCTCTACTCCTAGACGCCGCCCCCCGACATTGTCTGGTTGACGGCACCTGGAGGAGTCCCTCTCTGTGCGAGCGAATTGGTCGTAGGGATGTATGGGGCAGGATACGATCCTGCAAGTAGCTAGGTCCTGAGCCATGGAGCGCTTTAAAGATCGTTATCAAAACCTTGAAACGCACCCGGTAGACCACAGGGAGCCAGTGCAGCTCGCGCAGGAGAGGTGTTACATGGGAGTACCTTGTACTCCCGATAATCACCCGCGCGGCCGCGTTCTGGACCAACTGTAGTCTACGAGTGCATTTCAAGGGAAGCCCCATGTAGAGAGCGTTACAGTAGTCGCATGAGTGACTGTGCGCAAGGCATCCCGGTCCAATAGGGGGCGCAATTGGCGCACCAGGCGAACCTGGTGGAACGCCCCCCTTGCCACGGCTGTCAAATGGTCATCCATGGACAGCCGGGCATCAAGGAGGACGCCCAAATTGCACGCCCGCTCCACCGGGGCAAGTTGAACGCCCCCGATGGCCAGAGATGGAATTAACTGGTTGAACCGGGGGGCCGGAACCCACAGCCACTCCGTCTTGGAGGGGTTGAGCTTGAGTCGGTTGTCATCCATCCAGACCCGTACGGCTTCCACACACCGGGACATCATTTCGACGGCCTTGTTGGAGTGGTTCGGGGTGGAAATGTACAGCTGAGTATCATCAGCGTACAGATGGTATCCCACCCCGAAGCCACGGATGATCTCACCCAGCGGCTTCATATATGTGTTGAACAGGAGTGGCGAGAGGACCGACCCCTGTGGCACCCCACAAATAAGGGGGTAGAGAGTCGACCTCTGCTCCCCTGTCAACACACGTTGCGTCCGGCCGGAAAGGTAGGAGCGGAACCACCGTAAGACGGTGCCCCCGACCCCCAACCCCTCCAGTCGGCGCAACAGGATACCATGGTCGATGGTATCAAAAGCCGCCGAGAGGTCTAATAGGACCAGGATAGAGGAACAACCCCTATCTCTGGCCCTCCAGAGATCATCCACCAACGCGACCAAGGCCGTCTCCGTGCTGTGGCCAGGGCGGAAGCCGGACTGGCGCGGGTCTAGATAATCATTTTCCTCCAGATGTCGTGGAAACTGATAAGCCACCACACTCTCTACAACCTTCGCCAGAAAGGGAAGGTTGGAGACAGGACGATAATTGGCCAGCTCCGTAGGGTCCAGGGAAGGCTTCTTGAGTAAGGGTCTCACCACCGCCTCTTTCAAGGTGGCTGGAAGAGACCCCCCACCCAACGAAGCGTTCACTAGTCCCCTCGTATCTGCCCCTCCCTACGACCGTTGGAATCAAGAAGCCCTGCACAGGAACGACATCCTGTTAAATTTGTACTATCTGTTCTTGAGTGTGGATGTAGCCCTCCTTCTCTTTTACCTGAAATTTAGGTAAGGCAGAACAGGAAATGCCCCTCCTTTTGAGGTTGTTATTATAAGTAGTTTTGGAATATGTGGTGCTACTATAAACCCAATGCTAGCATAATGATTAATAAAAGCATTTTATTTTAGTAAATGTGACAAAATAGACAGTTGGGAAATTACATAGCTGAACCAAATTATACCAGACCACGAACAAGTGCCAGAAATTAATCAAGCAAAGAGGCAAACTTAGAAACAGGAATAATCATGAGAATGAAGACAATTCTACAGAGTAGAATCAAACAGTATTGAAAACAAAGAAATAATGCCTGCTGCTTTTGCTTATATTTTTCTTGCCAGTTCTGCATGTTTAACTCTAGTACTTTCAAAACTTGAGTATCAGGTAGACTCTGCTCCTTCAGCCCTTCCTACTACTCTCAGGAATCTACTGCCAATTTTAACTAGAAAAAAAAACCTTCTACCTGCCTCCTCCAGCCTTGAAAGGGATAGTAACTTTTGAAGAAATATTTGTTTTCTAGACAGAAAAAAATATTATTTACTTAGACTTGCATATAACATGAAGGCCACTATCAGTATTATCACCTCCATCCACTATCGGTGTTTCTCAAACTTGACAACTTTAAGATGTGTAAACTTTTTTTTATATTTAAAATTTTTATTTTTGAATTAACAGAAACAGACAAAACACAAAAAAAAAACCCCACAAAACCATCTTCCATTACAAATTGCAGAAAGTGTGTCAATTGGTTATAAAAGCTTCCGTGCATCCCTTCCACAGTCGTCACCTACAATTCACGTCAAATCATATATTTTACATCAAATATATTTATATATATTACTGTCATCATACCTCAACCTTCATTTGACTATGATTGTTTTTACGTCCTTTTATCTAAAATATTCCAGATTTAAAGCAAAACCACATAATGGCATTCCATTAGCTCTTCCCAATCCAATGTTATCATCCAATAACATTACATCTTTATAACATGTTCTAAATAAAAATTGGTTATATTTAAAACAGAGTTTCTAAACCTCCTTTCGTAGTTACCATTTGCAATTTATATCAAATTTCCTCTTATCAAACCAATACATATGTATACATTATTATTATTATCAATCATTTATTTAACTATATCCATTATCACTTTATTTTTTACATAATGCTCTAAAATTAACTAAGTTTGGCTTAATTTTTATAATAAACTTTCATATATCAACCTGTGTCTTTCCAGTAATAGTGCAGTCTTATGTCTATTGCCATTTGTGGCATTAGTATTCTGGTTAATTCCTTAGTAAATTTTGTATGGACTTCTCTTCACAACTTGTTGCTTGTCGCATATCTTGTATAAGCTCGAAACCCTCCATCTGCTTCTTCAATCAGCTTATCTTTGGTTATCACTAGTGCTTCTAACAAGATTTCTCTCGTTGGTTCCATAAATTCTTCTCTCCTTTCTTCTTCTATGCCTTGAAATCTGGGGTAAGGCTTCAGTTCATCTTTCTCCCCTTTCCTTATTCCACTCTTTCCATTTCCAACCACGCTCAGTTCACTGTCGGTATCAACAATTTTCTTATCTCTTTGTTTATTTTTTCCTTCAGTTTTAAGAGCTCTGACCTCCACTTTCCTCATTTGATGAACATCCTCAATTTTTCCATCAAATTTTACTGTTCTACAATCTATGATCTCCAATCTCTTCTCAATTTTCTCTGTTACTTCTAATAATTTTTGAATTTCAAACATAATCTTTTGCAATGTTAAGGTTTCTTTTTCATGTTGCGTCATTCTTCCAACTTGTAAACACTGCCACTCTAGCATTCAAAATTTTTTATTAGGTTTAAAGTAAGTTCATTTATAATCTTTCAAGACAAGGCTTTGTTTTCATTCCATTCCAGCTGCCAATGATGTTCCTGAAGAGCACCTGTATAAACAACCCATGCTCTTCTCACTATCACTCTCTGTAAACAAGCTGAAGAACCTTGAAATACAAAGTCAAATAATCAAAAAGAAAGGACAAGATTTCCAAGCCTCCAGCCTCCAAGTGGCACTGTTACTTCCTTTCCCTCTGTTTTTACCGCCCTCTTTGTATTCCTTTTATATCTTCTTTATATTCTGGGCTTAAAGAAAACAAAAAATTTAAGTGGAGCAAAAAGAAAAAAGACCATCCAATCCAGCATTATAAAAATAAAGAAAAAGATTGTAATCCATAGGTAAAAAAAAGAATATAAAAAGTAGAAGAAGAAAAACTAATCCGTTCAATTTAAGGAATAAGAAACATTTGCATTTGCATCCGTAAAAGAGAAAAAAAGGATAACAAACTGTCTAATGTGGCTTAATTTTGCCGCTTATACTCTTCTGTTTTCAAATTTAATTTAGCTTTCATTTTTTTAGGTAGACTCTTTTATAACAAAAGGATTTCCTCACCAGATGGACACACTTTCTCTTTCCATTTTCCTCCCATTCCGGAGCTGTCCCAACTTCAGCAGCTACAATGGCTGTGCTTCTATTGCCGGCAAAAAGAGATTCTCCTGGATCAATCAGGGACTTTGCGGTGTCCCTGAGATCAGCAGAACATACTCTTCCCTATCACCATCTCTTCAGGACGGTTTAGGTCCAAAAGGACCATGACTGCGATCTTGGAGCTCCAACATCGCACGTTGTGTTGTTACAACATCAGCATCCTCTTCCCAAGATGTGTAAACTTTAATTCCCATGCTGGCTGCGAATTCTGGAAGCTGAAGTCTAGTGTTTCTTAAAATTGCTAACTTTAGGAAACACTGCATTACATTATCTAACTTGCATTTCTGCTATTGATTCATATAGCAACATAGACCTGTATTATTTATGAATTTAAAATGTAGCTAGAAACCACATCTTGCAATGTATCAAGTACTGTCCAGTTTTTGCTTTGCTAGGCAGGGACCAAAACAGAAAGCTGATGCACAATGCTAATGACTGTGGTCCTTTTACATTTTATGTTCTCAGTTGTGGGAACATGGAGTACTATGATTTAGAAACTTAATAGGAATATATATTGTAAGTTTTTAAAGTTAAAAATGCTAGGTATTTAAATAATTGTATTTGTTCTGTAATAAAACAATCAGCATAGCATCTAGAAAATAAATGCAAAATAAAAATTAAGATTATTTAAAGGATTCAATGATTCAGAATTTATTCTTATTTTCAGCGAGTGAACGGAAAGAACATGGTGGCATCTATTCAATTAGCGATCAAGATATGGTCTTGTTCATGTTAAAACACCTTTCTAAAAAGAAAAGGGATTAAAAAGCCCTTGCTTTAGACATTACAGCCTAGTCGGCAAGCAAACTGGTTCCTCTCATTGAGGGGGGGGCAGGGGGGTTCCTGCCAGTTCTAACCTCTTCTATAGAAGAGATTCCACAAATCTACCATGCCATTTAGAACCAGTTCCAGCTCCCTCCACCCGCCCGTCCGTACCATGCTTGCCCCGCCCACCGCTCACTGATTGGCTGGCTCACCAATCGCTCCGCCCGCTTCTAAGAGTCCTATCTAAATCTTAAAGTCTTAAAGCTGTCAAGTTTGAACATCCCTGGGGTTTTTTTTCTAAAGGATTAGGGGTGCAAGGGTCTTGTAACTTGACAGCTTTAAGATTTGCATGCTTCAAATGCCAGAGTTTCTGAGCCAACATTTTGGTTGCTAAGCAAGAGCATTGTTAAGTGAGTTTCACCACATTTTACAAGTTGACCACGCCCACCCAGTCACATGACTGCCAAGCCGCTCCCACTCGGTCACATGGCTGGCAAGCCACTCTCCCCTCTCACATGGCCGCCAAGACACTCCCACAAAGCAGGCCACACCTACAGAAGAGATTCTAAAAAATTTTGAAACCCACCACCGGGGGGGGGGAGAGAGAAAAAAAATTGTATACTCACACACCCGCATATATTTATATATTCATAGTTCTCTGCATGCATACACTTATCTGTACTAGATAACCTATGACCTGTTGATCATGCATTGAGCAAAAGGTCATGCAGTCTGATGCAGCCAGAATGAGTGTTAAATTTATATGATCTATATTGCTATTAGTTGGATTTGAAAATTAACAGTGATTCCAAAATTGTCATGGCATAATGCTAAAGTAGGAACAACTTCTGACTTCTGCCTGGCATTCCCATTGACTTTGCTTGTGAGAAGCTGACTGGGTGTGTTGGAAATCACAGTTTCATGACTGTGAGCATGCTGCAACGTCCAGAGCTTTGCAAATAAAAGTGGCATTGATTTTGTTCAAACTTCAGTTCCACGAGAATAATAGGTCCCAGATTTGTTATGCATTCTTTAAGTTAGCAGAGTTGACAAAACTCAATATGGACTGAAGGTACACCCATGCACCCCCACGCACCTGCACATAAACACACATACACATAAAACACTGGGATAGAAAGAATTGTAATAGAAAAATACTAACAAAGAAGAACTAAGATTAAATTTAAAAAATTGTAATGGAAAGTATTGTGTGATTTCCTGATGCAATTTAAGTGAATATATTACCTGGCACACATATTGCCACCACATTGCCACAAATGCACACATACCTACTAGAAAACAAGCAAATCCTTTTGGTCTATTAAGAATGATGAAAATCCTTCTTACAGAGTTATGAGGGATAACAAGGTGGAAAAAAGCCTAACCATATTGCATATTTCAGAGGAGAACCTAGACTACTATTGTTACAAAATTGGCATAGTCTCTTCAATCCCAGTCCACTGCTGATCCCGCAAAGTTTCTTCTTCCTCTTCCTTGTTGCCGTAGTTACTATGCATCCACCCTCACCAAAAATATAGTCAGTGGTACTTGTGGCAATATTTTTACTTGTATGTGCTTATATGCAGTGTAGAAATAACAATGAATTTACTGTTTAAACATGTGATCTACAGAAGAGATAAATGAAGTTTGCGTTTGTGAGTCTATCTATTACAGATAGCAAAAAGAATAGAATTGTATCCACTGACTACATAAATGTTAGGAGCCATCATAGTGAACACTGGTTTTAAATTTAGCTTTTGTTTATTCAGATTTCACATAAAAATCTTTGGGCTGCAGCTTTGCAGTTGAGCACATTGTTAGCATGCAACAAATACAGATTAAACATTCTCAAAAAGGATGAACTTTTAATCTGTATTTGTTGCATGCTAACAAAGGATGAACTTTTAATCTGTATTTGTTGCATGCTAACAATGTGCTCAACTGAAAAGCTGCAGCCCAAATATTTTTATAAGAAATCTGAATAAATGTTCTGTTAACACACATGAAGGAAGAATCAAAATCATAGTTTTGCTTCAGGTTTTGGATGATGGGACCAAAAGGAGTTACATGGAGCCCCCCCACACCCAATCAGATTTCAAAGAGCTTTGATAATTTGGCTAATGTCCTTGGCCAGCATACCTAGTTTTGACAAAGGCAGCAATAATGCCACATTTTTCCAGGCACAAGCCACCATTTAAATTCTTTGCATTGTTCTTGATAAAGATGACATTTTCCTGTGATTTGCCTATGGTTAACTGAGCTGTCTAAATCTGAGTACCATCATTTCTGGGTTAGAGTGACCAAAATTTAAGGCCAATATCTACTCATGATCTTATTCACATTTGCCAAAAATGATGGCACATCTGGCTTGAGATAAGGTGCTTAATTACAGGAGAGCTGTAATATGTGGATAAGCAGCTACAAAAATGTTACATTGGTATGCATTTTTATGGGAAATGCTTTAGAAATACGACATTGAAAAGCATGTGCCCTCTCTTTTCATGGGCTCTAGTTATAATTTCCTTCCAATATCAGATTCTTTGTATGAGAGGGAGGAAAGGAAAGAGGGAGGGAAGGTTGGCTAGATTCCTCTGTTCGCAGCCCAAGCACCTACGCTCCTTGTCTGCCAATATTCTCAACCTGCTGCCCTCTAAATGTACAGAGATTATGACTCAAAAAAAGACTAGGAATAGTGCGAGGACCCTGTTTTAGGAGAATCTGTTCCAGGCTATTCTCTTGTTTCCTTGGCTCCCTGCTATATCGGTGTGATTTCCAATATTGTAAATAGTCTTCTTTATTAGCTTTTCCTTGCCAAAGAATAGCATGTCACCAGGACTGGTTTCAGGTTTAAGGAGGTGCTTGTCAAATTGCTTAGCCAGAACTTAAGTCTGAAAGAAGGAATTCATTAGCAACCATTTCAAAAAATGTGAGAAAGGAAACAAGACAGCTGCAAATTCCAATTTTTCCTGATAAGGAAAAGAGTTGGAGAAAGTGTTGTAACTGCAGGAGCTAGAGAGCCAGGATGCCTGTTCCTGTTGCCAGATTTTGTAGTAAAGTGTAACTTGCTAGGAGGAAAATTCTGTTATATAAAGTGGCCGCATGAATTTTGTAAGACCATTGCCAAGCAAAGATGAAGAAGATCTCTATGCCAGAGCCACCCAAGTTTATTTTAGGATTGTTCGGTTCTTCTTTTCTTACCACTCTAATTTCAGGGCAGAATCTCCTGGGGTGGTTCAATGACTTCTAAATCGTTCCTTTTCTTTTTCCGTGACACCTATTTAAGCTACTTATGAATCAATTCAAGATTCACTGTTTCTAGCAAGCAAGGAAGCATCTTTGATTAGTATTGGCCCAAGAAGTTGCCTAGTTATTAGGTCAACAGCCCCGCTGAGGATGTTGACCCCAGGGCAAAGACAGTGTTTTTCTTACCTTGAGCATCAGAGCTTTTCGTTCTTCCTCTGAGTTGAGTTCATCTGCTTGCCCCTGAGCTGTCCCCAAGAGTGTCCCCAGGAGGAGGAGCTGCATCAGAGCCCAAAGCTCCATGATGTCTTCTTCTCTGCACAGGTCTGTCCAAATGGTGGAAGAGGACACAAAGTCTCTTGAACTTGCACAGATATGCGGAAAGTATGACTCTTCTTTTTTTATCCGGGAATTCACTGCTGTCTGCCCACTCACTGGGGCAGAAATGAGGAGGGAGGAACAAAGCTTCAGCCATCCAGAAGCTGGAATGTCTAATCTGATCCAGATGTGAGAATATGAAGCCAAAACCTCACCCACACTGAACCTCAGCTCAGAACTGCCTGTGGGTTGTCACCTGGCCAGTTTAAATTTGAGGTTTTTTTTCCTTTTCATGGAATATAACTTTATGATGGCTACTATGGCGATGATGATGATGATGATGATGATGACACCTAAAATTCAAGGAGAGCTAATCCTTATGATGTAAAAGCATGTACATTTGTACATATTTACACATGAAATCAGGGATGCGGTAGCTTAGTAACTAAGACGCTGTGCTTGTCTATCAGAAAGGTTGGCTTTTCAGCGGTTCAAATCCCTAGCGCTGTGTAACAGAGTGAGCTCCCATTACTTGTCTCAGCTTCTGCCAATCTAGCAGTTCGAAAGAATGTAAAAATGCAAGTAGAAAAAATAGGAACCACCTTTGGTGGGAAGGTAACAGCGCTCCTGGCGCCTTCGACGTTTAGTCATGCTGGCCACATGACCACGGAGACATCTTTGGACAGCGCTGGGTCTTCAGCTTTGAAACAGAGATGAGCACTGCCCCCTAGAGTAGGGAATGGCTAACACATATGTGCGAGGGGAACCTTTACCTTTTACATATGAAATAATGTACCATAAAATATATAATGTAATGTAAACAATGCATTTCAATTGGAAGATGCTGCATCTAATTCACGAAAGACGGTTTTTACCTTAACTTGTAAAGGAGCAGTGCAAATGGAAGCATAGAAAAAATGGCAAGCCAGCCCAAAAGGCATTTGTAGATTCCTGCTGCAAAGGACAATACAAATACAAAATGGGCAGGTTTGACCTTCCAATAAGAAATGGTCATGCTGTGTATGGTTCTATCAAAATATATTGCAAATGTAAGAGCTTTTGTATATATATTATTAGTTGTTTCTTTGCAACTAGTTGGTGGCAAATGACACTGGGCAAGGTAGACTGAAGGGGCCAATGTACATTATGTTTCTTTTTAATACCATCAGCGTAGGAAATTTTGATTAAATATAGAGGACATATTATAGTCCCCAACCCATGCCCTTTTATTAATTATACGTTGAGGTTTTTTCTAGGCTTTTTATTGCCTATTTTACTGCCATTTCTTACAGTTTTCATGTACTACTATGTTATGAATGTTGAAATATAGTATATTATAACTTTTAACAAGGCAAACACCTTTAAATATGAAAAATTATTTTTGCAACATTTTTATCCACCTTCATCATTTTGTTCCATTTCCTCTCATTTCAGGAAGGTGGTAATTGGTCAGGTGTTTTCTTGTGATAGTGGATATTTAATTTTAGTTGCACAATTGTAAACTAAAGTGTAACCACACTTTAAAACCTGCCTATATTCATCCATCCATCCTTCCATTGATTCATACAGAATTGTTCATTAATTTGTTAGATTTCTTTCTTTCCAAAAACTCAAGACAGCATTATAAGTAGTCCTCATTTAGCAGCCTTTTTGCACTTATAGTGGTGATGAAAAAAAACAACTTTCAACCTACCAATCTTTACAAACTTTGCAAGTCTGTAAAATAAAGGAAAGTTCTAAATAAGATCATAAGCACAGTTGTGTTTTCATTTAGTGACCACTTTATTTATGACCAAGTTGCCAATCCCAATTGTGATCACAAAATGACCACAATACAGGAATCTTCATAGAGATGGGGAGTTAAGTGATGAAGCATGCTAGTAATATTGTAACCAAACTCTTCCCTTACATATTTGCAAATGAATTGGAAGCAAATATGAAAATGTAGGGCTTCCATTGTGACATCATAATCAGTGGTGAGATTCAAAATTTTTACTAAGGTTCTGTGGGCGTGGCTTGGTGGGAGTGGCAAGAGAAGGATATTGTAAAATGTCCATTCCTTCCCCACTCCAGGGGAAGGTTACTCCAAAATCCCCATTTCCTCCAGATCAGCTGGAACCTGGGAGGCAGAGAATAGATGGGGATGGGGGCCATTCACAGGTGGTATTACCGGTTCTCCAAACTACTCAAAATTTCCACTACCGGTTCTCCAAAACTGGTTATAACCTGCTGAATACCATCTCTGATCATAATGCGTATTTCTCCATCATCATGGAAATAGTTCTGGGTTACAATAAGCATGTTGTCTATCTATGGGATAACCATGTTTTAAGAACAGAGATGTGAAATTACCTTTGTGCTTTCCTGCTTCTTCTGCAGTTTCAACAGTATATTGCCAATTTCTTGGCATGAGTTTCCATGGTAAATACAAATGATAAAGCACATATGATCTTTCAAAAGCTGTCTTCTTGTCCTATGCATTGGCCTAAGACCTTTGCTCAAATTAAAAATTCAGTAAATATTCTGATGAATTCATTATATCTGAGCAGCAGTTATTCCTAAAAATAAATAATACCAAGCCAGAGATGCTTCAGAAACAAAAGTGGGTCCAGAATAATCTGCTTTCAGAAGGTTTCTCTCATTTTCACCTGAAGGATATTTCATTCCACTTTTGACTATTGGAAATACTATACCACCAGTTAACAGTTAGCTCTCACCATATTTGAGTCTCTTCTCTGCCAGAATGACAGCTTCCATCAGTGAAATGAATGGAAAAAAGGAAGGCAGCTGCTAACAATCTCTCTGACAACCTGGATCCTAGTCTCAATGAGGACAGCCTTTGGCACTGTAATTTTAATGGCTGTGAGCTACTTTAGAAGGAGAATTTGGCACAAAAGCAAGGCTACAATTAATATAATACATCAAATGCCTATACCATCCAAAATATGTCTGCATATCATATCCCTGCAATATGTGGCTATAATACCACTCTGTCGTATATTTGTATATGATTCAGTGAGCTCTGTATATATATATAAATGAGTTTCTGTATCTCACTCACTAGAACTGAGCAGATAGTAGATCAGGATTCAGGATCGAGTCCTGGGTGAGTCACAGCCAATTACTAAGGATCTTCCAATTGTTTAACCATAGCAACACTTTCCTCTAAGGAAATTAGGTTAGTGAAATAGAGAAAGCTAGGGAAAATAATAATGGACTCTGTTCAAAAGAGTTTTCCTAGAATTGAAAATATATATTTGCTCTGAACCAAAGTATAAACATGGCCCAGAAACCTCATTCTCTGCCACAACCTCAAAATGTAATCTTCATCTCATTCCCAGCTTGTACCTGAGTAAGTTTAAAGTTGTCCTGAGCAGTTCCAGGTTTGAAGGAGGGCTGTTTCCCTTCTCCTGGTTCAATTTTGGTCCAGGTTATGACCTCGCAGTCTTCACTAATCATTTGCTTGCTGATGGATTAGGAATTTCAAGTTGCTGCAGATCCACCTCATTAGTCAGTGCTCTCTAGGACTATTTTAACTTGAGCCACAGGAGACATTGGACCAGGGGTAAGATGTTATGGATTTGCCCAGGTTCAGGAGAACCCATAGCTAACGTTATGGCTGGTTCGGAGAACCTCCAAATTCCACCCCTGGCTAGCCCTGCCCACCCCTCCCCTCCCAGGAGTCTCCAACAGCCAGTTTTGGATGCGAGGTAAGTGCAATGCCCCAACGGAGGCTTGGGGAGGGGGACAAATGGACTTCCTGGAAAGCCTCCGGAGCCCAGGGGAGGCAGTTTTCTCCCTCCCAGAGGCTCAAGGAAAGCCTCCGGAGCCTGAGAAAGGTGAAAACACACCACCACCCCGCTGTGGTGCAGGAGGCCAACCAGGCCATGCCCACGACGGCCACGTCCATCCAGCAATTGGGCAAAGAACCCATTGCTGAAATTTTTGAAGCCCACCCCTGCATTGGATCCTGGCTTGTTCAGAGGCTTTTGTCTACATAAGATTTGATGAGTGCTTTTCACAGCATTTGTTAAGTCTCATGTGTCGTTCAGTTGCTAAGTTGTGTCTAACTCTTCATGACTCCATGGATCACAACATGCCATGTTCCCTTCTTCTCCTCTGTCTCCCAGAGTTTGCCCAAATTCATGCTCATTGCATCAATGACACTATCTAACCATCTCATCGTCTGCCAACCCCTCCTCCTCTTGCCTTCAATCTTTCTCAACCTCAGGGTTTTTTTTCCAACAAGTCTTCTCTTCTCATTAAGTGGCCAAAGTATTTGAGCTTTAGCTTCAGCTAGTCTCTTGTGGCTCCTTAGAAATACAGGTTTAGTGCTCTACTGAAAGAATACTAATCCCACTTGGCCCAGAAAGTACATTTAAACTGGGAAAACATGCTGGGCTCTGCCTGCTTTGTGTTGGTAGTTCTGCTATCATTGCATCCCCTACATGATTTCCATTACAAGGTTTTATATTGCTAAACTTTTTATTATCCCTCAGGACTATACAAAAACACTACAAGTGATGTTCTGACTGTAGAATGCTTCCAGGATTAACCTTATTCAGCTGCAGTTTCCATGGCTGTTTATGCAATGTCTCACCATTACTTATGTTCAGGAGTCGGTTGCTGCTGGCATTACTGCCAGTTCGGCGTGCACACCCATTTTACGTGCGCGCCCTTCACTTTGCTTGCACGAGCATCAGACATGCATGTGCAGTTGCTCATAAATCGGTTTGCGCATGCACAGAACATTTAAAAAATGAAAAAAATAACATGATGCACCGACTGGGGAACCAGTTCAGAGGTGTGGCAGGCTGTGGTCACTGCCGGTTCCGGCAACCCAGGCCAGCAAACACTCAGCTGAACCAGCCCGAACTGGTAGGAACCTACCTCTGCTTATGTCCCCACTGATAGGGAGTGTATATCAGTAGCAGCTGCATTGTTCCAGTGGTCTAGCCTGGTATATGTGTTCTTCTTGATCATTCCTTGCCTACTTTTGCATGCTGCCAATCATGAGCTCAGAAGTGGGTTCCTTGGTAGTTCATGGTCTTAGTAATCTTTTAGAAGAATCTGAAACAATGACCAGATACAGCGTAATAAACAGGTAACAGGAACAGAAAAGAGAAGGGATTGTTCTGAGCAGGTGCATTGGGAGATTTCCTTCACTCCATGGCCCATCTCACTATTAACCCCTGCCTCCAATAACTATAATCCATCAGATACTCCTGCATACAGGTTTAGTGGTTTTTTTTCAGAAGAATGCTTCATTATTTACTATTTATTAAATATTGATGCTGTCAATTTTGCCTGTAAGGTGACTGTGGGTGGTTTACAGATTGTAAAAAATAGAAAAATAATTAAAATATTAAAATTATTCAAATTAAAAAATTAAAACTATACAAAAGATATATCTAAAAGACGGATAGCACAGGGATGAGGTCTTCTTACCCCATCAACTACCCACCTCCAGCTCAGGGCCCCAAGCCAACGAGCCAAACCAAGTTTTAATGTTCTTCTGAAAGGCCAAAAGGGTGGGAGTAGTTCTCACCTCCGACAGAGTTTTCCACAGGGACACAGCAGAAAAGGCTCTTCTCCTTTATCCCACCTGCTGAAATCCATAGGGTCCATAGGAAGGCTCTTTTGCTGGGTGGAAGTGAGATGGGCTAGTCTCATTAGAGTTAGATGGCTCCTCAGATACCCCAGATCCATGTCATATAGGGCTTTAAAGGTAATAACCAACACTTAGAATTGGACTCGGAAGCAAACCAGTAATCCATACAAGTCACCCAACAGTAACGTTATATGTAACACCATAGGGCCCCCCCAGAACTATGTGTATTGCTGCATACTGCATCAGCTGTACGCTATGAATACTGTTCAAGGGTAGCCCCATGTAGAGGTGTTGCAGTAATCCAAGTAAGAGACGACTAGGACATGAGTGACCACGAGCAAGGCTTCAGTACATGTGTGTGTGTGTGTGTGTGTGTGTGTGTACATATAGCAATTACTTGTAGAAATAGTTTACCTGATAGTAACAGGTACAGAAGAAAGATTGCACAGAATATCAAGACATCTCCTTCCAGTATACTCTGCTTGCCATATATTGGTCAGACTACTTGACAGAAAGCTAAAAACTTGCCCTTCTAACATCTATCTAAACTTGTTCCAGACTGTATTTGGAAGACAATTTGTTCTTGTTTCCCCACCGATGCTGGGTGGGAGGGAAAACAAAGCTGTGGGAATCCACCAATCCCTTTCCTTGACTTGGACTGCAGTAAGTACACTGGAACAGCATCATATATCAGCTTCATTACTGTGGCATATTTGGGAGGAACATAATTTATGCTGGCAGTTCAAGGTGGTGGATAGCACTTTAAACTTGTCTATGAGGATGAGGTCTGAGCATTCTTCTTCCCATTTACTGAACTATTATTTAGCACTTGGTTCCAGATAGACGACTTCAAGATTTAGGCAAAAATTAAGGAGAATCACTCCAATTAAAATTAATTCATCCCACCCCATTCACCATTGTTCGTGGCTTTCAATTATATCTCAGGAGCATCTATACTTTTTGACATCTCACTGCTTCTACATACTGAATCATCCATGGAAAATGAACTTACAGTGTTTTATCAAGTATAAATAGAGAGAACCCCAAGAACTATAGAAAGATAATTCAGGACTCCATGCAACCTTAGGGCCATAATCTCCCCACCCCTGGCAGAAAACAGGAAATAAGGAATTATTGCTATACATCTTGCGATAGACTAAGATGTATTTTTAAAAGACACAAATAGTTTTGCATAAAAGAACACTATTTTAAACATTTCTGAGCTTAGGATAGGACAACCTACAATTAATAACCACAGTATTTAATTGTTATTAATGGTGATAATGTATATATTCATATTTACATGTAACACTATCGTGGATATCTGGGCAGTAGAATGGGATCTACTGGTTCTGCATGATACCCAGTAGATCACCACAGGTCTTATTCCTAGTAGTTCAACAACCATAAGAAAGGTTGTGTAATAGGAGATTTTCTCAATTTATTAGAGCAGATTACCTTGGGAATTATTTAGCGTAGGAATTGTCCTCTGGGAGAATTATTTAGCGTAGGAATTGTCCTCTGGGAGAAACTCTGGGAGTTGAAGTCCACAAGTTATTCAAATTAAAAGTCTTAAAGTTGCCAAGGTTGGAGATCTCTGATTTAGCAGTTGTTGACTCAACAAATATGTTTGGTGAATCCAGTCAGATGTATCATATCTGATTTGGTACATGCAAGCCATTTTAGGACACAGTTCATTGGATCCAGAAAAGAACAATCTATTCTTAGATCCACAGGTTGTATTGGGTTTTATTCTTGTGATACCAAGTTTCAACATTATTGAAGTTCAAAGTTCTAAGAATATATTTCATAAACTTGATGCCTGTCCACATCCACTATATGTCATCATCTAAAAAATAATTAGAACTGTCTGGCAAAGAAAGACAATGTTCCTCAATTGTAATAGGTGAGAAACTAGCAGATAAACTAAATGAGTTTATTCTAAAGTAGATACTTTGGGGTTCACTGTTCTACGCATCTACAGCAAACCAGCTCTCAAAAATAATAAGAAACATTTCTAGAACTTATTGAATTTGTTGAGGAATATTTTATGCTGCCTTTCTTATAGTACAAGTCTTTGGACTGTACTATGTGGCATTTTTCAATTAACATCTGAAATAATGAGATGTCTATATCATTTAAACATACAAAATTGCAGATTTCAAAACTGGGATTTTACAAAACCCCTTGTCCCTATTCCAAGAGTAATAGTATGCAACAGTATATTGTAGAATCTCCAAAATAACCAATGGGACCAGGCAAAATTCAATGTGTATACATATACATCCACACATAATGATTCATACAGACATAATGATAACTGTTGTTGGTTCCAGACATTTCCCATTACAAGTTCCATTCTTCCCTGAATGTTCATGTATCCAAGCATATCGAATTACAAGACATGGCATTATAAATGTATCTAATTACATTTACAGCAAACGCCGCCGGCACTTCTGCTGCAGGAATGGGGAACTTGTAGTCCCATACTGTCACTGAACTATAACTCCCAACATTTTTAGGCATTGGCCATTCTGGATAAGCCTTTCTAAGCTATAGTACAGCAACATCTGAAGGGTGAAACTTCTTTCTTTAGCCAGATTGTTCCCTCTACTCAATCCCTTTCATGGTATCTGTCCTATGGGAAGAAACAGGGGAAAGAGGGAACAGGGAATATTCTTCCTAACAGTGACGTGCAGTCAGGTGAGGCAGGTGAGGCACAGCCTCACCACTCTCATCATGAAAAAAAAAAGTAAAAGGAAAAAGCTGAGCTAGTTGCTGCCTCACCGTGGATGACTCTGCTTAACCTCACTGGTGCTCTCCCTCCCCAAGTGTAGTGACTTCCTCCCCAGGCCCCCATTCATTTCTCCCTCTCACACACACAGCTGGATAAAACGATATAAAAATCTAGCCCAGCTTCACTGATTACAAGTTTGAAAAGGCAACGTGGCTCCACCTGCAATCAACTCTGCTTAACCTCACTGGTGCTCTCCCTCCCTAAGTGTAGTGACTTCCTCCTCAGGCCCCCATTCATTTCTCTCTCTCACACACACAGCTGGATAAAACTATATAAAAATCTAGCCCAGCTTCACTGATTACAAGTTTGAAAAGGCAACGTGGCTCCACCTGCAATCAAACTACACTTGGGGAGGGAGAGCACAAGCGAGCACTGAGGAGACCACAGGAGGAAGCAGGAAGCCAGGCAAAGAGCCATGCTGTAGTACACACACTTCCCCCCAGCCTCTTTCTTTTGGAAGGCTCGGCTCCCCTCCGGCTTCTCTGCCTCTCCTCTCACCCCAGCCTGCCAGCAGGAGGTGGTGGGTGGGCTTTATTGTGTTCCAGGCATTTCCCACCCAGACAGCAGGCTGTATTTGCAATGGTGGAGGTGTTTGAGAAAGGCAGCAGGGGAATGGGGGGGGGATGGCAGAGGAGCTGCTTTCAAGCCACTGGAAAAGATATCCAATCCAACTTTTGTGTGTGTGTGGGTTTGTTTCAGAGTGAGTGAGAGAGGGAAGGGGTAGGAGAGATAGTCCAATCCAACTTCTGTGTGTGTGTGTGTGTGTGTGTGTGTGTGTGTGTGTGTGTTTGAGAGAGGGGGAGGAAGGGAGAGAGGGAGGAAGGAGGGGAAGGAGAAGAAAAAGAAAAAGAAAGAAGGAGCAAAGGAGAAAAACAAATGCTGTCGCTTTAAATTGGAACTGAGCATGCCTGGCTGTGGAATTCTGGGAGTTGAAGTCCACAAGTCTAAAAATATTTGAAACCCAGCACTGTGTCAGTGCCTCACCAGTCATAAACCTCACCGCACGTCACTGCTTCCTAAACATATATGGTTTTTAATAAACCTCTGCATTTTAAAGAGCCTAGCAGATCTTGGTTGAGCTCCCAAAAGAAATACAGGAACTATCAAACTTGAAGAAGTTGATACACGGTTCAGAAGGTATTCATGGCTTATTTTCTGTCAATCTCTCATTAATAAAGACTATAACTACAGGGTTGCCATTTCCTTTTCATGTAGGGCATTATGTTGACATGTTGGGATATAAAATTTGGTTTTTTTTATTTTAAGCAGCTTCAAATGGGGACTGAGACATGTGTTTCTCCCGTAGAGGTTTAATGTAGGTACTTATTTTCATTTTTTATTAAATTCTGAATGCTTAAAAATGAGGTTGGATCACACCTATGGGCTTGTGAGCGAGGAGTTCTCCCTTTCTGATCTTACATCAAATTATATCTATCCAGCCAGTGCCATATATAATTCTGCATTTTCCGTGTTCTTAAAAAAATATATTGTTATTATACAATATATAGAAATATATCGTATTACCTTTTCATTGTTTTAACAATATCAGAATTAAAATCAAATTAGTTAAAATACATTAGATGTGTACAATGTAGAAATGAGTAATTCAATAAAAATCTCTCTGTGTAAAGATATGTGTGTGGGAGTGTCAGTATGAAACTATAGATCTCCTAAAATTCTACAAATATTAGGCAATAATGCCATGCAGACGGACATGCATAGCAGTATCAGTTAACCAAAAGTTCATAGTGTGGTTCACACATATTTAATTCTTCTTACCCCTTTGACTCACCCAGGTCATACTAGTTTTCCAAATTTTTAGGGCAAATACTGAGCATTGTGCATGGACAAGCAACAATTTACTGTTGTTACAGCCTGTTGTTAGTATGTGAATTTGGGTTACACAATTTGCATATGGTGATGCATTGAGTTGTATGAGGCAAGTCCACACTTTTTGGAGTATAACTGTGAATTATGGTTTAGGATACGGGAATGACTTGGCAGCCAGGAGCTGCATTTCAATAGTTAGCGGCACTGTATTTTACAAAATAAGTACATAGCTTAAAATTGAACAGCTATTATTTCAGATTGCTGGCTTAGTCTTGCTGGAGTCTGTGCGACCCAAAAATATGACTGGACTCTACAGATGACAGATCGCCCAGCCTTAATATGTTGTTTCAACCATGTGGTTTATTTAAGCAACATGATTAAAGCAAGATTCCACACAATAAATAAAGCTGTTATGTAAGTTCTATTCTAAATATTATTTCTGATTGGTGAAATCAGGGACAAAGAATGAAGTGAAACATATACAGGTAGTCCTTGACTTACAACAGTTCATTTAATGATCATTCAAAGTTACAACTGCACTTAAAAAAGTGACAAGATGATTTTTCACACTTATGACCATCATAGCATCCCACAGTCATGCCATCAAAATCCAGATACTTGGCCACTGAATCATATTTAGTGATGGCTGTAGCGTGCAAGGCAATGCGAACCCCATTTGCAATTGTCTGACAAGTCAACGGGGAAGCCAGGATTCACTTAACAACTTTGGCAAAAAGGGTCATAAAACGGAGCAAAATTCTCTTAATAATTGTCTCATTTAGCAACATAACTTTTGGCCTCAATTGTGGTTGTAAGTGAAGGACTATTGTAAAGTTGGTTCCTCACGCAGATCTTTATCCCAGGTGCCACAATTGAATCCCAACCAGGAGGCTAGTACAGATACACAAGGCTAAGGTACCATTACAAAATAAGACTGGGTGCTCGGTGTGAATGTTGCAGCCAAACATCTAAAGTACAAACACGAGCGAGTTTTTAAATGGGAGATATTACACATGGAATGAGGGGGGGAGGGGGCAGAATGCAAGGAGAAGAGAGCCAATCCTCTTGGAAGCCTCCCCTATGTTGGATTGCTGCTGCTGCTGGAGAGAGAGAAGATTCCTTCGGGTGTGTGTGTTTTTTTTTTAAACGCCGTGTCAGGAATCTGAAGAGAGCGCAAAACGGACAGAGACGTAAATGAAGTTGATGGTTCCCGAGGACGCAAAGGAAAGGGGACGCTGAAGAAGGGCAGCGGCCGGGCTTTAAAAGAAGGGGAGGGGAGAAACGGAGAGCTAAGGTAGAACAAGAAAGGGGTCGGTCGGTCGGTCGTAGCGCAGGAGGAGATAGGAGGGGGTGAGGGGTGAGGCGGGGTCCGGGCGGGTTGTCCGAAGCGCGAGTGGGCCTCCTCCCTCCCCCTCTCGCCCCCCAACCACCCTCGGATCCATGTGACGCTATGAATGAGTCTGGGGAGGGGGCTGGGCGAAGCGCTGCATTCCTGAACAGCAGAAAGCGAGCGAGCGGGCGAAGAGCAGGAGGGGGCGGGGCGGGCGTGCGAGCGATTGAGCGGAGAGGCTCCTTCCCGGGCTGGGAGGGGAGGCGAGGCGGGCTTGGAGGGAGGGAGCGGCTGGCAGCAGCGCAGCCCTAGGAGACTCAGCTGCTCGTCCACGGCTAAGGGGCGCCGCCATGGAAGCCTGACGCGCCCCCCCATCCTTTAGCGTGGCTGCACCTCCGCCCCTTCTCTCCCAGAGGAAACCACTGGACCTCCGCTCCCTCCCCGCCCACCTGCCTCCGTACAGGACCGCAAGGACACCGCCGGGCGGGAGAAGAGAGAAGGGGGTGGATAAAGGGCGTGGGGGGGACCAGCTGGTGGGTCCCCCCCGAGAAGAACATGTGCTGAGCGGCGGCTCCTATCCGTGGCAGGTAATGGGAGCGCTTAAGGCCAGGGAGGTGCGGGGCTTGCTCTGGGAGGTGCATGCGGGAGCTGGGTGGAGGAATCGGTTTTTCTGCGGGGGTGCCAAAATGTCAGCAAACCCTAGTGGTTGGAAGAGGAGGTCGGAGTTCCCACGACGGAAAAATGCCGCCTGATCGTGACTCGGGGCAGGGAAGGTGCGGTCGTGGCTGGAGGTGACACCGGAGCCACCGCGCCGTGGCCCTTGCCACGCCCCCTTCCTAGCAAGGTGGGGGCTTCCGTGGTGAACTTTTAGAGCGGGAAAGCTTCTACGGGACCCCGGTAAAGGAGAAAGGGGGTTTGCCTGAATGACAGCGGCATGAAGGGTTCTTTTTTCCTTTTACAACCTCACCTTTTGCCATGGGGGTCGCCAAAAGCTAGGGTGTATTGGAGCTTCCAACATATCGGGGTGTGTGGTGGACGTGTTCTCCATATGTGTATGTTTGCACAGGCATGTGGAAATGCACAGGTGCACGTGCGCAGGCTGGGCTTAGGAGCCTCAGTGAGTATATGTGTGAGCATGCACACATTTCGGTGTATCCGTAGTAATGTGCTTGAGACCGACACTGAGAAAGGACTCCTGAATAAGACATTTTCTATTTGTTTTACAATGTGCATGCATCCCACTTCGTGTGTGTCTATATTTTTGTATATCATTATGAGCATCATTATGTGAGCTCCCCTCCATAAAAGCTTAATCAGTAAGTTGACAGTGCCTGCCTCCTTTTTGCCTGATGTGTGCAAATAGCTTTTCCTGCACCACCCATGTATGTGTCCAGATATCTTTTTTTTTTTAGCACTCATGCATGCATGTTTTGCACATTTTCAATGATCCAACCTTTGTGGGCTATTTTTCTCTCTGTGTGTCTTGGTGCATATGCACTTGAGGTTGTGAATAGACAGAGAGGCAGAAAGAGTTTTGTAGGCTGAACTGATCTGCATGATGGGGTGGCAGCAGTTGAAATATATTTGAATCTCACCTTAATGTGCATATGAACAAATGTGTTTGTAAAACTGGGAGTCCACAAATTTATATCCTTACAGATGAAGGTATATTTTCTTTCATTCCAATGTGTGCATTTCTAATTTTACTGTACAAGGGCACACACATGTATCCTAGTAATCTCAGTTTTCATACAAAATAGGAATGCAGGGTCCTAGTCCTCTGGGTAATAAAACAGAATATGTGTCAATACTCTCTTACCCATTCAGATATATAGTTGGGTCTTCAATGGCTTCTGTACCCCTTATTTATTATTTCCTCTGATTTGTCCCCCTTCATATTTATGCCCTTCTTTTACCTCCCTTAATATCCTTGTAAAATACAGAAATCAATCAGGTTTTTTTTAAAAAAAATATTTCAGAAGCAGCAGATATAGTAACAGAGAACAGTTGTGTCATATTTCTGTATTTCCATCCTGCCTATAGCATTATAAATTGGAATCGCCTGTGTGTGTGTGTGTGTGCTCGCGCGCGCTGGCATAGCTTTCATACAAGCCCAAATTTGCAGTATGCCTGCCTATTGCTGAATGGGTGTAGTCATTAGGTCCGCCATCCCCTTCACCTACATATGAACAGTGACTGTTATAAGCTCTTTGAGAGCAAGCACTCATTTGATTCTCAGAGCCATTTGCTCTTTCTGGCTAGGCTCTCATTTGCGGCAAAGCTCATGCAAGCTAGCATTGCCTCCCTCTGGCTTCTTGGGTGCAAGAGCACATGTTGTGTGTGCACATGTCTGCATGCATACAGAATTTCCATAATGCACTTGCTTGGCCTTCAATGAGTGCAAGGTTTCGTTGCTTTCATGAAATAGCATCCCCATGATGGATCTTTGTGCAAGTATAGCTTGTACTAAAATTATTTGTAGAGTTTGCCTGTGCATTGTGCACCATGGTTCCAGGCATAGTAGAAAACTCTTAGTTGGATTTTTCTCATTCTGTTGCTTCTGATACGCTTCCTTGTTTCCAATTTCTCTGAATCTAAGAACTTATGTCCCATAGAATTCCAGGCTTTGTTACATTTAATACAGGTGCAGTGCAGAATATTAGCCTAAAAGGACCACAGAAATGATTGTATGAGGGGGAGAGGAGGGGAGGGATGAGGGACGGAGGGAGAGAAAGAGAGGAGAAGTGGGAGGGGGAGAGAGAGAGATGCATGTTATATATCTTTTGGTGTATATGCATGAACTTGCATGAAGATAAAATTCTCTTTTTACATAATTACGTATGGCTAATTGTCTTTTCACAATGTTTAACATTTTACAACCCAAACCTTTGTTCATTGACTCAGGAATAAGTCTGATGATTTTTAATGGACTTTCGTCCTTATGGAAAGTGAGTACAAAAGAAATGTTTGACTGCAATCCTGTGCCAATGTACTTTTGGGATGTGGCTCCCTGAACAAAATGGGATTGAATAGGTTTGACACTCGGTCTGCCTTTCTCAGCGTACATTGTGAATAGGGTTGTAGCTTAGGCTAGACCACTTGCTTTGGTTGCTGATGGAGCTTGGTTGGATTCCTGGCATCTGAAGGTGCGCCTGGAAAATGTTCTCCTGTCATTAACCTTGAAGGGCTTTCTCCCAATTAATGAAAGCAACATTGGGAAAGGTGGGTTAATGCTCTTAATCCATAGAAGACAGCTCCCTTAATCTTAGTAGGGCTTCATGGTGAGCAAACCAGCTTATAATTACATTGACAAACTTCAAAGATCTTTTTTCTCACAACAGCACAGCTTCTTTGAATTTGGTTAAGGTGGCTTTATCTTGCTCCCTTGGGCCATTGCAGAGCATATATCTGCTTGCATGCATAATCCCATGTGGTTCTTGAAGAGACATATATCTCAAAAATACTTGCAGGATTCTGCATATATAAGCATGTCCTGACATATATGGCATGTCTCTTTTGTAAGTATCTCTGCAAATTAGATCTCTTATTTAAAAATCAATTATCTGTAGTTTCCTCAGAAATACTTACAAGAGGCTCATGATCTTATAACTCTTTGCTGGGCTTGACCTGCTGCCACAGCACTGTGAAAGCTCTTTATCTACAGGTTCATGCCAAGATATTACAGCAACATTGAGATAATTTACTAATTGACCTGGCCCAACTTTATATGGTAGAGCAACTTCCTAAACTTATCCTTCTGCAGATGTGATCGCACCTCAACTCCTAGAATTCCTATCTCACATAATTATGGTGATTGGGAATTGCAGGTTATTGTAGAGGTTCTCATTGATTTTGCAACCACATTTAAGCCCAAAATTTCTGTTGCTAAATGAGTTTTGCTTCATTTTACGACCTTTCTTGCCACAGTTTAACTGAATCACTTCAGTTGCTTCAATTAGTAACATGGTTGTTAAGTGAGTCTGGCTTCCTCATTGACTTTACTTACCAGAAGGTCACAAAAGGTCATCACATGACCCCAAGACATGCGCCATAAATATGAGACAGTTGCCAAGTGTCTGAATTTTGATCACATGACTATGGCAATGATGCAATGGTTGAGTGAAAAATCAATCGTGAGTCACCAGTGCCATTGTAACTTTGACCGGTCACTAAATGAACCGTTTTAAGTTGAAGACTACCTGGATATCTAGAATTTGCTATGGGGATGGCTGTTTTAAAGGACCATTCCAGTTGGAATGGCCTTTTGGCAAGAGATTTCTTTATGCAGAAAATGGTTTAGCCTCCAAGGAGCCTACAGGTGTCCTAGGATTTCTTTCTTAAGTTACATACAAATTTCAGAGTTGTACTGGCAAGAGAATATGATTTGTTTCATTTGAGAATTCTACAAATACGCATGGATGGATATGTGGTAGGATTAGCTGTAGAATATGGAGATCGGAGGGGGGATTATTGATGTTCCCTTATTTCCTATCCTAACAATCATGAGAAAGTAGGTTAAATGATACAGATCAGCAAGCTTGTTTCCCAAAGCCACATGCTCCGTCAAAACCTTTAGTACCGCCTTTAGGATGGAAAACACAACAATAAAATATACACACCTATAATTATTATTAAAACTGAAGAGTAGGCATAAAATACAATAAAATTACATGCAAATAAATTAATTTAGTAGCAGTGCTACAGATAATGGTTGAAATCACCCAAATTTGTACTAGCCTTCAGAAGTAGGTTGGACAGTTAGAACCCATAATGATGCCATGTTGGGAAACGTGGAAAGTTGTATCAGTCAGACAGAAGAAGTGGCAGATAAGCATCTTGCTCTCTTACATGGCAGTTCTTTAAAATGGAATGATGGTGTTTCTTAGATTCCCTATGAAGAGAGCCACAAAGGAGTATTTGGCTTAGGGACTCCAAAGAGCTGTCTGCACATGGACACAGATGCTGCTGAAGTGGAATCACCCTCACAAGACTGCAGGAGGTAGTACATTCAACCTGGCCAAGGTGAAGGGCAGAAGCCACATGCTCAGAAAGCACAACCAGAGAAGTATGTATTTGCATATATGTGTTACAAGAACAGTCACAAGTGGAAGGGACGCAAGCCTTCCTCTTCCCCCATACCAATTTCCCCATCTTCCAGACCAGTTCTTCTACACTGGGCGCATGGAAAGGATGCGCTGCCCCTATTTGTTTTGGATCCATTCTGCATAATATTGATGTTGCCTGCAAAATACAGGATTGGGAACCACACAGTTGCCTTGTAACACATTATTTTGTCCTATTTTTATTTAATTGATAAGGGAACTAGGACTTAGAGAAACAGGGAGTGACTCATCCAAGTCTCACCCAAATAGATCTGACTGGTAAAAGCAGTCCATGTTCTTGTAAGACCAGGCTCTTTCTAAGCACTAAACTTGGAAGGTTTGTCTTAAGATGACCAGACTGCTTCATCTCACGTGAACCAATGTGTGCCTAGATGGTTGCATAAGAGAAGGAGGATAGGACAGACAGGCAGACATAAGTAAAAGGATTTTAAATACACCATTACAACATAGCAAAGAGGATAAAAGTATTTATGCTTGAAGGAGATGAATGTCCCCTGGGTTAGATACATATCTCAAGAAGAATTGCCCTCACTTGCCTCTTTTCCCACGTAGAGCATGTGACACCAAAGGGAAGGTGGGGAGTGGGGAGTGAAAGAGCCTGGGAAAGCAACATACACATTGAAGCACGCATGAAGCTTTAAAAGAAATCTGGGCTTTTATTCCCCAAATAGCTGACTGCTGCAGCCTATATAGATAACATTCTCTCCTCTTGCACCAGATTTTTGTCTCTGTGTTTGCTCTGCAATGACATACACTGGTACATGGATGTAACCTATATGTTTAGCATATACCACAAGCAAGGCTTTTTTGGCGGTGACGATGGAGGAAGCGGCAGCATTTGGATTAATAAGATGAAAGAAAAAGACAAGATTTCCTCTCTCCCTTTATCTTTCGGTCATTCTCGGCTTTGTCTTCATGCTCTTTGTTTGCCAGGCCTATGGTCTGCCCTCTCTCTTTAAATACTCCTTGGATGGAGCTCTTTGTTGAGCTGTGAAGGTCCAGGGTGCGTCTTCTCCTTTCCCGAATGCCCCAGTGCCAGCATAGATGGAGTCTTTGTAGAAGAAGGCCATCCTTTCTCTATCTCATCATTCTCAGGCTGGCTATACTCCAAACAGCGCATGCGCTGCCTCTCCCCCACCCAGCTGGGCTTGGCTATTCTTAGCTCCCAAGTCTTTGATTCATGCTTCTGAGAGTATTTCATTTGGGTGTGCAGAGAGAACAGCTACTGCGGTGTGTGAGGGAGTGGAGCGGGGTGGGGTGGGGGAGCCGGCTGCACATGCCCAGCTCAGTGCATGCGGGAATGTCTGTCTGTGCAGGCTTGCAAGCGCAAACCAGTGAGGCTGTATATGAGAATACATGCAGGCATGCTTAAGATAAAACATATGTTCAGGTGAAGTGTGCTCCTGCTATGTATTCCTTTTGTTTCTCTTGTCATATTTGATATGCAAAATTTCTGGGGTCTAATGCATGGCATGCATAATGACAAAAATATACTTTTATGCCCCAATGCAGAATGAAGAGATATAATTGTTGAAAAACTGTTTACGTATGCACATTTCTTTCAGGGGCAATGGGGGATTTATGAGACTAGAGACACTTGAATTGTTGGTGTACTGCAACCAACAGATGCATAAGAATCATTAGTTTAGAGTGTGTCTGCACCTATCTATCTATTTAGGGATATGCATAATGTATGAACACAGGAATAAAAAAAAATCATACACTAATATAAAGAGCTTTTGCATCTGCTCTTTCCAGCATGCCAAAATTCATGTGACTGCTATAAATAGAGCGAAATTAGTTCTATTTGCATTTTAACACAGATTTTTTCTATGATGTCAAATCACTTATATGAATCACATTTTGCCTTCAAAACTCAAGAATTTTGGAAAAGTTTTCTTATTGTAAAGTATCTATTAAACACCTAGGGCAAATACAAATATTTGAGAATAGTATAAGGAAGACAATCAGTTAGGGATAGTTATTTGGAAAAAATGCAGAGATAGAAATTCGCAAAAAGTATGTACAGTTTTTTGGGGAATTAAAAAATCTAGAAGTAATGTAACATTAAGATTCATCAAATTTAAAAAAAGAACAATTGACAGATTTCCTTGTTCTTCAGTAATAGCATAGTTCGAGCAGATTTTTAGCAAAAATACACAATCTTGCTTTGCGAGAGAATTAAATGATTGAGGAATGGAGTTTACAGAGAGAAAAAGATAGTGCCTGCTTCTGATTTGGAGGAAATTGAAAAAAAGGGTTCCAACACTAGGTCATGCTAGGACTCTAACATTTGCCTGGATATGCAACATGCTTCTGTACTAGGCTTGTGCTTTGTATACATTTTTTTAGTTGAAATTAAGAAAAAAAACCAAAGAATTCCATGAAGAATGTAGAATTGTATAAAAATGCATAAGTTTCACTTATGTGTATGTGTACGTGTTCAAATCGCACATTGCTGAAAAGGAAGCTATCCAAGTACAAATTGAGAAGTAAGTCTCTGTGTAAATAAAAACACAGACATTTCACTCTTATTGGAAAGACCTTGATTAGAAAACCCATCTGTTCACTAACTCAGTCCAAAGATAGTTTGGCCCTAATCCTTGTCATGGTTCTTCTCTTTTTAAGTGGGTATCGGATTGGTAGCCCCTCAAATACAGAACTGTCTATACAGGCTATCAAATAGAACAGAGATGAATAAAAGGTGTTCCTTGACTTATGACCACAAATGACCAAAACACAGATAGTCCTTGACTTATGACCACAAATGACCAAAACACAGATAGTCCTTGACTTATGACCACAAATGACCAAAATACAAATAGTCCTTGACTTATGACCACAAATGACCAAAATACAAATAGTCCTTGACTTATGACCACAAATGACCAAAATACAGATAGTCCTTGACTTATGATCACAATGAGCCCAGCATTTCTGTTCAAAAGTGAGACAGTGGCTAAGTGAACTTTACCCCATATTTTTTTTACCTTTTTTGCCACCGTTGTTAAGTGAATCACTGCAGTTGTTAAGTTAGTGGCATGGTTGTTAAGTGAATCTGGCTTCCCCGTTGATTTTGCTTGTCAGAAGGTCACCAAAGGTAAATCACATGACTCCTGGACACAATAAAGGTTATTTGCACTATTTTCAGTGACGTCGTAACTTTGAATGATCACTAAATGAACTGCTGCAAGTCAAAGACTATCTACATCTTTCCGATCATCCTGTGAGAGATTACTGGGAGTAAGCAATCTCTAAGAAGAAACCCTGTGCATTAACATCTTGAGGGCTACACCCTTGAAATAGAAAATTATAAATTGAAAACATGAATAGCTTACAAAGAACGTGACTGCTACATACGTGTCTATATTTTACCTACATACAGGACTATCAAAGTTCCTTCCCTCATTGTAATCCTAAGAGACAGTGATTGACTGAACATCACTCAGTACATGGCCTTCTTGTTTTACTAAGGTTTGATATCCTAATCTTGATCTGCACTGTCATTGTGAGAAAGTTTTCAGTATGAGTAAGTCACACATGTGGCGGAAAAAAAGACACCCTTATTCTTGAGGGTAGACTGATGAACATAAGATGCTAGCCCATAATGTGATCTGTTTAATTTCGGCTTAGTCATTATGGTTCCTAAATCATAACTCATGACTCAGTGTGCTATATGAAATTCCAGCCTATTGGGCTTCATTCACTAAACATGGGAAAAAGAAACACTATCTTGAAATAATTTACAAACCAATTGGGAAATGGGAGGTATTAGCTTTGCTCTGTCCGGCAAGACAAAAGAAAAATTCCACAGCTGCTCTAGGAAATCCATTTTTCTGAGTTATTTTGTACTTCACATTTCTCCTCTGCCTTCCTATAACCACAGTGTGGGAGGCTAGTAGAGCTGGGCTGCAAAAATCAAAACAGCCACTAGATGGCAGCAAAGAATTACAGTTTATCTGTACCTTTTCCTGCCATCTAGCAATGGTATGGATTTTTGTGGACTAGGTAGTGCAGGGAATGGATTTTTGAAGCCCAAGTTGTAGTACAGGGAATTGATTGGAAAGGGAACATATTATAAAAAGCAAAAAATGAAACACATTAGCATTTGCTGGGTAGATATCAGCATTGGCTGTTCTCCATTTGCTCAGACATCTGCAGCCATACACTACTGGAGGATGGGATTTAGCAGTTATCCAAAGAAACCAGTGGTTGTTCAATGTCAGACTATTGTCCAGATAATCTAATCTGGAATGTTCTGTATAAATCCGTTTGCAGAAAATGGGAACTCAGCTTCTTCCAGCCATTTCAACAGTTCTGTACTTTCTGAAGAAACCTTCCCTGCGGTAGTTTGTGCTGTGTAGGAGTGTTGCATATGATGCACATGCCTTAACATTAAGTACAAATGTGGGGAGGGAGGAAGATGACTTGGATTTAGTTATTGCCGGATGTACAGGCTTCATAATATCAATACATGTGACACTTTTCTGTGCCATGTACCACCCACCCAGGCATTCTAGCCTTATTAAATATGAATCTTATCTTTCAAGCAAGTAGTTAGGACTAACTCTTTTACCATTTCAAATTTCAATCATGGTTGATGGCAGAGCTCCAGATCTTGCCATTGAATAAGGAACAGATTTGGTTCTTCAAGGGGAATGTTCAATCTGTATTTGCTCTTTACTGGAGTACATTTACTATTAAGCTTCATTTTGATGGGTGGGGGGCGCTTACCACGTATTTATTGACTGTACCACTTGTCCATCAGATTTGTTTAGAAGTACCCCTTCTGCCAACTAAGCATGTTGGGCATAGTGCTTTCATTAAAACCAAATTTGGGGATATTATACCTGTCAGAGAGATATTCAGATAGTGTATCACAGCTGAGCAAAAGAACAGGTGCTTCCATTTAAAATTTGCATGATTTTAACCTAGCCGTGGGATCATAGGTCATCTTTGGGTTATGGTGGAAATTGGGGCTAGAATTTCTGTTGCTAAACAATGTGGTTGTAAAGCTTAATATCGTGTGATCGCATTGGTTAGAGATGGCAGTCCTGGGTGCTGTTGTAATCCCAGGATTGTAGTAGGTCATTAAGCAAGGACCTAGCATGAGATGACATGGGGAGAGGTAGGAGTAGCAGGCAAGCAGGCTCGCCCATGAGAGCAACAGGAGGACAGGTGTTGGAGGTATTGCAGGCAGGTGTAGGGATGAGTGTTGCAGACGGGAACTACACAAAGTGAGTGGAAAGATCAGGCAGGCTGGCACATGCTAGAGTCCAGGCAGATGCTGCAAGCAGGCTTGAGTGGGCAAAAAAGCGGCAGCAGCAGGAGCAACTTTCGACCTCCTGCTGGCTTCCCCATTGACTTTGCTTGTGGAGAGTCAGCGGGGAAGATAGCAAATGGTGATCGTAACTGTTTGACACTGCAACTGTTGTATTTGAGGGCTGGTTGCCAAGCACCCGAACTATGATCTTGTGACCATGGGGATGCTGTGATGGCTACAATGTCTATGACCAGTCCTAAGTCCCCCTCATTAAGCACCTTCATAACTTTGAACAGTCACTGAACAATGATCATAACCCGAGGACTACTTGGAACTGATTTTAGAAACTATGAATAAGTTATAAATGGAACACTTCTCATCTTGCCCTTGCATTGTTTGAGCAAACCATACATCCAATCTAACTGAACCTAATTACAATACTATCTCAAACAATAGCCACTATCTGTAGATTCTGCATGTGCAGAAGCAAAAAAGAACATGGCAGTGCCTATGGCGCCACTGAGAGAACCAGTTCAGGAGCGTGGCAGGTCGAGTTACTACCTACTCGGCTGAACTGGTAGGAACCCACCTCTGATCTGGAAACTCTTTCCCTGATTATATTGGCCACAAAGAGCTTAACCATGAATTCAAGATATAGGAGCCATGGGAAACAGTTAACTCAAATGTCTGTGGTGTGTTTAACTGAACTGCTTGGAGTAAACATCAAGCAGCAAAGACATTCATGATATGTCCTATGGCTTAGCACTTGCTGAGATAGTGCTACGTTTGCTCTTGAAATACCAAGAAGGGACAATTTTTGAGAAATACACAAAGATTTTAATAGGTGTTCTAAAAAGGCTTAACATAATGTAGGAGAAAACAAACTCAGCCTATGTGTAATATAATTCAGTGCATTTTACATCCTTGCTCCAGTCATTGCAGATTTCAGCTTCCCCAAAGTGCAAAGTGTCATCTAATTCTCCAAAAGTTAGTGTGAGTACATGGATAAGAGACTGACACACTGTTAGTGAACTTGATAGATTGTGTTTGACTTTGCTCAAATAAGAGACGGGGAATGTGTACTGTCAAATAGAATGTGGAAGGTATGAATAACTTAGTGAGGCATAGAATATGCGTAATCTGGTTACTGAATTAACCCACTGTCTATGTTTGCAATGATCCTTGAACTATTAACTACAGTATAGGTAGTCCTCAACTTACAACCACAATTGAGCCTGGAATTTATGTTGCTAAGTGAGGATTGGTTAAGTGGATTTTGCCCCGTTTTACGATATTTCTTGCCACATTTGTTAAGTGAATCACTGCAGTTGTTAAATTAATAACACGTTTGTTAAGTGAATTTAGCTTTCCCATTGAATTTGCTTGTCAGAAGATCGCAAAAGATGATCGCGTGACTCCAGGACACTGCAACCATCATAAATATGAACCAGTTGTCAAGCATCCAAATGAAATGACCATGGGGATGCTGCAAAGGTCATAAGTATGAAAAATGGCCATAACCAGGGGTAGAATTCTATCGGTTCAGACGAACTGGTAGCTCTGGCCATCAGCTGAGAGCCAACTGGTTCACTCTGATTTTGAAGAGGGCCCGCCTGCCCGCCCCTCCGCTATACTCACCTATATTTCCTTTTCCAAAGCCCAGCTGATCGGCGCAGCAGAGTGTTAGGGTTCCAAATAACATCCAAAATTAAATCAGAGTCCAAGGCAAAGTATTGCTCAAAGTTCCAATTTATTTAAGAGAGTCATATTAGCACATCTGGGAAAACCCGAATCTGAAAGTTTCCCGGTTTTCCCCACCCAGTTAAAAGTTCAAGATCCTGCCTCCAACACCCACAAGGCCATCACATGGTCCAATCTTCCACTGCCATGCCGGCAGCTTCTACACATCCAGTTCCGGTCAGGTGCAGAGATATAGAGACAAAGGATGACCTTGGATTCTAGAAAGGAATTTTGACAACATCACATTCTATTCCTTACTATTCCCCCTCCCAATTCCCCACTAATGAAACAGCATAGTAGAATAGAATATTAGTGTAGCAGGCCAAAGATCCCCAAAGGAATCAGCTGCAGAATGGATTGCTCTGCCTGACACAGAGTGGATTGCTGCACCTCAACTGTTTTCCTCGCGAGCTTTGACACAGAAGGTGTTAAACCGGCAGGATCCCACCCTAGTCATAACTCCCTTTTTTCACTGCCGTTGTAACTTTGAACAGTCTCTAAATGTACTGTTGTTAGTCAAGGATTACATGAAATCAAAGAAGGTGAGTTTACCCAATATAATAAGCCAGGTATGAGAAATTGGCAGCCGGCGAGCCCACCCTGGCTCCTCAAAGGCAAAAAACATCCCGATTTGTCACGATACGGCCCACGATGCAATTGGGTTTGAAACCCTTGTACTAAGTCATAGCCAACAAATCAAGCTTGAAACAGCAGTCCGTGTTTTTCAAGCTAGACAGTGTTAAACTTTAGACAGGACTAAGAATGCTACCTGCCTAAATTCTGTGGGTTGAAGTCAATTTTCTGTGAACGCAGCTGGTGGTTCTTCCCTTCACCTGGTTAAGCGTGTTTTTGTTAAGCCAACCACTGTGTTTCTACTTAAATATGCATCTCCCAGAGAGACAATTACAGTAACATTACTGGCCTACTTCACGGGGTTGATATATCTATTTCTGGTGTAATCTTAAAAGCTTCTGAGTAGTAAATGGCATGAGTAAGTAACACAGCCTCTCTTTAGGAGAGCATTCTGTATTGGGATTGCCCAATTTTTTTCTTTGCAGTTTCCACACATATCTTTACAAACACTTGCCTGCCCGGCCTTCTTTTTTGCCCAACTATTTAATCATTCTATTACAAATCCAGATTGGTGGTGGGGAACGTTTGATGTCTGATTTGGAACACATAATGCAAACAGAGCAAAATTATGTCAGGAAAGCCAATAAATGTCTTTTGGAGTGTTTGGCATCCTCTGCTTTGAAAGCAACATTTTAATTTTCTGAGTGAACAATACAGAGCTTGAATAGCTTCAAGACTTGGCATGAGATCGTTTTCTCAGTTTTGTTATATTCTAGAAAGCAAGGAAGAAAGTCCACAACACACAACTGAGCTTCTGGGTATAGCACTCTGGCTATGGGAACTGCATTGTTTACTTTTAGGATAGGAGTACCACATCTGGCCTGCAAACCTCTGGATGACCATTAGATGACAGCCAAGGTATATGGAAAACACTCTTTGCTGCTATCTAGTGGTTCTCCAAAGTTTTGCAGCCCAGATATAGAAGCGTGTTGTGGTGCAGTGGCCTGGAGATGGAGCTCTCACCTCATACTCAGGAGACTATGTGTTCAATCCTAGGTAGAGGCAGATATTTCTCTCTCTGGGCACACTGTGAATATATCTGCTGAACAAAACTCCGCATTGGTGACAGGAAGGGCATCTGGCAATTACAATACTCTGCTAGCTCCATTTAGTTGCCAACTCCACCCTGTAAGGGATTATGGAGGAAGAAGGAGGAGGAGAGTGGGAGAAGCAGCAGCAGCTGAGATGGGCTAAGATTGGACTGAGCCTCTGAGGTGGGCTCAGATCCTCTGAGATGGGCTAAGATTGGATTGAGCACTACTCACTTTAGATCAAGAATATCCATTTTTGAACCAATGTATGGCCCTCTTTTATATTATATTACAACAACTATATTATTGCTGTAACAAAATTACTACCATTGAAGATACTATTCTTATCCAAAATTCTACAGGGCTATGGCAATAGCACTTAGGCTTATATACCGCTTCACAGTGTTTTACAGCCCTCTCTAAGCAGTTTACAGAATATGCATATTTCCCCCAACAATCTGGGTCCTGATTTTACCCACCTCGGAAGGTTGGAAGGCTGAGTCAACCTTGAGCCAGTGAGAATGAAGCGGCCAAACTTCCAGCAGCCGGCAGCAGGATTAGCCTGCAAGTATTGCATTCTAAAAGGCGAAAATAAATGGCAAATAGCTTGACCGGGAATCTGAAAACCAAAACAAATCCACAACTTTGATCCCTCTTTCAGGATCACATCTCTCAAGTATGCACTGGACACAACATTTATGAAATGTATTTATTTAACAAAACTCAAAACTTGCCTCATCCCCAAGATTCCAGGCAATTTCTCTAGATACATCTTGCAACCATTTGTTTAGCAACAGCTCAAAGTTACAGCAGAACTGAAAAAGACACTCATGACCAGCCCTTGTACTTAGGACAGCATCTCCATGGTCGCCTGGTTAAAATGTGTGATCTTCCGAGCCAGCTTCCAACAAGCAAAGTCAAGGGGGGAGAAGCTTAATTAGCTTAACATAGTGATGATTAACTTTTTTGGCACCGAGTGCTGAAAAGGTTGCATGGAAATGTTGCATGCATGTACGCTCATCAGGGCCACGCTCTGGAAAAGCCGAACCTCTGGGTTCTGGCGTGCATGTGCACACTGGTTTTCGACACTGCCGCACGCGCGGAGAGCTGATCGTTGCATGTGCATGCTCATCGGAAACCCAGAAGACAAACAGGCAAGTCTGCATGTGCCGGGCGACATGGCTTCACGTGCCACTTTGGGCATGCGTGCCATAGGTTCACCATCATGGGCTTAACAACTACATGATTCACTTAACTGCAGTGTTTCACTTAACAGCCATGACAAAAAAGGTGGAGAAATCAGATGCGATTCACTTTTAATAACTGCCTTGCTTAGCAACAGAAATTCTGATGCCAGTTGTGGTCGTCACTGGAGGGCCAAAGTAATGCAACAGAAATATAACAACCTTAAAGACAGAATGCAATGAAATTCTTTAAAGAAAACCTGTGCTGCCATTTTATATTTTAAGAAATCCAAAGCTTGTATAACTTTATCAAATGATCAAGTAATAATATGCATCCAGTGAAACATGGCCAGAATAGAGTGGATTAAAAACACATGCGAAACCTCAACAAAGTAGTCATGGTTAAAAATTAATCAGATTCCATAAGCTGTTCAAATGCAGCTTCTAGGTGTTTAATCAATCTGGTTTAAACGTTTTTATGCCACCTCCCCAGTAATATAAATGTTATAGTCACCTCAATTGACTCACTTCTTTGTCTGTCAGGATCAGACACCTAACACCTACCTACACTGTCTTTCAATCTCTCTCATTTAACCAGCACACAGTAAATCAGAGGAACCAACCTTCACTTCCTTACTGCTGTTTTTCAAACCACTTTCCTTGCTCTCACCTGCCTGCTTCATCCTAACCTCAGCATCTCCATTTCTCCATCTAGCCACCTGCATCCAAACCAGCCCAACTTGTATTTGGAAGACTAAATACAGCTGGTTCGGACCAGTTCGCCCGAACTGGTAGTGGCGAAATGTGGGGGTGGGTGGAGAAGGACGTTTTGGAGCCACCCACCCACCCAAAACGTCCTATGTAACCTCATTTTCAATGCTGTGTGCTTGTGTGCACGCTGCACATGTGAGCAAAGCACATGCATGGAAGGCTGCACGCATGCACAGAAGGCTTGCATGCACATGATGCAAGCATGCATGCACACTCACAGTGGTGAACCAGTGCTAAGTGAATCCCTCCACTGAGGAACCACCTATTCCTACAGATTCACAGGGCCTGCTGCCCCCGCCCCCCCCAAAAGAACAGCTCTTCTGGCACCACATTGGGGGAAGTCAATGGTTAGTCTTAGTCATTTCTAGTCATCTCAAGTTTTCAGAATGATGCCATAGCTGATTTCAAGGAGCAAGCAGTCTGTGGTATCTCACCAAACTTAAATGTTCTTTCTGTATTGATTGAAATACCTGGGAATGGACATGGAAGCCCATGAGGCTTTTGCAATTCCCTGATATTTAGCAAAAGAGGTTAATGTCATGAAACTGTAGAGGTTTCCTCACTTTAGTGCCTACAAACCATTGGTTTCCCCTGTGCAGAAGGCAAGATGTGTCTTTCAGATGCTGTCCAAATAAGCAATTGCACCTACTGTTGAGGCTTTTAATACCAAAGCCAGGGAGCTACTGTAGATAGTTTTATCTTCTAAACATTTATTCCCTTTATTTCTTTTACATTAAATGCTTAAAATGATATATTGGCTACATATCCATACGAGGCTAAATGTGTACGTGTTAATTTTGGTTACGGTAGGTTTGTTTTCCCCTGGCTTAAAATCCGAGATGCAAAAAGTGGGATAATTCATAACCAAATTAAGCACTAAGCATCTGGATCTATCTAAAATTATAGGCAGCCTGGAATAACAATATATATGGTAGAACGGGAGAATAGTTTATGAAGATTGGAAAGTTTTATCTGAAAAATCCAGTAAAACAGTGACAGTTTGTATTCACACAGCATCCCAAGTCATGAATTAGTTAACCATGGTTTATTGCATAACTGAGTTCAGCTAGCATTACATCAGAACAAAAAAGTTACGACTTAGAATAATGTGCAAATCCACCTGGTCATGGCAGCTGCTGCATCCAGCTACAGCAACATAATAAAATTAAAGTTTGGTTTAAAAGTGGTTTACTGAATAAACCATAGTGATCAGTTTAAATAACACACATTGCCAGGCTTCATGTATTATGCAAAGCCAAAATCGGGTAACTTACATAATGCAAAGGTGAACTTAGTCACTATCAGTGGTTATTATTCTTACAACCTTCACAACAGTACTTTTCCTGCTTTTTTTTCTAAATATTTATGAAACTGTACAATAAAGGAAAAACAAAATTATACTATAGCAATTGATCATCAATGAAAAATATAGAGTTTTGTGTATCTGAACATTGCTGCTTATCTTTTTTCTAAAATGGCCCCCCCCCCCCCTTTAATTTATGCCTTATTGGTGAATTTTAGTTTAGTCTCTGCTTTTTTCTGTAAAATGGTTATTTGGTGATATGTCAAGTATGATATGTCAAGTTTCTATATTTTGAGGAAAAAATGAGTAATCATTCATCAAATTGAATCATTGAATGGAATTTTTTCTTTCTGTCCTTCCAGCCAAGGTACCCTCAAAATACGTATGAGAGGGTCCCCCGAATTCATTTTCCAAAGTTATTTTTGGAACTGATGTCTTACTTTCTGCCCACAATTTGATCTTTGTCTCATTTTCTACTTGGATTCTATTTCAGTATCTCCTGACTCCCTTACCAGAACAGAAGAACAAAATTTGTAAGTTTCTGCAGGATTGTCACATTTAGAATGTAGCTCCTGGACTGAACCTTTTTCTTAAGGGACTGCCCTCCTGAGATTCAGCTCCAAGCAAGCAATGACAGAGTTTATAAATGTAATAAAATAAATGGACAGCAGTTACTTTTCCTTGAACGAAAGTGTAAATCCCAAGTTGCCTCAATTTCTTTGTCCTTGGGGCCCTCTGGTGCTCAGAGAGCAGATAGCTGAATAACCATAGTTGAAGATACTCAAATCTCAGCTGCAAACAGACAGTTGCTAAATGACAGTACCCAAAACTCTTGGTTACTTTTTAATGATTGGCCCCATTCCCCCCCCCCCCCACGCAGATATGGAAGCCCTAGTCTAGATTGGAGACATAACATGGAACTATGAAAGAGAAATGGGATATTTCAATCTCCTTGAAGCCATGCTAAGAAAAGGAGTGCAGTCTAGTCTAATAAAGAGAAGGACCAGGGAGATATGATCATTGTTTTCCAGTACTTGAGGGGCTGTCGCAGAGAAGAGGAGGTTGACCTATCCTCCAAACCACCAGAGGGCAGGACAAGAAATAACAGGTGGACGATCATTAAAGAAAGGTCTAACCTAGAACGGAGGAATTTTTTTCTGACAGCGAGAACAATTAATCAGTGGAGTTGTCAAACTCTGCAAGATGGAGACCGACAGGCGTGCAAAAGAGGCCATGTTTGAATCTCAGCGCTGCACTTACCATCTTACAGGAACCTTATAGATGCTGTTCTTAGCAAACCCAGGAAATTTAACTGATTGGCTAAACAGTTAACCAGGGGTAGGTGTACCACACCAGAGAGAACCTTGATGATGGTGTTATCCGCTCAGTGGAGTCCAACCTGTGGCAATTCTGTGGGTCATGTCTCTCCACATCTTCCGATCTTGCCCTATTTCTTTTGAGTTTTTCTATGCTGGGATTGGTAGGGCAGCAATGAGAGAACAAGAGAAAATAAAGAGGGAGAAGAGGGAGCTAAATTGGCACAGAGAGGAAACGCTGCAGATTCTACCCATCTCTAGCTTCACTCATCGTCAGATCAATTTTAATGAACCATCTGTGATATACAGTACATAGGAGGGAGGGAATTCTATGGAGGAAATAGGCCATCTTGTTTATTCAAGAATATTGTTATTCTGGTTAACCATTTGGAGGCAAGACAATATCTCTTAACCAATTTGCAACTGTATATTTTTGGAATATAACATGTTCTTAAGCTGATAGACCATATTTTTCAGTTAAGACAAAATGGAAAATTTTGTCTTAGTAGATCATCCTAGACAAAAAGAAGAAGAAGGTGGTCATATGTATCACTTGTTTATGCTAGCCTGGCCTGATTTCTAGAGTTAAGTAGAATTTTCAAGGGATCATTTTACATTTCAGTAAGAAACCAAAAGGTTTTTTAGTAAGAAGCAACATTTATATCCAAGTTCAAAGCCCCATTATTGGATATATGCATTTTTCTACCCCCCTGTGTCCTAACACAGCAATACCATCCTTTTGTTTGCTTCACATATTATAATGTGCTATAATTTGTTTGGTTTAATAAGTTTTCATATATTCACTATTGGCTAGATAGGTCTGATCTTAAGACTTTGAGTGTCAGCCCTTTTGAGACTCTCTAAAAGGCAATAGAATGAATAGATGTGCTCGCTTATTTCTGAAAGAGAATGGAGAAAATTAAGCTTCAATTTTGTGCCTCTTTCTGTGTTCATCCTAACACTGTTTCCTCCCGTTTGGCTGTTCATCTCCTTCTCCCATATATTTGCTCTTCTCTATTACCTCCTGCTTATTTCCTATCTCTTATGTTTTCTTTTGGGTTGGATTTTTTTTTTTTTTTTTTTGGTCCATAGCTTCAGTCCATCCCTTTCCCCTGCCTATATACAGGCATTGTTCTTAACCCAAGTTCCCTTCACTGCCTATCTACTCTCTTGATCATGGAGTTTGCTGGGTAATATATTCACTTGGCCCAGTCTATCTCATGTGATTTTTGTGAAAATTGCATTTCTGTGTTGGCTTCTCTTTACTTTTAGCAAAAAAATGTAGGATATAAGTGCAAAATAAATCCCCCTCCCTTCAACACTTAATATTTCATGAAACAATCACCTTTCTAGGACATTTTCTATTTACAAAGGTCAAATATGATAACATTAGAGCAGGTAAGTATGTTCTATGACCTCTGCTTTTATCTATATTTATTTAATTAATCATGGTTAAAGAAAGCATACCTGACTACAATACACAGATCCATTATTGTGTGTGTGTGTGTTTTATGTCTGCAGTTCCTGTAAATATCCCTGATTCCAATTAGCCTTGGGAATTAATGTTAGCCTGTCTGGAAAGTTTCAATAAATGACACTAGATTTAGCCAAGCAGAATCCGCATCTAGTAGTTTCACAACATGCCTGCCACTGAAAGTCACACCATATTTCTGATAGAGCTCTAATACATGTAACTTTGATAGGAATAGAGTCGCCCCATAAAATTAAGTCACAAGCACTTTGTGCTGCAATATCCAATCATTGAGTATACATATCACCATCCCTGCGTTTAAAAAAAATAAAACTCTGGGAAAGTGTTGTTTTTTAGAGGACATGGAAAGCAGAGATGTTATGTCTCTTGAACAGCAAACCATGATTTAAGGACACACGGATGAAGTGTCTCTACTGTCCAGTTTTTGTTTGGCTTCAATAAATCCTGCAAACAACCTTGATAAATATAAAAGGAAATAAATGCTTATAGAAATCATAATGCTTTGTTTTAGACTAAGGATTTTTGCTTATGATAATGGAATTATAGATTAGGTCAAGAAATCCTCTAAATTTCTACACACTGAGACCAGATTCGTGCACTATGCTAAATTGTAATCCCATGTTAATTAAAGCCTAATTATTATATTCACAAAATATTAAAGTACTAAAATATTAAAGAGAAACAATACCTGAAATAATGTACTAATAGGTGCTTTCAAAATGTTTCAGACTTTGAGGTCTGTTAATTAAAAAACAACAACAACAGAGTCCTTGTTTAAAAAGCATAGCTTTAATAATAGAGAAATGGCTTTGCTCAAGTAAGCCATTTTTGTCCTGACAGCTTGTGTAATTCTATCAGGGTCTCACAGAAGCCTACAGTTCTTCAGGGTGGATTTGGAAAAACCCTGCACTACATTAATGGCTTCCATAGGGTACTAAAAATGGCAGCATTCTGACAACCGATTGAACCAAAGAGTTTTTGTTCAGCCCTGCATGTTGAGTCATGAGTATTTTCCATTCATATATAAACCCTGGTTTACAAGCATTCTCCACGTGAGGACTGCATGCCATAGAATGGGCTAAATTAACTGATGTCAGAGAGCCAGGAGTAAGATACCTTGTGGGAATAAAGTAACTTGTCATGTCAGTAGGACAGTACAGCGAGATAAATGATGGTGGTGAATTACTTCCTTTGCACCTCCTGGAAGTATTGCTTAAACCATTCATTGTTCTACAATTTTTTTTAAAAAAGTGCACTTTTCTATAAGGGAGTGGAACTTTTCATAAGGAAAATGGCATTTAGGAAAGAGAAACTTGTTTATCTTTAATATTTTAGTACCTGTCTATTACTAACCTCGAGCATTAAACAGAATTTGATTCAGAGTGCATTTTGGCAGGAGCTTACTAATTTAGCTGTTCCCAAATAAATATGCAAAGAGGAGCACAATTCTTCATCAGTAATTGCACTTCTCATTCACTGATTGCACTTCTGAGATTTTTGTGATGCAGTTCATTAAATAAGAGGTATACAAAAAGGAAAACAGTAAGAAAACATCATCTTCCTACATTGTTTTTGCAGCTGCAGGATCTGCTTTGCAGATCAAGGAACGCATTTTCAGTAAAACAGTAAGAAAAAGTGCACAAAAATATATCCTAGTGATATAGTATGAACTGACTTTTTAAAAAAATTAGAAATGGAATAAATTTAAGACTAAAACAAAAATCCACAGATAGCTTGGACCCTAGCTGTTTCCTAAGCTATTCTTTGTAAGGATAGAAATATAAAAATGCAGATATAAATGATCATCTTGAGATACTTTCATAAAGCACTCTTTAAATTGTAGCTTTTTATCCATGGTTTATTGACTAAGCAATGGTTTTCATAAATGCTAAGCCACAATAGCTGGGCTGACAACACACCATGTGTTCTCAAACTCTAAGTTGCAACCTTTCAAGTGATCATCAATAAATTTTAGAGAAGCAGAAATTTGGAGAGGGATATGTTATACACAGAAAACAGGAATGTTATTAGAAGTTCTGCTCTACCTGGATGTACTAATAGATGGCTAGTCCAAGCAAATTTACATTGAGTTCTAACACAACCGTGATTTTGCCTGCTGCCTGGAACAGCTGATAGCCAAGCCATAATTTTCTGTAGATTGTAGATAGCTGATATCAGTCCAAATTAATCACTTTTTTTAAGTGAAAATACAGTCTCAAAAATAAAATAAAACTAAGGTTAGTGCCATTGTGCCTAACAACGTTGTGAGCTCTATAGTTGTTTTGTTTTATAAATTTATCAATTTAGTAATAGTATTTGCCCGGCCCCAATACAATAAAATCAGCTTTATTACTGGGTAATAGTTCCATGCAATTTGACAACTCTTGCACTAAACCAGAAATAAATCTCATAAGGGGATAGTTTGTGAATTCATTTTGGGGTTTCTGTTTTTCCTCCTATTTATCTGTTAACAGATGACTGGTATGAACAGACTAGGTTAATGGGAGTTGAAAGCCAGATACCTGGAACATATCAGATTGGGCAAAATCTAACTAAACATGATGTTAAATGCTCCCTTTATAATGCATGGCACTTTTAAATACACATAGCTGTGTGTGTTTGTGTGTGTGTGTGTGTGTCTTTGATCACGTGCTAAAGCTTACTATGGTTACTGCATGCAGAGAGAGAAGTACTTTAAGTCTTCTTTTTTGTTGTTGTTTTTTGTGTGATATGATAGCTATTTGGATCTTTCTCTACTATCGTACTGTGACTGTTCACAGCTAAAATGACAGCTTCTGCCAAAAAGCATCTTTTGCAATATGGCCCTTGTTCAGTGAAAAGATTTTTAAAAAAATTTTTCCCCTAAAATGTCTTCTAAAAATGTATTTATTTATATGTTCATTCAATTTATATGAATGTGGGAGCCATGGATACATTTTACCTTTTCTTCAGCAGTAAAGCAACAAACAAGTACAGTTCCTTGCCTTGAGCTAGATAATTGCTCAACTTCTTTCCAGGAGAGTCTTGACATTTTTGTGTTTTGTTCCATGCCCTACCAGCAGTGACGTGCAGTCAGGTGAGGCAAGTGAGGCACAGCCTCACCACTCTCATCATGAGGAAAAAAAAGTAAAAGGAAAAAGCTGAGCTAGTTGCTGCCTCACCGTGGATGACTCTGCTTAATCTCACTGGTGCTCTCCCTCCCCAAGTGTAGTGACTTCCTCCCCAGGCCCCCATTCATTTCTCTCTCACACACACACAGCTGGATAAAACTATATAAAAATCTAGCCCAGCTTCACTCATTACAGGTTTGAAAAGGCAACGTGGCTCCACCTGCAATCAAACTACACTTGGGGAGGGAGAGCACAAGCGAGCACTGAGGAGACCACAGGAGGAGGCAGGAAGCCAGGCAAAGAGCCATGCTGTAGTACACACACTCCCCCCCAGCCTCTTTCTTTTGGAAGGCTCAGCTCCCCTCTGCCTCTCCTCTCACCCCAGCCTGCCAGCAGGAGGTGGTAGGTGGGCTTTATTGTGTTCCAGGCATTTCCCACCCAGACAGCAGGCTGCATTTGCAATGGTGGAGGTGTTTGGGAAAGGCAGCAGGGGAATGGGAGGGGGGATGGCAGAGGAGCTGCTTTCAAGCCACTGGAAAAGATATCCAATCCAACTTTTGTGGGGGGGGGGGTTTGTTTGAGAGTGAGTGAGAGAGGGAAGGGGTAGAAGAGATAGTCCAATCCAACTTCTGTGTGTGTGTGTTTGAGAGAGGGGGAGGAAGGGAGAGAGGGAGGAAGGAGGGGAAGGAGAAGAAAAAGAAAAAGAAAGAAGGAGCAAAGGAGAAAAACAAATGCTGTTGCTTTAAATTGGAACTGAGCATGCCTGGCTGTGGAATTCTGGGAGTTGAAGTCCACAAGTCTAAAAATATTTGAAACTCAGCACTGTGTCAGTGCCTCACCAATCATAAACCTCACCGCACGTCACTGCCTACCAGTAATGGAACAACTTTGAGACTTTCTCCACATCAAAGTTTTTCAATCTCAGCCACATTAAAATATGTGGACTTCAATTCTGTGAATTCTCCATCTAGTGCTGGTTGGGGAATTCTGGATGTTGAAGTCCATATATCTAAAAGTTTCTGATGTTGAGAAACACTGACCTAGGTATGCTATTAAAATACATTGTTTTATTGTTCTTGCACTGATATCATGTGTCATCACTATTATTAATACTCAAAGCATTTATGGTATTTAAGCTACCAGCAACAGTGTGTAAAGTCTAGGAAACACTGCAATTGTGCTGTTGAATCATCTGTCTTTGTCCACTTGGCTTCATGGAGAGTTCTTTTTTCTTTGACAGTTTTCTTTGTTATTATCTTTGTTCTTTCTTGATGTGTTGTATTCAACCACAGCGATCTCTGGTGAGTCAGAAAAAGCTAGTGATCTGTGAGTCTCTGAGGTCATGGTCAAGAGGGCATGATCTTGTGTGTATTATCAAACAAGGAACAGATATTGAGTCCCAAATTTTCTTTTTCCAATCAACAACACTTCTCCATCGTCTTAAACTAAGTGCCTGGAAATGCTTGAAATTGGACTTTCTCAAACTGCATGTTCATCCTTTGAGCTATGTTTCCCTCCACCTTGTAAAGTATTTGTCTGTCTGAAATTGGAGGAGCAACAACATAGGGCAAACCATGTCCTTTTGGGCTAATTAATAGCCTTTCGGGCTAGTATCAAAAGTAGGGCAGTCATTCCAGGTCTTGTTATACTTTCTGGGACATTACGTGCTGCTTGTTTCCAGATTACATGGGCCTTGGGGCCAGCTGGAACTGGGACATAGAACATGAAAAGTCAGAGAAGGAGAGTGGGATGGAGGTGGGAGAGATGAGAGGGAAACTGATTGGCATGTGACCCGGATGAGCTTGGGACAGGGCTTTTATACCTGCCACCTTTATGGGGAGAGCATAGGAGAGGAAAAAGTTGGTGGAAATAGAACAAAACAGAGGCACAACAAAAGGAAGAAACCTAAAAGATAAAAGGAAATGGAAGGGCCGGATGATTTCTTTCCAAGCTATAAATAAAAATAATAATTACCGTAAATCTGAAATGTGCTAGACTAATCAAATGATATTTTATTTTATTTTAACTTGTCTGAACAAGTTTTCTATAAACTGCCTGGAAAGCATACTTGAATACATGCAAAACCGCTTTTTCTTTCTCCTATATGCTTGTGTGAATCTATTACTGTGAGACCAGGTGGCTGATAGTCGTACCTTGCACAGTGTGAAAAGCTCATTACATGCACACACATGTTGACAGCTTGCTATATTGAAGTAGCAGTTGCTACCATTCCCTCGAGACTTTTCCAGTGTTCAGCACATCATGTTTGTCAGCCTTCTCCCAGTCATGTACTTCTTGGTTGGCTGGATTTGATGGGCCTTGTAGTCTGTTACACCTGGAAAGCACCAGACTGTGAAAGGCTGATTTAGTTACTTGGCATTATCTCAATTAACATAGAAGTTCGGCTTACTGATCTCAGATCCTTTTTTCTCTCATTGTTGCATAGTTGTAAAATAGGAAATTCCCATTCTCCGGTACTGAGCAGAGAAAAGAGAGTCACAATCTAGGAAACTCCTTGAGGAGGAAACCCAATCTGCCTCCTACACAGAGTAAGATGTGGGTGGGTGACATAATTAGCATTCACCCCAGGCCAGCAAAACAGCATGCATGACCTTGCTATGCCTTTATTTTTTTAATCAACATAATCTTTAGTATTTGTGCTTATTTATGAAAGTATAGAGGATGACTTTGTACTAGACTTGCCCAAGGTTTTATTTAGGTGTGAATGGGTGTTTTGCTCTGGGGAGATTTGATTTAAATTCTTTGTTAGTATTGCAGTCTGTGAAGATGTCACAAGTAAGTGTGTACAAGTGTATTTTAGAAGAATCCATCTTATAGCTCTAGAATGGGGAGGCTATCATTGTATATGATCTTAGGTCCCACCTGCTGTTTGTAATATATCCCTTGTTGCTCTCCTCCATGGAAAAATCTTTCTATCTTTCTTCTGTCCCCATCCTTGCAGTGCAGCCAGTGATGGTGCCCAGCACCTCTGACGATGCCCCAGAGCCCCGAATCAAGTGCGGAGGAGGAGGAGCACTTCTCCCAGTGCCCCGAGGGGGAGTCGGGCTCGGAGAGCTCCCACGAGGGGCCCAGCCCCCCAGCCAGTCCTGCTAACCCTGCCCACAATTGCTCCATGTCAGTACCTGAAGACGCTCACTTCAGTATGATGGTCTTCCGAATTGGTATTCCTGATTTGCACCAGACGGTAAGGAACCACAGGGAAAGGAGGGAGGGGAGGACGAAAGCTGAAAGACTGTAGGAGGCACCCTGAGCTTTGAAGGTGCAGTGGAAAATTTTATTTGCTGATTTCCCCTCAGCAATTTATGACTTTTTGACCATTTTGATCTGTCTCGGAACTGAACAAGGTCAAGCACAGTGGGTACTTGGATGGGGACTATGAAGGTAGGGGGTACCAAGTTATAGATTAAATTGCAGAATTTTAAAAAGATAGGAAGAAGGCAATTGCAAGCCATTAGAATCAAACCTATGTCAAATGATATGTAGTTTTCCTACTTCTTGAGTCACCTGGGATATTATAATCATTTATGATCTTTGTGTCATTTATAGGCACTCTTTGGAATATAAAAGTAACAGGTCCCTGACCCAAGGTTTTTACTATTCACAAGGGAGTGTAAGCGAAAGGAGGACTCTATTTTTGTTTCAGATTACCGAAACTAATTTGTATTCCAGTAGATCATGATGTTATGCAATTGTGCCCAGTTTTACGGAATTATTCCTTGAATCAAAAGCATCCCTTTTAAATCAGGGCGCCTTGCTCGCTATATTTCTTCGTCTTTCAGAGTGCTGCTGCACACAGCATGAGCTTATTAAGGGCGGGTAAAATCTGCAGTAGGTTTGGGGGCAGGAATGTGTGTAGCATCAGGTGACTTTGTCTTTAAATCATCGATTCTGCTATAGGGAAGAAGAAATGTGGACAGACAAAAGAATATTAAACTTCCATTTTTAGTCCCTCACCAAGTCCACCACTGCCCTTTGAGAAGTAATTAATGCAGAAATGAATTCACCCTGAGCTCAGCAATAAAAGGAACATATTACTTTTTTGCTTCATTAGCAATAAAACAAGGACACTGCCACAACTGCCTGTACTTTCATCCAGGAGTTCTTTGATATGGAGAGACAACTGCAGATCTAGGCAAAGCATGCTTCCCTTCCAGTTTTTTTGCATAGCTGCCCTCACCTTCTCTGAGAATCTGAGAAAGGCTTTGCTTTCATTATGTGCAACTGCATGTGCTGATATGAGCTGCTATGAAATTCTCCATAGTCTTCCATATATACATATCCTGGATTATCCCATCATCTTATAGGAGATTGTGAGTTGATAAGTGATGGTACGAGCTCCAAGAAAAGGTAGTTGAGTGAAATTAAGGTTAGAGTTAGAGTCATGTGAAAAAAATTATAATAGGAGGAGACAATTAGATCCTGATTATGGTTTCCTCTTTTTAAAGCAGAGTTTGATTTTTTTATTAAGAGTTTAAAATATAATTATACACTAGAGGTTTTTTTTTCCTGGCATGAGGCTCTCTCTATATTTTTTATTTGAATTCCAGAAATTGTAACTTGCTGTAATCAGAATTAGGAGTAAGTTGGAGAAAACTTTATAAGAGCCTGTGATGTTCGTTACTTCCAGAAGGAATTCATTATAATGAGCTGATCACACAACCTTTAGAGAGCCTTAAATCAGTCTCTATTATATTGCAGTCCATTTTCTCAGTCTGTCTTTTTTTTTTCCAGTCAAATTTACTACCACCTCTAACCTCTCTGTGTCCTTAATCTCAGTGTAAAGATCCATATGCATTGGGTCTTGAATCTAAACCAAGACTCAATCCCAGAAGGTATAATGCCAAAGCTAAGATTATGAGAGGTAAGAACTGCCTAAGCACATATTGATGTCTTTCTGTCACCATAGGGTAGACATAGTACATTTCCTCTTCTATTCGAAATTGAGAGATTATCTTTGCAAATATAACCCAAGGTGTATTACCTGGGCTTCTCCTTTGGAAAATAAAGCACAAGAAACACAGGGTTGGAGAGCTATTTTGGATAGAGATCTTGGACAGCTACCAGGACGCTAATTATCCAGCAGACCTTAGCACATTAGCTTTTCTTCATAAGCATAATTGAGTTTTAAGAGCTGCTATTTTTATTTCCTACAATGCCACTTTGAGATGTTCGGTGAAGTTATATGGTAGCTATCATCTCCAGTCATTCACAGCTGCTGCTAGCCGCCATAATTGAAGACCTAACATCGAAGAGAGTCCATCTAGTTACTAATAGATATCATATGAAACCAGGGGAGAAAGTTATATACTACTGCTATTTATCAAACATGCCATTTAAACTTAGTTATTAAAGATTGTCGTTTTCCTCAGCAAACTAAAAACATACTGGTTGGTTTCAGAGAGTACAGAGTCTATCAACCATTGTACAAGTGAAAGATTTGTGGTTTCTGTTCTGTAATTTATTAATAGCTGTGTAAAATAATCTATGTTCTCTTTCATTTAACCCAATTAATTTCTCTGTTCTTTAACACTGTGTTCTAAATAGACTTCATAATGCATAGGATGCCTCTACTATATAGCAGTGTGTGTGTTTGTAAAATAGAAACAAATCCACCAGGTTGTGGCCACAAAGAAATGCCAGGCATGTTGGTCAGTGTCACTTTGGAAAAGACAGACCCACGGGTTATATTCTCTCTACCCATCCAGAAATTTTTAGTGTCTCTTTAAACCCATGCCCTGCCAATGTTCAATTTGGGCCCCACTTCTATTCATGGGGCAACCATGGAAACCGTTGCTAGAGATCACAAATTGTCGTGGCCATGGAAACAAGGATAGAGTTGCCAGCATGTGTCTTGCTGATTGTCCCTTCTTACCTTCCCCTGCTCCCCAGTTCTGACCCTGGATGTCTGAGCACTGAGAGAAGGAGATATACATTGCAAGGAAAGTTGGAAAGAGAAACCCCATTTGATACTATGGTGTATCAAGAAATCGACAGAAAGGATAAAATGCATAGGGAGCAAAAGGCAGGAATGTACAGTCCTGTTTCATTCAAGTATATATTTTTGCCAAAATCCTATAATTCATAATACATACCAGATTTTCCGAATCAGGCACCTTCTGGATGCACAAAACCACCAAAAGATCAATCATCCACAGGCAGATCTTTGCTGAGAGTAAGAAGATTTGTTATCCAAACATAAGGAAAGTGCCATTTTGAAGAAGATTGTGTTAGGACTGCAATATAGCAGTTAGTTTTCTGTACCTGAAGTAAGGGTACAGCATAAGATTTCCCTTTTTTTTCCTGCCATAGATAGATCAGAAAGCATTCACAGAAGGGAAGGGACGTGTGTGTGTGTATTTGGAGGGGGGGGGGGAATGGGACAAGTGATGGAAGCAGCATTGTACCACCATGGTGGAGCTCCAAGACATTGCATGTATTTACAAATGGTGTGGACCTTGTGGTGATGGCTCACTGATGCTTCCATCATTTGATAGAAGGACTGGACTTCTCTGCTTTATTCATTCATTCATTCATTCGATTTGTATGGCTGCCCATCTTATCTAAGTGACTCTGGGCAGCCCCTAGCACAAGGGTGTCAAACTCGATTTCATTGCAGGGCACATCTGGGTTTGTGTTTGACCTCAGGGAGGGCGTGGGTGGGCGTGGGCATGGCCAGCTCCACATCATTTGTTGAAGCTCCGTTTTTGGCCACGATAGCCTCCTGCAACCCTCTGCCAGCAAAAATGGAGCTCGGGGAGACTGCGTGTGGCTCGCCTGGGCTCCGTTTTTGGCCACGACGGCCTCCTGCAGCCCCCTGCCAGTGAAAATGGAGCCCTCTGAGCTTCATTTTAGCTGGCAGAGGCACCACGGACTGGTCATTTGCTGTTTCCAGGATGGCCCTGTGGACCAGATCTAAGCATCTTGTGGACTGGATCCAGCCCGCGGGCCTTGACTTTGGCACCCCTGCCCTAGCAGGTAAAAACAGTCTAATAAGACCAAGTAAGAAACCAATACAGGTTGTCTTCATTTAACAACCACTCATTTGGTGACTTCTTCAAGCTACATTCATACTTTTCACTGTTCTTCAAAGTTCCGGCTGTCCCAGTAATGCTGTGATCACATGATTGTGATTTGGGCACTTGGCAACTGGCTCACACTTGCAATGGTTACAGCGTCCCACAGACACATGATCACCATTTGCAAACTTCCCTGCCAGATTCCTATAAGCAAAGTCAATGGGGAAGCTGGCAGGAAAGATCACAAGTCACTCCTATAAGTCACCCAGCAGCAATTACTTTGCTATGCTTGCACTGAGACTTGGTGTGCCCTCACCCACCTTTCCCTGTTTTGTAACAATCATCTTCAATCACACCACATGCTTCACCTTATATTGCACTTTAATGTCTGTTCTCCTGTTACAAGTAGCCTGGGACTTGCTTAAGGATCCATGGTCGTTGCTTAATGACAGCAACTGGGAGTCCTGGGATACCATCGCTCAGCGAGGTAGTCATTTGGCATTGCACCCTATGACAGCATCACTTAGCAATGGAAATTCTGGCCCCAATTAGAATTAGAATTCTTTATTGGCCAAGTATGATTAGACACACAAGGAATTTGCCTCCATTGCATAAGCTCTCAGTGTACATACAACAATAGTGATAGATCACTCATTGTTAACCAAGGATTAGCCACATGCAAACATATAAAAAGAATTCCTAATCAATTTTAAAAAACAAAATCATGATTAGTGACAGAATGCATCTTACATCAATTCGACACAACCATTACAGGAATTCCCCACCATTGTTGGCCCATCAGGCATAGCAACGGAGCCATATCTTCTTAAAGGTCTTCTTAAAGACTGGGAGAGCCAGGCCAATCCAAGGTCCAGCATAAAGGTTTGTTGTACAGGTTGGGTGCCCCAATAGAGAAGGTTCCTCCCCCCCCCCCCCCGGCTCCCATTAGATCAAGGGTGTCAAACTCAAGCCCTGCCGGCCAGATCCAGCCCATGGACCATCCTGGAAACAGCAAGGACCGGTCTGCGGTGCCTCTGCAAGCGAAAATGGAGCTCAGGAGGACAGTGTGATGGCCCTTTTCACTGGCAGAGGGCTGCAGGAAGCCATCACAGCAGAAAATGGAGCCGTGTGTGTGTGGGGGGGGGGCAAGTCCCATTTTTGCTGGCAGAGTGCTAGCAAAACAAATTACTAGCAAAAGTGGGTCCCCCCATCCCACAGGTGCCCCTAACATAGGTGATGTCAATCTGGCCACGTCCACCATGACCATGCCCACCTGGACAAACACACACACACACCAAGGTCAAATACAACCCTGATGCGGCCCTGCACTAAATGATATTCTTTCATAAATGGGACTTGCAACATGTCTCTCTTGCTAGTCCTGATGGGATAAGTGTATCTAACATAGTTTCCCTTACATAGCATCCTGCTACTATCACATTTTGACATCTCCTATGGGCAATAAGCAAATGATGGATCACGTAGGAAACATTAACAAAGAGAAGCTGATACAATAGATCTGTGAGAGGAAATTGTGGGAAAATATGAGGAGAATCCTGGTGCTCAAAATGAAGTGAAAGGCCCTGGAATTGCTCATGTTTTGATATATGCAACATTAAAACAAATAATTATTTAAATACACACCCACTATTTTCATTATATCTAAAGTCTAAAGTACCACTGTTTGCAGCAGCCTTTTTTATATTTTGGGCTGCAACTTCCATCAAAATGAATACATTTGAGGGAAACTCAGTAGATATATCACTCGTGATTGCAATTTTTCTGAACGAATGCTGGCACTTTCAATAGTACCACCTCTGTGCTACTGCCCACTCAGTGTTAAAATGTACATTTTTTAAAAAAGTGACGGCTAGAGCTGCCCTAGGTCATCATTTTAGAAGGTCTGTAAGAGCTGGGCTCTCTGGGAAAGACAGTAACTACCTTACTTGAACAATGAGTTTCAATTAAGAATGCAAATTCCTCTGTTTCATTTATGGACATATGCGGAAAAGTTCAGATTCCGCAAAATAGCCAAACCAAAGGTTGAATGCAAAGGCACTAGAATAACTGAAGAGTGCTAGTATGAAAATAACATTGTATTAAAACTTATTTAATGCATCTAAATAAGTATAAATGTAAGCTACTTTTAAGCCACTGCTCACATGGATTGATTTTCTATCACGATACAGTACTCCCAGACTCCTTATTGGAACATTTCTGGCTATGGACAGAGGCTTGCCAAGATTAAGTTCTCCCCTGCCTGGTGCTCTTCTCATTAAAAATGTCTTAATTGAATCCAGAAACTCTTTGTATTAGTGAGACTGTGTGTCCTGCTCAATCTCTCTCTGATATTAAAGTAAGTTTTCTCCAGGTTGAGATGGATTCCTAGTAATTTCATGAACGCATCAATAGCTTTCTTGGCAAGAATATAGAAGTGTTTCGCTGCCACCTTCTTCCAAGAGTCTAACCTTTAATCTTGATATTGCCTACAGGTCTTCCATCTAAGTACAAAACACTAGGGCTGTTTGTGCTTTAGGCTGAGTTTCAGAAAGGTGCTTCAAAGTGTTCAGGAACACAAGCTGTTTTAAGCAGCTGGGCCTTTTCCCTGGATTGTGTGCAGCAGATGGGTTCTATTTTTATGCTCCTGCATGCTCCAAAATGCCTTTTTGAAATCATACCCAAAGCTCTCCATGGCCCTACTAACTAGACTGACCCAGCTTAGCTATTTCAGATTAACCAAGGTTTGCTATTATAGAAGGAGGGGAAAAAACCAGACTTATATGCAAGGCTAAAAAGCATTATTATAGGACACACAGTGCTCCCTTGGGACAGAATCATGCAATTATTTGGGGACAATTTGATGGAATTGTTTTGTTTTCTATCCATACCCTTCTCTTGCATGGCCTGTTTCTGCTTTAGAAATGCCTACGTTTCAACCCTGATGCAGCCATTTGGGTGGCAAAACAACAAATTCTCTGCACCCTCAACGAAAGCCTCAAGGATGTTCTAAATTATGGACTCTTCCAGCCAGCCACCAATGGCCGGGATGCGAAATTCCTAGATGAAGAGCGACTCTTGCGCGAGTACCCACAGAGTTTTGAAAAGGGGGTACCCTATCTTGAGGTAAGGTTGCTGCTTATCTGACAGCACTCTTGGTCAGAGAGGGATGAGCATTATGGGAGACCACTGGTAGTTTACTTAAAAAAAAACAAAAAACAGCAGTATGTGCATACAATTGTCCACTATTTGCAAAAACCCTGACTAGGAAAGGCTGCTTACATCATCACTAACTTGAGAAGCATTTCTGATCTAAATGGTTCCTAGGCAAGGTGATATTTTTGGCTCTGGTTTCCTTCCTCCTTTCCAAGACTTCTATCACTTGACTCACCTTTGTTTTCCATTATTCCTAATACCACTAGGAGCGAAGCTACCATTTCCTCTTCTTCACCTTGCTGGTTGCTAATGGCTAGTCAATAATTGCACATAAAATAAAAGTATTGTGCTGCCCAGCCAAGTTGATTTTAAAGCACCAAATATCTCCCTGCCTACTTTTGTAGTGAACTGAACCAATGTGGCTGTGAAGTCAATGTGGGACAAGCCCCTGTCTTACACTGGTCCTGTTGTCTATGCTTCTCCAAGGTAATGGGTAGTTGGTTCAGCTTGCTTTTATGTAAGGGAATTGATTAAATGGAGCATAGCAGCAAACACTTCCAGCCACCTAACTCATATTTTTGTTTTATTTGGGGGGGGATGAGGGAGCCTGTCCTAGAGGCCATACTCATTTCTTGCTCTTCATCAGAGGTTTCTTTACTCACCAATGCTTTCAAGTGTTGGGGAGAGTGATAAACTGGCCAGAACCGCAGACTGGGAACTTTCAAGCCTGGGGAAATTTTTTAAGTATCCATGGCCATTATATCAATAAAAGAAATGGTGGTTAGTAGTTGAGGCAACAATATGTTTGTAGCATCAAAATGGGCAGGACTTGTATTTCCTGGGACTTGTGTGTGTGTTTGGGGGGGGAGTGATATTTGGGCAGAATTGATCTATAAAACCTAAATAAAGGACTATACACTTCTTTTACTGAAAATTGATGAGAAAACTAATTGCTGAAATTTGCTAAGATTTGCAGAAGCCCCAAATTCGCACTTTGGCTATAGGTTATCCATTCTTTCCCTACAGATGTAAATGCAGGGAGACTTCCTTTAAGGAATGCCTTGTTTAGCAACCGTTTCCAGTTACGATGGTGATGAAAAAGTCCTCACATTTACAACCTTCACAAGTCTGTTGCAACAGAAAGCTGAAGCAAAATTGTAAAAGAGTGATGTTTCATTTCATTTAATGTCTGAGTTGCCAGGCCCAATTGTGGTTACTAAACAAGGACTATGTATATCTATAACCATCTGGCTTGACTTACTGAGTTATAGATTCTCAGGGTGAGACTGATTTCTTTCTTGTTCCTCCATGGCAATTGCTAAGTAGCATTCAGGAAAGGAAAGACTTCACACTGGGCTTTATATTTTAATATGTACGCTAAGCCTTCATGAGGCTCTGCAGTTTTTTAAAAAAAAACATTTCATTATATAGCTAGTCCTTGATTTACAACCACAATTGAGCCTAGAATTTTTGTTGCTAAGTGAGACAATTAAGTGAGTTTTGGCCCATTTTATGACCTTTCTTGATACAATTTCTTAAGTGAATCACTGCAGTCGTTAAGTTAGTAACATGCTTGTTAGGTGAATCTGGCTTCTTCATTGACTTTGCTTGGCAGAAGGTCGCAACAGGGGATCAAATGGCCCTGGGACACTGCAACCATAATAAATATGAGTCGACTGCCAAAGGTCTAATTCTTGATCATATAACTGTGGGGATGCTGCAAAAGACATGTGTGTGAAAAACTGCAACAAGTCATTTTTTCCAGTGTTGTAACTTCAAATGGTCACAAAATGAACTGCTGTAAGTTGAGGACTACCTGTATGTGCAAATTTTCTCTTGCTTGCCAGTTGCTTCACAAGCCTAAGGTCAGCCACTTGTTTTTTTAAATAAATTACAGAAACTAAAGCACAATGCTGTTAAGCATTTATCTATTTCCTTTGCATTCATAATGGGAATGGAGTTTTCTCAAGATTAAAGAAGAATGCATCAAATATACCTAACTTTTGTTGTACATCCAAGATTATGTATCCATCTTCCTAACAATCCTTGGATCCACAAAGAAACTGATCCTACAATGTGGAAGAGTTTTGAAAAATTATGGAATATAGGGGAATGATGAAAGTTGGATGTGTTTCTTTCCAGAACTGTAACTGCCTCCTATTAAGCTACAGTCAAATACAGCCTGTAACAGTTTGGATCTAGAAGTTAGTCATGCTTAATTCCTGTTAAAACCTTCAATGAGATTGAAGGGCTGGTAATAATCAGATTAACAATAAGAAAGCCTTGCCCATAAACTTGCAATATGATTAATCAGATGCATGAAGTGCAGGAGAGTGGGAAGGACAAAGTAAGACAAGAGAGGGAAAATGATAAATTAGCTAAGGTCTGGAAATATAGATTTGTCTTGAGTCATTTCTTGAAGAGTGGGAGGTACTGAATCATATGAATATTCAAAAATGATGCATTTCTTTCAGATCTATGGAAATTAAAGTTGTAATGCTCAGAGGAGGTGGAACTGGACATTCATTTTTCTATCCATAGGCACTCAGGAAAAGTGTGCAGAAATGCTTAAAAGCCCATATAGTGTTCTGAATTCAGCATTTTTCATACATTTCAGCAGCATGCAATCATTAATTTTGTCTACGTTTTAACTAAATCACGGCTATGCATTACAACTTGCATCAGATTAGTATGATGTTCCTTTTGTCATTTGCCCTCTCTTAACCTTCCTTGCAGATGCCTCTTTCTGGTGAGTAAACGCCATACCCGAAAAAATAGTTGTATTGGACGGGATGGTATCACTGATGGTTTAAAGGATGTAATGGATTGAAAAAGCTTAGGACACCAATAAAAAAAATATTCCATTTCTTCCCCCACACCCCGCCACTCCCAAAAGCAGGCTTGTTTTGGGACTGATATGGTGGAGGTGTCTTAGGGGGCTGCAAAACAGGTACCAGGCATCATATGCAGCCTACAAATTGTGCAACTCTGAATTAAAAGAACCAGGAATGGCTTTAGATTTAGGTGAAGCAATTGTAGGAAGTTATCACCCAGCCCTCTCCCAGAAAAATGAAATATCCTAGGAAATATTGATAAGGCAGAATATTATATTTTCCTGGATGTGAAAAAGGGAGAAACACATTTTAAAAACTAAGTAAATTCCTGCAGCTTCCTGGCCATCCTCACTTTATCAATGGGCCATTAAGAAGGCCAAGCTAGTTCACATAATAAAGAGTTCTCCCCTTCAGCTCCAGGGGGATGGGAATGAAGGCATGATAATATAAGCCTTTACTCAACTGACCACATGGCACCTGAGAATTCAACCAAACCTGGATTCAAAACTCAGCCTAGAGGGTTGCCCTTGCATGGGCCCATGTGAGTCTGACAACCAATCAGAATACATTTCTTACACAGGAACAAGAAACAGATAGGTGGGGCCGAACAGATTATAAAAAATCCCTGCAAGCCCTTCTTCTCTTCTCTTCCTTTCCTTTCTCTTCTTCTCCACCAACATTGAAGCATGTGATCACCTTTTCTGTTCAGGACTCAAGCCATGTGGTCCTGTCCACCATTAAAACCATCTTTCCAAGCAGCCTCCATGTCTCCAGTGTCTTTTTCCCCACTTGGAGCCGAACCCAGGACATTTCTTCTTTCATCACTATGAATAAAGTGTCCTCTGCACCATTCCATATTGTCAAGAAATACTGGAGGGATCTATAGCCAATAGCCCAAACCTGCTGGATCCAACTGTGTTTTTGATTTTCTACCTCAAGGAAGTACTAATTATTGGGCATCATTGAAAATAAAAAATTGGACCTGATCATTTGATGCCAGTTAAGAGTGTCACTCCAAGAAAATTAATGTATGGAGGGAGAGCGTCAGGGCAGGGAAAGAGAGTGGCAACTGCCCAAGTCAAACAGATGCTTACTGGGATTCTGGAAATGTTTAGGCAACGACTGTGATTACACACCTGTAAGCAATCCATCAAGGTGTTTGCATCTGCTGTCTTATGAAAAATTGATGCCGGAAGACGCCAGAGAAGGAATCCATTATTTGTTTTAAACTTGCAGAATTGTGCCATTCAGTTGAATTAGATACTAGCCTTCAAGCAAGCCATGAATGGGTAGCACATCTATGGGAGAAAGAAACCATCACTTTATTTATGTTTATTTACGTTCATTCATGTTTTAACTGAGGCTGCAAATATATCCATTCTGTGTACAGCTGCAGTCAATGCCCCGCCTCCCCATTCTCCCTGGTCCTCTTATTGTCATCTTCTCTACAGTTCCGCTACAAGACACGAGTATACAAGCAAACCAACCTTGATGAGAAGCAGCTAGCAAAACTTCACACAAAGGTGAGAAAATCAGTCTCTGGAGAGAATCTAAATTGGCTGTAAAAATCCCAGCTTTTTGAATTATCATCTAATATGCAAAGTTGCCTGTCCTTTTAGATGTCTATTATGCAAATAAGACAAAGAGTTTACTTTTTATTTAATCTTCCCTACTCCTTTAAGAGGTACTAGCCTTCTAGCAGACTAATAAGGATAAAAGATCAGGCTGGTTGTTTGGTCACCTTATTGACATGCCTGCATTAATAAGACTTAATACAAAGAAGAATACCAGCTAGCAGATGTTTCTGCTTAGTAAGAGCAGACAATCTATAACTCCTTGCACCATCTTCAAACGTTCCCCAAATATTGTCAGAATTTTGCAGCAAATTGCCTGTTTTTGATTCTGAAATGTTCTCTTTGTGTTTTTTTTAACAAATTCCAAAATAAAGGAGTTAAACCTTTAGATTTCACCATAGTTTCTATTGAGAAAATGTGACAATCCTAGATCAGGCCAAGTCCAAAAATGCCAGGGATTCAACAGACCTATAAACATTAACAACATCTATAGACAATCAACCAGCCCAAAAGAGAACAAAAAGACTTCAGCACCTTTCCACCAGTAATCAGCACCTAGATCAACATAGATTAACTCCAAGGTTAACTTCAGACCAACAATCAAGTAAGCAATAGCCCAATCAAGAAACTGCCAAAGAGCCATCAGTAAACAGCCCAACCAAAGAATCTCTAAAACAACTCCCATCCACACAAACTTGCAAGACACCAGAATATAAACTGACAGCAAACAGCACTGATGATACTACCTAGTTAGGTTAATGAAATGTCTGCAAGAAAACAAGCAAGTTCAGAGACCACTAAGGACCCCTCTATCTTTAGTAATTTTAAGGCAAGCTTTAGTAAGCTTTTTAGTAAATTTTGGAGGCAGACAAATAAACACATAATTAGTGTAAATGAAGCTTATAGTTAAAGACAATTGTTTGCTCTAACGTGATGGATGAGAGGTTTGTTGAAGACAGGTTGTTCTTTGTTTAAACTAAAATTCATCCAGTCTCAAGAAGTTACGAATGGCTTGAGCTTTTGGTTGAGCTCAGCTTTATTCCTCTTTTAAACCTACATTGTAGTTTTTCCATCCAATACAATACAATAATACAATAGTAGAGTTGGAAGGGACCTTGGAGGTCTTCTAGTCCAACCCCCTGCCTAGACAGGAAACCCTATACCGTTTCAGACAGGTGGCTATCCAACATCTTCTTAAAGGCTTCCAGTGTTGGGGCATTCACAACTTCTGGAGGCAAGATGTTCCACTGATTAATTGTTCTAACTGTCAGGAAATTTCTCCTCAGTTCTAAGTTGCTTCTCTCCTTGATTAGTTTCCATCCATTGCTTCTTGTTCTACCCTCAGGTGCTTTGGAGAATAGTTTGATTCCCTCTTCTTTGTGGCAACCCCTGAGATATTGGAACACTGCTATCATGTCTCCCCTAGTCCTTCTTTCTCTTAAACTAAACATACCCAGTTCCTGCAACCGTTCTTCATATGTTTTAGTCTCCAGTCCCCTAATCATCTTTGTTGCTCTTCTCTGCACTCTCTCCAGAGTCTCCACATCTTTTCTACATTGTGGTGCCCAAAACTGAATGCAGTATTCCAAGTGTTGCCTTACCAAGGCATTATAAAGTAGTATTAACACTTCACATGATCTTGATTCTATCCCTCTATTTATGCAGCCTACAACTGTGTTGGCTTTTTGGGCAGCTGCTGTACACTGCTGGCTCATATTTAAATGGTTGTCCACTAGGACTCCAAGATCCCTTTCACAGTTACTACTACTGAGCAAAGTACTATCTATACTGTACCTGTGCATTCCGTTTTTATTGCCTAAATGTAGAACCTTACTCTTTTCACCATTGAATTTCATTTTATTAGATAGTGCCCAATGTTCAAGTTTGTCAAGATCCTTCTGTATCTTAAGCCTATCTTCTGGAGTGTTGGCTATTCCTGCCAGCTTGGTGTCATCTGCAAATTTGATGAGTTCCCCATTTATTCCCTCATCCAAATCATTGATGAAGATGTTGAAGAGTACTGGGCCTAAAACAGAGCCTTGGGGTACTCCACTGCATACTTCCCTCCATGTAGATGCAGTTCCATTGAGGGCTACATGTTGAGTGTGGTTGGTCAGCGAGTTATGAATCCATCTGGTGGTGATGCTGTCTAACCCACATCCTTCTACTTTATCTAGTAGTAGGTTATGGTCTACCTTATCAAATGCCTTACTGAAGTCCAAGTAAACTATATCGATGGCATTCCTCTGGTCCACTAATTTTGTCACATTATCAAAGAATGCAATAAGATTAGTCTGGCATGATCTGTTTTTGACAAACCCATGTTGGCTTTTGGCTATTACTTTGTTTGCTTCTAGGTGTTCGCTAATTCGTTGCTTGATTATTTTTTCCAGAATCTTTCCTGGTATTGAGGTCAGGCTGATAGGTCTGTAGTTTCCTGGATCTATTTTTTTCCCTTTTTTGAAGATGGGAACCACATCAGCTCTTTTCCAGTCCTCTGGTAGTTCCCCAGTGTTCCAGGATCTCTGAAAGATATAGTTCAGTGGTTCTGAGATCTCATCTGCTAGTTCCTTCAGAACCCTGGGGTGTAATCCATCCGGTCCTGGTGATTTGAACTCGTCTAGGGTAGACAGGTGCTCACTTGCCATTTTCTTCCCTATTTCAATTTGTGTTCCTAATCTGATTTTTGTGGTGCTGTTTTTGATAGGTTGGACTGTTTTATCCCTTTGTGTAAAGACAGATGCAAAACATGAGTTAAATAGTTCTGCTTTCTCCCTGTTGCTTGTCACCTTCTTGCCACTTTCTCCTAGCAATGGACCAATTGTTTCCTTAACCCTTTTCTTGTTTTTAACATGTTGGAAGAAGCTTTTTTTTGTTATTTTTTATTTTTGTGGCAAGCCTTTCTTCATTGTGAGCCTTAGCTTTCCTCACTTCATCTTTACAGGCTCGGGCTATTTGCTGATATTCTGCCTTAGTTATGTCCCCCTCTTTCCACTTTTTATACTTATCTTTTTTGTCTTTCAGTTTGTCAGAGAGTTCTTTATGCAGCCATGCTGGTTTCTTTTGGGAGCTGTTATTTTTCTTCTTCATTGGTATTATGCTAGACTGGGCTTTTGTAATCTCATTTTTCAAAATTTCCCAAGCTTCTTGAGTAGTTTTCCCCTTGAGGATTCTCATCCATGGAATTTTTCCCAAGCTCTCTCTAAGTTTATTGAAATCCAAATCCTCATTGGTTATAATTGACAAATCTTTCCCCAGACGGGTTTGAAGAAGTTCTTGGAATATGTGCAACATGGAGCAGCTGAAAAAGTGGCACGGCTCTTGGACAAAGGGCTCGATCCAAACTATCATGATTCTGATACCGGTGGTAAGTACCATCTGGGAGACACAAAGAGGAAGGGAAGAATGACTTTGGATGCCAGCTACACAACATCCCCCTCCACAGTAATAATGCAAGGTTTTCTCTGCAGAAACACCTTTGACGTTGGCTGCCCAATTAGATGGGACCATTGATGTGATCCGGCTGCTGTGCCTTGGCGGTGCCCACGTAGATTTCCGGGCAAGAGATGGAGCCACAGCACTTCACAGAGCTGTCTGTTCTCACCACTATTCGGCCCTCATGGTAAAGTCAAATGCTAACTTGTGTTTTGAGATTATGGCAAGGGTGAAAGGAGCACATAGAGATCTTTTTAATTTTCTGCCTATTGGCATAGTCGACTACTAATGTACATTTTATTAGACAGACAGATAGATAGACAGACAGACAGACAGACGATGATAGATGGATGGATGGATGGATGGATGGGCTCTCTCTCTCTCTCTCTCCTCATAGCACCCAAAATTAAGATAAAAAACAATTATAATAATCCAGGGTAATTGGCTCTTCTAATACAGAGAAGAGGTGTGCAATTTTTTCATCAGTAGATTCATAGAACATACTTGGCAAGAATTTCAGAATGCGAGATAATATTCAAGAAATCCTGGGTTTAATATACTTGGGGAAGAGTAAGCTGTTTATTACAGTTTGGAGAAATAACAGAGAAACCTATTCCTAAGATAATAAATCATTTTTCAAAAGACACCCTTGGAAGCAAACTCTTGATTTCATCCAGGTATCCTTTCACAAAAGGGAAAGAGTTAATAGAATAACAGAGTTGGAAGGGATATTGGAGGTTTTCTAGTTCACCCACCCACACCCACCTGCTCAAACAGGAAATCTTATACCATTTCAGACAAACTTGTCCAATCTTTTCTTAATGTTGAAGCACCCACAATTTCTGGAGGCATAGTGAGTTGAAATAACGGATTTTAAAAATAAAAGTAAGAAAAACATGGTCGGGTCTGTGTGTTACCACTAATGCTGCTTGATGCCCCCAAAATTGCCATAGAACAAGTTTGACTTTACTCAGGATAGGAAGCAATGTTGGACTGACGCTGCCATTGCTCAGCTATATTTTTCTCTCCGGCTTACACAGGCTCTCTTGGACCTGGGTGGCTCCCCCAATTATAAGGACCGCCGTGGACTGACTCCACTCTACCATACAGCTATGGTTGGAGGTGACCCACACTGCTGTGAACTTCTGCTGTACAATCGAGCCTACATTGGCACCACTGATGAGAATGGCTGGCAAGAAATACACCAGGTGAGGTCCTTCATACCAGTCAAGATCCAGCCATCCCAAATTTCCATGCGTGGTGACTCATTTGTGTGGACAAGGGAGCTAGCAACCCACTTTATGCCCTGTATGTGTTTCCTGCTAGGGCGGGCTTAAGTCTAAAGATTGAGGGGGTGTGGCTGTGACTTGCACCTGTCCATCTGACCATCTACCCCTAGGCCTCCCATTCCTGACCTCTGCTTCTCCACGTACCAGGCCTGCCAACATGGAAACTCCCAGCATTTGGAACACCTGCTGTTTTATGGTGCTGAGCCAGGTGCACAGAACGCATCCGGGAATACAGCATTGCACATCTGTGCACTCTACAACAAGGTAAGAATGATTGATTTTTACACTCCAACATTAATCAATAAAGTGATTTAAAGCATCTGGAAGTCTGGACTCCTGCTGAGGACTCCTGTTGTAGAGAGTAAGGATGATGATCTTGACAGTGATATGCTGGAACCATTATCTAGGCAAAAGGGGCTGAAGCAATGTTCTGGAGATAATATTGACAAGCAGATCTCCCTAATGTCAGTGTCTCCAATGTCAATGTCTCCCTAATTCAGTGGGTATAAGAAATAGGGAAGGAAAAATAGAAGTAAACTTGCAAGATTCTGTATCGTAGCTATTCTCAATACAAGTACTTTTAGCCTTCACATAGAATTGATTTCCCAATCTCTCTAGTGGGGGGTGATACACGCATCGTTCATTATCCTAGGTGTATATTTTGCCAATTTAATTCCCCTTTATATCTAAACTATCTAATGGGTTTAGTATTTTGATTGGTTTACATATGTATATGCTTTGTCACCAAATTGCAAAAATGTGTCTCTGAATGGTAAATAACAGTAAGTTGCACAATTGGGGAATAATTATATATATATTATTCTACCTGCTAGCACAATTTCCTACATCCCGCCCCAAATAAATAGAATACCAGAATACCCAGAATTAGAAGGGACATTGGAGGCCTTCTAGTCCAACCCCCTGCTTAAGCTTAAGCAGGTAAATCATTTCAGACAAATGGTTGTCCAAATGTCTGAGACAATTTTGTCTCATGGAAGATAAAAACTATTGTGAAGTTGAAACCACTTTTCTGTATAAAATTTGGAAGGCTATATTGACCACCTGCATCACATATGTAGCTTAGTTTACTATGGATCCAGCCTACACTCTATCTCAGGTAGAAGGCTAGCTGTCATTGTCCTCAAACCCCCATAAATTTGTGGATTCACTTAGTTTAACGTCTGTGGAATTGTACAGTCAGGTAACCAGAATTATTTGGCAAGAAACTAATGTTCCCTTAGCCCATCTTTTCTGCAAACAATTCTATTGTGAAGCGCAACAATCTATTCAAGTAGATAAAATGAAAGCAACTCAATTAGATTGACTTTATTAATGCTACTTGAACATCTGTGTCTCCTTCTCTTCCTCTCCTCCCTGCTGTCATTTGCTTCCTCCTCCCCACCCAAATAAATCTGCTTATCTTGAGATTTTTCACTCAGTCAGACAGTATGGAATTAACCCACTCTTTCATTCTAGGCATAATTTATAAAGAGTGGTTATAATATATGTCCTCTTATAGTTTGGTATACTCATTTGTATCATGGCAGCATTTCACATAGCACCTAGTTATAAAAATAACAATACAATAACTTTCATAGTAGATGTTGATGCCATTAGCACTGCAGTGCACAGCCAGGGGTGAAATTCAGCGGGTTCTGACAGGTTCTGGAGAACCGGTAGTGGAAATTTTGAGTAGTTTGGAGAACCAGAAATACCACCTCTGGCTGGGCCCAGAGTGGGGTGGGAATGGAGATTTTACAATATCCTTCCCCTGGAGTGGGGTGGTGTTCGATTGGGTAATGGATAGGCACACACAGGCTTAACAGAAACAACAGCTCTTTATTAAGTACAACAAGTGAGAACAATCCAGCGAAGGCTGAGTCTGACAGCAGCCCTTTTATAGGGAGCTGTCAGACCCTTTGACCAAGAGGTTTAAACCTCTGTTCCCGCTGGAACAGAGGACCTTGGTGGAAACCACTGTAGTTAGAACAAGTATCTAACACCCCCTCCCCTCTTGGATGGAACAATCCAATACTTGTTACGTAGTCACGCAGGTAGGCGGGCTTTTGGGTAGCTCTGCCTGTCCTGCGCAGTTCAGTAGGAGGGGTTTCCTCGATTAAGCAGTCAAATTGTAGCATGTACGAGTCCCAGTGCTCAGTGACTGGGTCATACGGAGTTGGTGGGGCGTGCATGGCCATTTTGTATTCAGAGGGCGTTTTGAGTTTGCTGCTCAAAAATGGCTGCTCAAAGCCGCTCTAAGCTCCGGGCTGGATGTACTTGCTGGATTGCTACGCTCTTTTGGTTTGCCTAGTTGCCTTCCAATCCCATCCTCATCGCCAGTGTTCGATTGGGTAATGGTTAGGCACACACAGGCTTAATGGTAACAACAGCTCTTTATTAAGTAGAACAAGTGAGAACAATCCAGCAAAGTTTGACTCTGACAGCAGCCCTTTTATAGGGAGCTGTCAGACCCTTCGACCAAGAGGTTTAAACCTCTGTTCCCGCCGGAACAGAGGACCTTGGTGGAAACCACTGTAGTTAGAACAAGTATCTAACAGGTGGGAATGGAGATTTTGCAGTATCCTTCCCCTGCCACGCCCGCCACGCCCACAGAACCAGTAATAAAAAAAATTGAATTTTACCACTGTGCACGGCATACCATCTACTTTATTCCAAAGTTTTAGAAATATTTTTTATGAATTAGTTTATCAGACAGAGGACAGAAACCTTATCAATTCCTTTTCTAACCTCCATCCTCTTCCATTCATCATCCAAACTAAAGGATACGATTTATCTGAGTCTAGGTTGGAAATCTACATTTACTTTCTTTGGGATTTTCTGCCTTTAGACGGAAAAGGAAGGATCATTTATTTATTTTAATTTTTTCTTCCACTGTGTCCAATTCTCAGAGATTATTTGGACAAGTCCCTATAGTTTCCTTGGCAAGGAAATGGCCATTGCCTCTTTTCTAGGCTGAGTGGAACTGACTGGTCTAAGTTGGCTTTGTGCCTAAGGCAGGATAGGACTCATGGTTTTTTGGTGTCTAGTCCAGTGACATGGCAATAGCAATAGGACTTAGATTTATATTCTGCTTCATAGTGCTTTTACAGCCTTCTCGAAGCGGTTTACAGAGTCAGCATATTGCCCCCCAACAATCTGGATCCTCATTTTACCCACCACGGAAGGGTGGAAGGCTGAGTCAACCATAACCTCAGCCTTAACCACTACACCGAATGGCTCTCTTTTTAAATGTGTACACCTCCTAATTTGCAAAACATCTTTGAATATTAAAAAGTCATGCCAGTAAAGCCACGAATCTGTTCCCATAGAATTGATGGTTTATTCTGGAATTTGATAACATGATAAATTTCCTTTAACTAAACAGGAAACAGCCATTTACAATTATGTTTTAGGGCAGCGTTTCTTAATTTGGCAACTTTCAGATGTGTGGACTTCAACTTACAGAATCCCTCAGCCAGCATGCTTGCTGGGGGATGCTGGGAATTGAAGCCCACTAATGTTAAAGCTGCCAAGTTGAGAAGCACTGTTTAGAGCAGGCCTCTCAAACTGGTGGGCCAGATACATCCTGTGCAGGCCACACCCATCCCAGTTCTACAAAGGCAAAAACAATTAAGATATATCATAATCTAGCCTGTGACACAATTGAGTTGACACCCCTGGTTTAAAGGAACATAAAAAAGAGGATTCTGCCCTCCCCCATCCTCCATATTCCATTACAATTTGTGAGGGTGAGGATATTGAAAAGAACTTGAAGGCAACCAGGCCAATTTGGAAGCATTCCAGTAATATTAGTATTAGTACTGCATTCCACCCAAATGCAGCTTTCCTTTCCAGATTTCAGCTTTGAAAAATACTGATCTGCCCAGAATTGTAATCCGAGAAGAGCTGTTCACAGAGATGGTCAAATAAATTAACATGGAAGCCACAACTATAAGATTAAAATCATGCCTATTTTGTATGTGCACAACCACCATTTTGCTTGTTTAAATTGTGTTTATTTATTTATTTATTTATTTATTTAATAAATAAATTTATAGTTGCCCAGCTCACACATAGGTGATTTCCATTGTCTTTCAAAATCTTGCACATCTTCGGCCAAATGCTCAAGTCACACTATGCCCTATCTATATAATGAGAGATTCACGTATATTGTAGGGTTTGTAGGTGTGTAATAGTGAAGAGGGAGAGGAAAGAATAATTTGATCTGTTTAGCATTGTCAAAACAGGCAAAATCATCAATCTACTTCATTTATGCTCAGCTTCTCATTTTGCCAGCCTCATTTTAAATGTTAATTTCCCTTAATGGGGACTAATTCATAGTGAAGCATTGGAATTTACCTCTCTGCTGAGTTTATTTCCTGAATGTCTTTGGACCCACATGGACTAAGAGACATTTTTAGGAAGTAAAATATAGAGTTTGATCAGAAATCGGTGCCTTCCATTTTCTTCAGCTTCCTAAGTGTTATTTTTTGTGATATGAATCTATTGTAATTGGATATGCACCATTCCCCGTGGCAACCATTTTGTGACGGGTGATTCCTCTTCATGGCAGCCATTTATTTTTCTAAGACTAACAAATGTGGCTCAAAAAGTTCAAACTTCAAAATTTATTCTGAGAAAAATAGTACAGTACAGTATAATAATATATTAAAATATTATATATATACATATAATGAAACATAATATACATTTAAGAAGTACAGACTTAATCTGCACTGAAAAGTAAAAAGAACCAAAGTCAGCCCCATCTCTAAAAAGTCAATTCTTAATACTCTCCACTCTGTCCACTGAAATTGCTAAAAACATGGAAGCTGTCTCTTTTTTTTTTGAATAATTTTTTATTGTTTTTGTCTTTTTATCACATATTACACTCTTTATATCAACAGTTTGTACAATGTTACATCGTCGTATCTATGTATGTTTTCCTCTCTTTACCATATATTACAATCCTTATGTCATTTTATCTATACATTTTTATGATATTTAACATATTTACCTATTTTTATATACAGTTCTATGTTTATTTATGTATATTGTTTTCGGCTTAAATGTTTTTCTTATTATCCAACCATTCATACCACTTATTCCAAATTTCGTAGTATTCCGATTCTTCTTTGTCCTGTAATTTTTGAGTTAGTTTGTCCATCTCTGCGCACTCCAAAGTTTTTTTTATGATAAAAGGAAGCTGTCTCTTATGTATTTCTCCTTGGGCTCTCTTCCTCTCTCTTCTCCCCTCTTTATTTCCCAGGAAAGCTGTGCCCGAATCCTGTTATACCGAGGAGCTAACAAAGAGATCAAGAACAACCATGGTCAAACTGCCTTCCAGGTGTGCAGTGAGCTGAGTCCAAGAGAGAATTAAGAGCAGAGCATGTTGGCAGTTTGATCCCAGGCATCGTAGGGCAGAGCCCCTGACCTTCCCTCTTTTCTAGTGCTTCTGCATTAGAGCCTCTAAATGTGGGTGTTTGTAGATTTAATTTGATATTTTAGGAAAAGGAGTAATTGTGTCATGACTCCTATGTCTCAATTTGCAGACATCACAGTGCAATTTTTGTTCATATTTACTCAAGGAAATTGGTGCATTTGTAACATATATCTTGCCAGTTTCTATAAATTCTTGATTTTGGCACTAAGGTCCCCAAGTTGTCACTAGTACTGCAGTCCCAGGATATCACCACCTGTATGAAGTAGGAGATAATTGGGAGGAGGGAGTAGAGCCCTATCCTCTCCTTGTCTCAAATCTCCAAAACTGAGAACGACTCATGTCCCCCTAGCATTGGCTCAACATCGGACTCAGATGATATTGGAATAAAATAAGGTATTGAAGACATCAGAAGGTAGATTCTGCATATAGTCTTTCCTTGTAAGCATGGATGTTGCTTTTGCCAGCCTTTGCCAATCTGGTATTAGTCAGATGTGTTGAAGCAGAATGGTCATCTTCCCCAGCTTGAATTAAAGATCACTCTTGAGAAATACCCAGTTTCTTAGGGATTTCTCAGTACCTATTTCTCATACAGGTAGTCCTTGAGTTACATTCCTTCAGCAACCATTCAAAGTTACTGCAGCACTGAACAAAGGGACGTATGGCTGGTCCCTGAAGTTGCAGCTGTTGTAGCACATACTCACCTAAGTCACGTGATCAACATTTATTTCCTGAATGTCTTTGGACCCACAAGGAGAGTCTGCTCACTCTTATGATCACAGTGGTGCTTCAATTGCCCCTATCCACTTATCTCTCCCCCATCTATGCCATTTGGGCTCCCTGCACTCTAGAACCCTGCTGCCCTAGCTGACCTTCACCATCTTCTTGCTCCCACTGCTGCCAAGCATGCCCAGACTGTGCTCTTCACAAGGCAGATGCTGGTTACATGAGGCTTTCTCCCCATGATCAGGTACAGCAGTTTCCTTGTGAGGCCTGGAAAACATGGGCGCATGTGGCTAGCATCTGCCAAGTGTAGAGTCAAAACCTTTTCCGCACCTCATCTGCAGTGGGAATAAGAAGACAGAGAAGGTTAGCTGGCATTTCAAAATGCAGAGCAATAAGGGTTTCTGGCTGGGGTGGCTGGGTCTTCCTGGCATAGCTATGGCTTTCACCACATTGCTGGAGTTTTCTGGGCTGCTTTGGTTTTGCGCCATGCTGCTGGCTTCCCAGACCGCTGCTGTTGGAGCTTCCCAGGCTACTGCGGATTTGCACAGGGCTGTTGGAGCTTTGCAGGGCATGGTGGCTTTCCATCTCACTGCTTGGGTGGCTGAGGCTTCCAGAGGTGTACGTGGCTTTGTATTGTGCTCAGGTTTCTTGTAATCCTAGAGTCACAACACACCAAGAAGCCCCAAGGTAGAGTGCAGGGTGGCCAAAAGAACAGAAACGAGGGGAAGATAGGAAGATGGGGGGAGTTGGAGGCAGTCCTTTATCTTACCAAATCTCAGGTTGGGCGGAAGCAAGCCCAGAATGGCTTAGATTGGGGAAGGGGGGGTCCTTGTCTAATGGACAATGGAATTTGCTTAATGACAGCAACAGGGAATGCTGGGATTGCTGTCGCGAAGCAATAGGGTCATGTGACTTTACAAGCACATTCTGGTCCCAATTCTGGTTACAAGTCAAGGACTATCTGTATGTAGAGATAAGACAGCAGCATTTTCAGGCCACTTTTCATACCTGGGCAATAATATTGAAATCTAACAAGATTTCAGGAGTTTTAAAATTGTACTGTTTTGGGAGGGGGTTGGTAATCATCTTGGCACTTCCAAGTTCCACATTACCAATATATATAAAAAGAGGTAGAGCAAGAAAGATTATGTTTACACGGATACATTTTCTTTCTATCTTAGGTTGCAGTCATTGCAGGAAATTTTGAGTTGGGGGAGCTGATCAAAAGCCATCGAGATTCAGATGTAGGTAAGTTTGATTTGAGAAAAGGTGACTGATGTGAACGCTCTGCAAAAGTACAGGTAGTCTTGTTTAGTGACTTATTTAGAAACTTATGAGGGCGATGAAAAAGTAATTTTACAGACAATCCTCACATTCAGTCTATGAAAGTTGTAGTGAGATCGTAAATGCGTTGTCGTTTCACTTTGTGACTGCTTCGCTTAATAACTGAGTTGCTGGTTCCAATTGTGGTTGCTAAACAAGGATTACCTGCTTTTGTACATATCACAGGTATTGATCAACCACATCTCCAAACTTACATAAAAACACTGAACATGTCATTCTCCAGAGAAGCTAAGGATTACTAGCAAACATTTCAGAACTTAGACAATAATTTCCAAATAATAATTTCCAAGTTCTTTGTGGAGCGATATGGGGAAAGTCACCCTGGAAACTGAAACAGTTTAAATGTAGCTTAAAGCATTTTTTGTACCACTGGTTTTTGTACCAGTGATGTTTACCTTGCTTTTTGCTTTTTTTCCCCCTATAAAAATTATTGTCTCATTCTAAATTCATTTGGCAATGTTTGGATTATTTTTGTTAGTAAAATAGGCTAGAAATCATATAAATACAATAAATAAACACAATTAAAAAGCCCTTATGAGAACAATAGAATATGGATTGTACCATTCCTTTCTTTTGCTGCCTTATCTCTAGGGAAACGAGAATAATAAGAAATGTGATGGCTGCAGCTAGGAATTTCACTTATTATTGAGGCTTTGTATTGCTGGGGTTTTAATATGTGACTTAGCTCTTTTTGCTGGCAGGAATTTGACGTGTTTTGGACTCTGTGATAGAGAGCCTGCTTTTCTTTCAGAAGGTGCATTGTTTCAGTGCAAAGCTCTTCCTTCCTAGTTGCTGCACTGTTGTTCCTGACATTTTTTCCTCAAGCAAATAATTACCTTGCCCTCACGTCTTCCACGGTTTTTTCCCCCTAGCTTCTTGTAGAACCAAGGTTCAGTACCCTGGTGACCCGAACTGTCAACATGCAACATCAGAGCCAATTAGCATTAATGATTCTCTGCTTTAAGAGGATTCTGCACCCTGTTCAGACCTACATGCCATCTACCAGATCCATAACCTCCAGTCAACTCCTCCTGTTGGAATATAACCAGCTTTGTGTCCTCCTCCTGCAACTGGCAACACAATGCAGCCAGTACACTACTCATAGCTATAAGCTTGCATGCAAATTATATTATGGATCTGCTAAGGGAAAGTTTCCCACTTTCAGAACTTTCATATTTGTAAATCAGGAGCTACCCTCATAATAGCTATATCACTTAGACTTATATACTGCTTCACAGTGCTTTACAGCCCTCTCTAAGTGGTTTACAGAGTCAGCCTCTGGCCCTCAACAATCTGGGTCCTCATTTTACCCACCTCGGAAAGATGGAAAGCCGAGTCAACCTTGAGCCTGGTGAGATTTGAATTGTCAAATTTCAAGCAGCCGGCAGTCAGCAGAAGTAGCCTGCAGTACTGCATTCTAACCACTGTGCACACTTCTCTAATGCCCCCTTCTCTCTTCTCTCAGCAAAGCCAAGAACCAGAAGGATCTAAGGATTCAAATTGAACAAATGGGTATCATATATCTTCATCAGCAGGTAGGCAAGGGTCAGGGTAGACAGTTTAGCCTGAGCTATGAAAACAGAAATCTTTTCAAGCCCCTGCTTTGGCTTCTCAGATTCAAAGGAGGATTTTCCACATATTTTAAAGCACAGCATCATCATTCTCCATCATCAGCTCTCCCTGTTTTTCTTCTTTAGCTTTTTACTAACGTTACTGTTCTTTTTAGTCCCTTTTCAGGAGACTCCCCAATATGCCAGCCGGCGCCGGGATGGCCCTCAGAACCTTACAGTGCCACATACTTTGCTGCGAGCCAACAGTGATACCAGCATGAACCTTCCAGACTGGATGCTTTATGCCCAGCCGTCTATCCCACCTGCCACAGTAGCAGTCCAAGGCCAGAAAATCACCACAGGAACATTGCGCAGTTCCAGCAGTCCCCGTGGTGCTCGCAGTCGCTCGCCATCACGGGGACGCCACACAGATGAGGCCAAAAAACAGCGTGGTCGACCCAGGTAAGACTGGAGGTCCATATTGGAAGCTTCAGAACTGGTTTGGATAAATAGATATGATCTGATGAGTTTGGTAGAAGAAGGAAAAGGTTAAAAATTAAGTCACCCACTCACCATGAGCTTATGTTAAGTGGTGCATGTATATAAGAGAGAGCAATTAGGGGTGGGAAATCCATGGAGCATAAGCCATTGTTTCTCAGCCTCATCTTTTGCTGCACCCCCCCTCCCCCAAAAAAGTCTTCAAAAATCATACCAGTTATGTTCAAATTTAGAATGGACCTGATTTTCCCCTCCTTGCCTCTACTCTCAAATACCAATGATAAGCTTCCAATACCTATTCTGCTGATTGAAGGACCCAAATAATAAAAAGAAAGCTAAATTCTAATCTAACTTTCTCCGACTTCACTGCTTCAAAAGCACAAAAAATGAAAACAAAACAAAACACAAACCTCAAACTTCTAAATAGGATAGCTTTTAAAAAGTATATTCTCTTTCTGTAAAATATTTGCTTGTCCCCACTTCATGTAATTATTTACTTCAAAATATGTTAAGCTGTTGCATTTCTTCCTGCTTATTTTATTAAGGAAAGACTTATCTTTTTCCTGAAGCCTTTCAATGGTAATACCAGCTCTTAGGGTTTTTTGGGGAGGAGGGGGGGAGAAGGGAACTGGGTTCTAATACTAAAATGTTTCACCTAAACACCCTAAGAGGCATAAATTGTTCATTCTGATGTGGCAAATGGAAGAAATTATTAAGTAAAATGGAACCTGTATGTTCAACTTAAAGTTGCTTAATTGAATTTAAATGAAATGAAATTAGAATTTTTTTTAGTTCTAGTTCCAACTACATTTTTTAGGTTCTTTCCATTTGGTTTTTAGAGTGTTGACCGAGCACATGATTTAAAGACTTGGTCTGAAGAAAGTTAGGTCCACAAATATCAGAATCTAAAGGTTCTCTAAGATGAAGCTTGATCAAAAAACTTTCCTGCTTTGAAAAAAGTTGTGATGTAAAAAAAAAATACTATTTTCAGAGGTTGTGTTGCAAGAGAAAAATTAAAGAATTAACATGGAGCCAAGATTCTGAATTCTTAACAGAGAGAGCATCTTGAGCTAAAATGTATTTATATTTGTTATTTTTTTATTTGGTTATTTATTTGGTTACTTCAGTTGCCTTTGCCAAGAGTTCCTGGGGATTTACAACAATTCAACAATTAAAACTTCCACAGTAATATTAATAATGCAGAGGATCAAAGGAGATTGGGAAATGGATTTATCACATATAATTGGGAACACATTTTATCTGGATTTTATTGGGAAGGTAGACCGATTTTGGAGATTGAATTTATTATATTTAATCAGACAACAACTGATAAGAGATGGAATTAAAAAGCAAACATGGACATCTGATCCAGAATGAATTAATATTAACTTTTGGGATGATTTGGGATGATAAGATGCCATGGAAAATTTCCCATGAGCTGATTACAACAATAGTTCGTTAATAGAGAATTTTGAAACTTTTAACTTTGTCTTTTTTATCATTATTGTTTTTCCTATTAAATGTTTTGTCATTAATATAATATATGGATGATAGGTTAATAATTTGCAAATAGATTTAGTGGTTTAAAAAACTTTTGGGCCTGTTTTGTGAAGGATGGGAAATTAATATTGCAATGATGTATCAATTAGTATTCAACTGAGGGGATAATATGCATAAAATTTAGTTAGTTTATTTCTTGCTTTTTCTTTTCTTGCATTATAATATCTTTCTTGCTGGGTATTTTGTTTTTTTTGTAATCTGCTAGAGTTTTATATTTTATTTTTTTAAATAAAATAATTTACAAAAAAGAAAAAGAAATTCCAGGCTGCATAACAGTCAAGGAGCAGCTCATCAGATGTTGCTGAACTATATTTCTAACATCTTTCACCACTTAGTAAGTTGACTAAATCCACTGGGAGTTGTAGTGCAGCAACATTTAAAGGAACATAGGTGCAGAACTCATCCTGGTGATGCAATGATTAGAATACAGTATTGCAGGCAAACTCTGCCCACTGCCTGGAGTTCGATCCTGGTGAAGCTCAAGGTTGACTCAGTCTTTCATCCTTCCAAGGTCAGTAAAATGAGGACTCAGATTGCTGGGGAAAATATGCTAATGTTATGAACTTCCCAGGGAGTGCTGTAAAGCACCGTGAGTGATATATAAATCTAAATATTATTGCTATCAATATTGTTCATCAGTAGAAAAGTGCACAGACATCTGAGGGGAAGAACATCACCATCAACTACAAAGAACTAAGGGTTTGTTATTCTGCTGCAATCACCACCTTGCCTTTTTGACCTCTTAGTAGATATCATGGAAAGAAACTATAATCCCGGTTCTGGTACTCAGCATGCACTTATTTCAAACAAAGATGAACATTGCATCTTTTAAATTAATTTGTAGTTTACCTCTAATAGAACTACCAGTAAAAGAATAGAATAAGCCAGAAAACATAGTTTCTCTGTAAAAGTGAAGAGCATTCCAAAGTAATTCATTGTATTGTACTTGCTTTTATGTTGGCTTCTTTTTCCCTCTGTCTCCTGGCAGTTCAAGTGGCTACCAGAAAGAATCTGCTGGAAGTAGTACACTGAGTAGTCGAGGTGTGAAGCGGAAACTTTATTCGGCTGTTCCTGGCCGCACATTCATGGCTGTGAAACCCTACCAAAGTCAGGGTGAGGGTGAGCTCTCCATCAGCAAGGGCGAGAAGATCAAGGGTACGTTGATCTTTGTGCACACCCTTGGATTGTCCAGGCATTCTTCATGAGTCTACAATATTGTTCAGCTTCTTTGGGAGAAATCATTTGGCTTAGCACAGAGGTTCTCAAACTCTGTTGTAGTGAGCCTCCTTGACCTGAAGGAGTAAGAAACTTGGTCCTCTCCAAGAAAGATCCTTTTTTAAAAAAAATTAGGAGACCTGATTCTTGAGAATCACCTGATGGAAGATGTCTGGGCAAGATTCCTGTGTCCAGGACACTTTGACTTGACCTCTCAAAATCTCCTTCACTTTCTTTAAAGTGCGGAGAAGGGCAGCAGGAAAGAATCTTTAATCCATCCCTTTCAGTTGTTTTGAATCCTTCAAGCCTTATTGATTTTCACCATCTAGAAATGTTCTGCCAAGGGAAATAGGTCAGGTGAAGACTTAATGGGGAGAAAAGTGAGGACATTTAAAAAACAGAAGTTGCTCCACATGTTTTTTGATAAACATGCATACAATTCATCCCACCAAAGTAAGGAAAACCATACTTAATCCTTAACAGAACATGAAAACAAAGAGTGATATATATATATACACACACACATTTAAATGGAAGTGGGATTGAGGGTAGGAAGGACTTTAGACCTCTCTAAATTGGGTGGGGGGCTGCCTCCTACTTCATGCTTTGAGAACCTTGTGTTTGGCTCAGCTTAAAAGCCAGGCTATTTGTGAGGCTTGGCTTGTGTTTGTGTACATGGTTTCTTGTTGGTGTCTACAATGTCTTGGTGTGTATCAGCCAGCTACATGTGAGTGGTTCATGGCCTTTTCCTTTGTGTGTATCTGTGTCTAGAGAATAGTAGCAGGGTTAGAATTTTGTAAAACGAGGAAGTGTTTGATATAGAAAAAAAAGGATAAATCTGCATTATTCTAATGAAAGATGAGAAGTTGTGTTATCCAAGCTCATATTATTTGTCCTGTTAACCCAGAACTTTCTAACCTAATTGGAAATAGATCTCTAGAGTCTTAGGCCAGAGGGTTTTTGCATAATCTTGATAATTTAGATAGCGATGCAGAGATTGAATCTTGAGGTTTTGTCTAGTAAAATAATTTCATGGTTCTTTTTATCCTTTAACGTTGGAAGTAAAAATCAAAAGGCCTTTTCACTTGCAGAGACTGTGATGTTCAATGAAAGATATTCTTAAATAATGCATAATGAACCCCAATTCTGATTTACTGATTCTTTGAATACTGCTCCTAAAATATGTAGAGCTCTGAGAGACAAGCAAGTTATCCCTTCAGTTTATATCTTTTATTTTAAAAACCTCTATATTGCTTGAACATATTATGCATGATGCTACCCCCACCCCCAAACAAACCATGTTCCATTTTTATTTGTATTCCGGTTGAATATCTATGCTCAGATTGTTTTAAGCAGATTGCTTTAAAAGATTGTGGCTCTTGCAATAATGTCCAGTAAATCTGAGGTTCAAATTAAAAAATACAAGCCAGAAATCTACTGCTCTAATTCAGGAATGGAAGACTTTTTTTCTGTGAATGATTATGTTTCTTCATATATAAAAGCTGGCATGATACTATCAGTGAGGGTCAAATCCCAGAATGGATATTACAGGAACCAAATTTATTTATCTTTCTCAGCCCCTTTCTTTTTCCTGCTCTCTGCCTAGCAAACTGCCAGATTGCCTTTACAAATATCCAAGTTGATCTCTTGTTTTGCTAAGAGCTATTTGGTGCTCTTGGCTCTTCCCTAAATTGATGGTTATGCAGATAATCTATGAAATTACTGGAGCGGCGGGATACTACACATCCTAAGATAAGAGGCCTGATTTCAGGTTTTCACTTACAGTAGAATAGAGTGGTGATCAGATGCAGAAGACGAAAAGCCTCCTGCAGATTTAATATAAAGAAGGAGGAATATTAACATGTATAGTTGGTGGAACTTTCGTGCCATGAGATGTTCCTTTTTTTGTTGTCCGATTTATTTCCAGTTGAGGGAAATGTAAACAAAGATTTAGAACAACACAATTATGGCAGTGGCCACATACGAGTGAATTTAATAACGGAAGGTTTCTATTGCAGTTAACCCTTCCCTCCTTCTTCCCTCCCATGAGTGCAAACTATTGCAAGTCCCCTATTCTGTTTTGTAGAACAAAATTAAAAATGCAAAGGGAAAATGATGGATATGAAAAAGCAAATAGGAAAAAGAGCCAATTTCATTTAAAGCACTCTGTGCTACAGTGCGCTGGGGCTCAGGTGGCAGAGTTTAAGAGCCGCAATGCTATCCTCTTCCCATCACTCAGCCATATCTGCTGAGTTCATCAGTCATTTCCTTTCCTTGGCGAGCAGAGCTAATGGGTCCTTGGCCCACTAAAGGTTTGGTTTTCTAAGGTATGTTAGGGGACTGTATCCTTATATCAACAGGCAAGTAAGATTCAACGGACAGTCAAATTGTTGTTTAACAAAGAGTGCTGGAATCTAGGAACCTCTGGGAAATCTCAAGGCAAGATTTTAGTACAGGCTTCAAAAATAGTCCATGCTTTAAAAAAAATTTGCAGCAAATTAAACTCGGTTATTCTGCACATAATCTTCTAGGCCAAAATCTAGGCCAAAAGACTGTGGATCACCTAAGGAGGATAGATGTTACTAGGTGTAGATTTGGGCTAGGCTCTTGCACCAAACTGGCTATAGGGAAATGACAAAACCGCTGGCCTACCCTCATACAACCCCTAGTTTCTTTATGCCCCTAACAATGCCTATCTCCTTTGCAGTGCTGAGTGTTGGGGAAGGCGGCTTCTGGGAGGGACAGGTAAAGGGTCGTGTAGGCTGGTTCCCCTCAGACTGCGTGGAGGAAGTGCCCAACAAGTCCCAGGAAGGGAAGCAAGGTAGGTATTCCAGATGATGCCTTTATTTATTTGTTACAAGTGCTTTTATGCCGCTTCAATCACCTGACTCTAAAGTCAGACTTAGAAGATAGAAATATGTTACAATACCGTCCACACGATCAGAATTTACCAATATGTCAGAAATAAAAGCAATCAGCAATTAAAGTATTATGTAATGTCATACTACTATAAAACATCAGGCAACAAAGATTCATCCCAAACTCAGGTATCTTTATCGTCACTCAATTCACTCCCTATTGAATAAAAAAATCTTAAAAAAAAAACTTTCCCGAATATTAAAAGTGGGGGTTTAGTTCTCATGTCTAATGGGAGGTTGTTTTATAGGAAGGGGCGTTCCGCAGGGAACGCCTGCCTCTGAATCCCGTATACCCTACAAGGAATGATGATTCTCAACAATCTTCCTGTACACGCAGTGTTTGAATGGGCAGCTTCTGCTTGGAGTATGTGGTCTCAGCAAAGATCAAGCTATGTAGTACTTTAGAGATGATCACCAGCATCCTGAGCTGTTCCCTTGTTTGTGTACTGTACACAACACACACACACACACACACACAGGGCACTTCACTTCTGCTGTTTCTGAATACTTTATTCAATGAAAATATGTATCCCTTTTCATGAAATGGAGTAAATTTTTGTCCCATCAAAAAACATTATTTTGCTAAATAGTTTCATATCATTTCAAGGACACTTTCCTTGACATTTTTGCTACACATAATAACAAGTTCATGTACCAAGGATAGGCAGCAACAGGATAGGGGAAATCCCATAGTTTGTAAGTGTACAAGAAGTCTTTAAGAAAGAAAAAATCTAAGAAAGAATGAATTAACAAGTCTGGTGAGCACTGACTATTGATTTTATTTAATTTTTTTTAAAGTTGTGCTTGGTGGGGAAAGGTAATAGAATGGAGTAACTTAAAAAAGAACATAATAGCTTATTGGAACTTTTACTTTTTATTTATGCAAAAGACCATTTTGCCAATACAGCTCCATTTCTTACCTATGACATAGAGAGACACTTTCATCATTTTGAGAAGGTAGACTAGCAGAATTCCTAGAAGTTTCTTGGATTATGATTAGGTTTAACACTCACATAAAAGGGAGCCTTTTCTCCCCCCCCCTTTTTTTTTTTTGCACTCACAGCTGCTCTGGAACTATCCCCCCCCCCAAGCATTTTTTGTTGATGGATATTACATCACAACATTGCCTAGGAATTTCAAATTGTGTTCCACAGAACTCCAGGGCTCCGTGAGAATTTGAGGGTTATCACAAAGATTTTTTTTAAAAAAAAGGTTTATACAGTTATATTTATTTATTTATTTTGGCTCTTGATCAGAGATGCTGGGCATTTTTTTTTCAGTAGGTTCCGTCTCCAGGAGAGGTTTGAAAATGCCTGACATAACTTACTTCCTTGGCAGTAGTAGGGGGAAATGGGCATCTATGATATAAAATGGGTTTATACCTCTGAAAATATAACACATAGAACATAGAATAACAGAGTTGAAAGGGACCTTGGAGGTCTTCTAGTCCAACTCCCTGGTCAGGCAGGTATCCCTATACCACTTGAGACAAATGGTTGCCCAATCTTTTCTTCAAAACTTCCAGTGTTGGAGCATTCACAATCTCTGGAGGCAAGCTGTGACAAACTGTTGTCAGTTGAGGACTACATATAAAATAATAAAATAAAATAAAATAAAAACATATTTGAATGGCCAGGTGGAAAAGCATCTCAACGCTGAACCTCAAAACCAAATCCCTGCTAACCTCTCTCAGCCTCTTAGGGTCACATTATCTCTTTTAATACATCAAAATAGAACTGCCTTTCATGGAAGTAGTATGGGAGCAAAGTGTTCCAGAATATTCCCATTTTTAATTGGGGGCGGGGGGAGAAAGAGAAGTGGGGAAAGAGAAATGGCAAAGCAGCCTTTATTGCAAGATATTAAATTAGTATTTTTCAACCATGGCAACTTTAGGATATGTGAACTTCAGCTCCCAGAATTATCCAGGCCGCATAGTGGGGCCTCTTTTTGTTAATTTTTTTTATTCTCTCTCTCCTCCCCTCTGCCATCACTTTAAATTATCATTATCATTAATGCCCAATCAAAAATATTAGAGTAGTATTTAATTCCCTCCAAAGAACTTCAGAACTTATGATATTACATGTCTTACTGATACCTGAAAACCATAGGGGTAGATTACAATATGGTGAAATAAACATACGCAAAATGTAGTTCTGCTCAAATCTGTTTATCTTTCCACTATAGATTCTCTTTCAAAATGCTGGGTTTTGGAAGGAAAGAGAAGGAAGGAAGGAAGGAAGGAAGGAAGGAAGGAAGGAAGGAAGGAAGGAAGGAAGGAAGGAAGGAAGGAAGGAAGGAAGGAAGGAAGGAAGGAAGGAAGGAAGAATTAAAATGAGTTATTTGATATGAGCAGTTCCTAACAGTATCAACAGTGATTAATTTTTCCACAATAGCAGCTTGATGAAAAGAAAGAAGACAGGAACAAAAAATGGTTGCAGTTGGACATCTTTTCCGGTGATGCATTCAGCGTAGTGTTGTTTCTGTCTGTCATGTGCAGCTGAACATTTTACAAACAAATATAAGAACACATACAACACATGATGCATAACACTTCATACTACTGAAATATTCCTTGGCTTCTGTTTTCAAATCTTCTCACATAAGTTTCCAGACAAAATATTTTACTATGTAGTTGTTGTTCCCCAGTCATGAGATTTCATTGAAATCCAGACAATGGTATTTTTATTAGTGAATTTTCACAGCCTGGATCTGGTGATAATACTTAAAACAACAAAAAAGGTGTTATACTAAATACACAGTATTTGTCCAATATGTGATTACACTTAACACTTGAGCTATACCAGCTGCAGTGCGTGAAATGGCAGCCTATACACATATTGTGCCTTAAGGTTCACTACAGAAAGGATGCAGTTTCCTAGCTGGAGAATTTCAGAGAGATGCATGTGAAGCATTACTAATAGTAGCAGAAGAGAGTGATTTATATATATATAAAAACCTCTCTCTCATAAGTTGAGAAATTGTGACCCTTCCACTGTCATGAATCATAATTTTCAGCAGACCAGCCAGACTCTATTGGTGATGAAAACTTCTATATAGAAATATCCAGAAAGTTACAGGCTTCCCATTCCTGCCCTATTTGGAGATGTGCTCACTCAAAGACTAGGTAAGGGGTCAAGGAACTAAAGGCAAGAGGATAACTAGGGACCTTAAGTTCTGCATGATCACTTTTTATAGATCTCTGTGGCCATCTATCTTCTGAATGTGTTGGGATTTCAACTCCCAGAATCTGTGGTCAACAGGGACAATGGTTACACTATTTAAAGAGTTTCTTGTCCGAACTTAGAAATGAAAGCCACTAGACAACTTCTGCCCAATCATTCTCTAAACCCAACTGAGCTCACAGGGTTATTGTTGTGGGGAAAATAGAAGAAGGAAAAAGAATTAGTTATGTTTACTATCCTGAGATATTTATAAAAATAAAATAAAGGTGGGATTTAAAAAATTTTTTAAAAAAAGGAATCAGGGAAGGCTAACAAAACCAGAAGAGTAATTTTCTGCATATAATTAACTACATTATCTTGAGTAATTTAAAGAGGGTTCTCTTTAAATTTATAGCCGTTATCTCAAGATGTGCATAAATAAATCATTGCTGCTTTTTGTCCTCCTTTTGGAGTTTTATCTCGCTGGTGTTAGTTGTTGGTTGTTGTTTTTTTCTGGATTAAAGAGAGACACACAGGGAATATGTTCTTTCATATTTTAGACCTGAACACAGTTCCTTATCATAAATAATAGCTGTTAGTGAGAACTCTGACAAGAATGGACAAGATTTTGTGGTCAAAGTCGTTGTTTGAAGAATGACAAGCACTATATCATGCAGGGTTTTGATGTAAAGGGGATGGGTTAATACAGTGTTTCTCAAACTTGGCGACTTTAAGTCCTGTGGACTTCAACTCCCAGAATTCCCCAGCCAGCTATGCTGGCTGGGGGATTCTGGGAGTTGAAGTCCACAGGACTTAAAGTCGCCAAGTTTGAGAAACACTGGGTTAATATATGAGGGGTGGAGGGATTAAATTATATTAAGTCTATTGGAAGTTATATAATGGTTTTCCTATGTTTTCTATTTTAGCAGGAAACTGAAAATTAGCAATGCAATGGGAGGGAACTTAGAAAGCCCAAGAAAAGAACTGGCTCTAATGAGCCATCTTTGGCTTAAATTCAAGTATGCATTATCATTAATACTAATCATCCATGATGTCTTACAAAATATAGATGTGTGCTGGTAACTAATACTGTATAACTATTAGGGAGAAAATGCAGCAGTTTACAGGAAAGTTGGAAAGTATGCATTTGATTTCCTTTTATTCCTTTTCTTTAACATGACCTTTTTCCATGGACATCTTTTTTCACTCTGCCACCATTAGCTGCCCTAAATCTATGCTGCCTCTGAGCAGCTACTGGAGGAAAAGTGTCCTGAACCCAGAGAAAATGCTACTTTGGTTTTATATGCCCCTCTGCTCTAATCCCACCCCCTCTCCACTTTGCTTTGCAGAGAGCCGCAGTGATAAAGCCAAACGACTCTTCAGACACTACACAGTTGGTTCCTATGACAGCTTTGATGCCCCTAGGTGAGTGAATGATCCACAAAAGTTAGACCATCTGGGGTGATAGTAAAGTACAAATGTGTGGATATGCAGATTATAATTCAGAAAAAGTTTTGGTAGGTGTTAATTGTGACAGCTTCCACAACATGACACTCTCTTGATGTTTTGGGACTATAACTTCCAGAATGCTGGCTGACAAATTCTAGATATTTGCAGTTCCAAGATCTCTTAAGAGAGCCAGGTTGAAGAAGGCTGGCATGGCATATTGAGATCATAAAGGTCACTATTTTATTATGATATCATTACATACATATCCAGACCTCGTCCGTTCTTTTGTATTGAACTTCAAACTCCTTCTAATATATTTTCCCAGCTCTGGTGTATTCTAAATATGTGGGACTTCGATTGCCATTATCCAATGCATTTTTAAGGCTACCATGTGATTTTTATTCTGGAGGGTCTAGTGCAGAAGTGTCAAACTCAATTTCATTGAGGGCCGCATCAGGGTTATGTTTGGCTTCAGAGGGCCAGAATGGCCATAGCTAGGGTGGACACAGCTGGCTTGAGGTCATCGTGTCAGTGCCTGTGGTGGCCTGAGCGCTTTGCCAATGAAAACGGGCTCTCGAGTTCTGTTTCCAGCCTCCTGCAATCTCTGCCAGTGAAAATGGAGCTCCATGTGCAGCCCTCTTGAACTCCGTTTCCGGCTGCAACTGCCTCCTGCAACCCCTGTGTGGCCCTCCGGAGCTCCGTTTTTGCTGGCAGAGGCACTGTGGGCCAGTCACTCACTGTTTTCAGGTGGCCTCTTGGGCCAGATCTAAGCATCCCGTGGGCCAGATCTGACACCCAGGCCTTGAGTTTGACACCCCTGATCTAGGGGGTTCAGAAATTACTGTTTGTTTGTATATTTAGTAATTCAGTAAATCTGAAACAGCCACAGGTTGAATCAGGATATTCCATGGAATTGATACACTTCTATAAAATGTTCAAGAAAGTTTGCAAACCTACACCTATTTCCTTGTCAGAATACCCCACTGAGCAAAGCAGGAGTGTGCTTAATACTGTTGCATAGGATTTCCCTGTCAGGAGGATTTGAATTAAGCTTGAAAAATGATCCTATAATAGGGATTAAGAGAAACTGGTCACTTACTTGTAGTCCTACAGAATGTAGTCTGGTCACTATCATAAGTCATCTCACGTGATATGTTCGCCTGAGTAATAGAGTGATGTATCTAGTTTGCTCTGGCAGTATGAATTGTGTGAACATGGGAAGTGGGCCGCCAGGAAAAATATATATTGTGAAATAGGACTGCACAGTATGATTTAAGTTCTTTCTAGTCTGGTGATTATGGTATATTAAGTCTTTGAAAGCATCATAAATTGAATTATGAATAACACTTTAAAAAGGAGAAATAGGTGTGATAACCAGTCACTGGTTATTTCTTTCAAAGCCTAAGTACTAGTGAGTTAGCAATTATTATGAAATCTTGTGTAAGAGTCTTAAACATAAAGAGTTTAATGTTGGTCTAATGTAGAGCAGCTCACCTTATAGAGCCTATGGAACTGTGAAACTTTTTCTTTTGATTTCCTGAGAAAGGTTATTTTTCTTTCAGCTCCTTTTCCTTAAAACATCTTAAGCTATAATGAATAATGACTAAAATTAAGTAACATTTCTGAACAATAATCAAGGTCCAGTTTCCCTTTCCTCTTTCTCCTAAAGTGGTGAAAACAACAGAGCTCTTCACACATAGATTCTCACCTTTTCACCCCAAAAAATCCTCTGTGAAATAGTTAGAATGCAAGTAAATGGTGTCAATTGTTCACACACTAAATTTTATAGTTAAGCAGATATAGACTTACGTTTACTCAAGACTAGCTATTACTAATAGTAGAAATCTTATTGCTAACTTCACTGGTTTCCTCAATAGCTTATCAAAGGATTAGATGGCAGCTGATGTGGTAGTTAAATGATTACTCAAAACATGGAAAATATGTGCAAAAGTTCATTTATTCCAGTAATGCAACTTAAAAGGTGAACCTAATATATGAGATAGACTCATTACATGCAAAGCAAGATAGTTCAAGCCATGATTTGTCATAATTGTGATGATTATGGCTTACAGCTCATGAAAACCCCAAATCCACAATCTCAGAAAATTAGAATATTGTGAACAGGTGCAATATCCTAGGCTCAAAGTGTCCCACTCTAATCAGATAATTAAGCCATAACACCTGCAAAGGGTTCCTGAGCCTTTAAATGGTCTCTCAGTCTGGTTCAGTAGGAATCACAATCATGGGAAAGACTGCTGACCTGACAGTTGTGCAGAAAACCATCATTGACACCCTCCATAAGGAGGGAAAGCCTCAAAAGATAATTGCAAAAGAAATTGGATTTCCCCAAAGTGCTGTATCAAAGCACATGAATAGAAAGTTATGTGGAAGGGGAAAGTGTGGAAGAAAAAGGTGCACAAGTAGCACGGATGACCGCAGCCTGGAGAGGATTGTCAGGAAAAGGCCATTCAAAAGTGTTGGGGATTTTCACAAGGAGTGGACTGAGGCTGGAGTCAGTGCATCAAGAGCCACCACACACAGACGGATCCTGGACATGGGTTTCAAATGTCGTATTCATCTTGTCAAGCTGCTCTTGAACAACAAACAACGTCAGAAGCGTCTTACCTAGGCTAAAGAAAAACAGACCTGGTCTGTTGCTCAGTGGTCCAAAGTCCTCTTTTCTGATGAGAGCAACTTTTGCATCTCATTTGGAAACCAAGGACCCAGAGTATGGAGGAAGAATGGAGAAGCGTACACTGCAAGATGCTTGAAGTCCAGCATGAAGCTTCCACAGTCTGTGTTGATTTGGGGAGCCATGTCATCTGCTGGTGTTAGTCCATTGTGCTTCATTAAGTCCAGGGTCAACGCAGCCATCTACTAGGAGATTTTGGAGCACTTCATGCTTCCTTCCACAGATGAGCTTTATGGGGATGCTGACTTCATTTTCCAGCAGGACTTGGCACCTGCCCACAGTGCCAAAAGCACCAAAACCTGGTTCAATGACCGTGGGATTACTGTGCATGATTGGCCAGCAAACTCGCCTGACCTGAACCCCATAGAGAATCTATGGGCCATTGCCAAAAGAAAGATGAGAGACATGAGACCGAACAATGCAGAAGAGCTGAAGGCTGCTATTGAAGCACCCTGGTCTTCTATAACACCTCAGCAGTGCCACAGGCTGATAGCTTCCATGCCATGCCGCATTGAGGCAGTAATTGCTGCAAAAGGGACCCAAACCAAGTACTGAGTACATATGCATGCTTATACTTTTCAGAGGTCCGATATTGTTCTATGTATGTACAATACTTGTTTTATTGATTGCATGTATATTCTAATTTTCTAAGATTGTGGATTTGGGGTTTTCATGAGCTGTAAGCCACAATCATCACAATTATGACAAATCACGGCTTGAACTATCTTGCTTTGCATGTAATGTGTTTATCTCATATATTAGTTTCACCTTTTAAGTTGCATTACTGAAATAAATGAACTTTTGCACGATATTCCAATTTTTTGAGTTTCGACGGTATGTATTCATAATGTGAATGTGTAGAGTGGTACAGTGTACATGTGATACTTGTAAAGAAAAGTGTCTAGCTTTGAATTGCACATTCATAGTTATCATCTTGAGTTTTTTTTTTTTCTTCCTGCTTAAATGTGGTCAGGTCCAAAATTGCTACTCATATGTGTTTTTAATGTGATGTGAGTTACGGGCATTATTTAAATTAGTAATGCATGTGAATCAATCATAAATTATATTCAGTTCTTAACCATTTCAGTTTCTTTTTTTGCCTCATCTATTAATTTATGACCACAGCAATAATAATTTAGAAAAAGTTTTGGTAACTACAATGGAAAATGATCCTCTTTCCCCTCTGTATTTCTCATAACATGCAAAAGGGATTCTTTCTGTGCTTCACAGAAGACTAACAGAATAATATCTGCTCTGTTTTCGCTTACATATGGAGGAGGCAGCCAATTTTTTATCTCTGTTATTAGACTAATTACAAGAGCACCCACTACTTCCAGATTGAGTTATGTGAATCGTTGACACAGCACTTGTAATTTAGAAAGTGCTTTATTATTTTGTACCTTGATTAGTCTCACAAGAAGCTTGGGAATTAAGGAAGAATAGACTGGCTCAGCATTTGAGTTTGAGCCTCCCACTCCATCTTCAGCATCGTGCTAGCCCGCATGTTGGGTTTGGTAGTTGCTCTGCCACTCTATGGTAAGGCTTTAATATTTCCCAGGTGGACTCCTCATCTTAGAAACCAGTAAAAGGGCAAAAAGAAAAAAAATAGGAGGGGAGAGGACTCCTTTTAATAATTTTATATATTGTGGAAAAAAACCCTGCCCAATCCAATCCCCAAGGACTACTAACTAAACTCATCTTCCATTGTGAAACAATCTAAAAATCATAGATATCTTCCATTAAAATTCTTCAATGCTCTGTTCCTAATCCAGATATTCATGGATTTCATCACTCTGGAATCTGCTGCTTTCCCAAATAGCCCCAGAGGTTTGCCTGCTCACTTCCTAAGTAAAGACTGTGTCACTTTGTTTTCAGGTGTCTCAAAAATTATGGCTTTAGGTTCTTTCCCCTTTTCAAACTCCCAAAGAGCCAAAAATACAGACCCGACATCAATATTTCTGAGCTAATCCCTCCAGTCTAAGCTGCTGACTCGGCGACTCTTTATTTCAAATTTCCCAGGAACAATGCTATATCAGATGTTTTAGGGCACCCAGGGATGCTTAAGGTGTTGACTCAGTAATCAGATGCTGTTACTAAGTTAAATCCATAGGTGGGATGTTAGCAGAAAGCACTTTGAGGTGGATCCTCTCTGACCCATAAAAGACTATGCTCTTTTCCTCTGCCCTCTACCAGTGTCCTTGACACTAACCAAGAACCCAATTCAATCAATTAATTAAGAAAGGAAGAAATAGCTTTCCCCCATCTTATGTCTTTCAAATGTGCTGGGATTATAACTTTCAATATACCCAGCGCATGGGAAGGGTACTAGATTTAGAACAACACTCAGAAAAGTGATTCTGCATACCTGCAAGATGGATTCATGCAACTTATTTCACCATGTTCAACATTGCTGTTGCTGTTGTACATATAGCCAGGGTAGGATCAGTGACGGGCATCCTCAGATAATTGCAAGGGTTTGAGAATTCTGGAAGGGACCCTTGATAATAACAACTGATTTTCTCCCTGCCTGCTATGCAGCAATCTAAACTCCATACAGCACCCCAGAGTGGTACGGGTTGAAATTGCAGGGTGTGAGGTACTTGGTGCCACTTCATTAGAAGACATATAAATGGCAGTAATGAATACAAAAGGCTCCTTTAAACTTGAAGCTGCTTCCACAGTGTAGATCAGGTGTTAATTATGCTGCCTGATCTGTCCTAGGGCAAACAATGATAATTTTATCGTCCCTCCTACTTGAAAAAGTTGTTATAGGTGTTAGATACTTGTTCTAACTATAGTGGTTTCCACCAAGGTCCTCTGTTCCAGCAGGAACAGAGGTTTAATCCTATTGGTTGAAGGGTGTGACAACTCCCTATAAAAGGGCTGCTGTCAGACTCAACCTTCGCTGGATTATTCTCACTTGTTGTACTTAATAAAGAGCTTTTATTACCATTAAGCCTGTGTGTGCCTATCCATTACCCAATCTAACACTGGCGACGAAGGTGGGATTGGAAGGCAACTAGGTGAACCAAAAGAGTGTAGCAATCCAGCAAGTACATCAGCGCGGCTTCGTCAGCCATTTTTGAGCGGCAAACTCAAAACGCTCTCTGAACACAAAATGGCCATGCACGCCCCACCAACTCCGTATGACCCAGTCACCGAGCACTGGGACTTGTACATGCTACGATTTGATTGCATCCTTGAGGCAAACGACCTCATGGGCCTTTCTGAAGGCCGCAAGAAGAACATGTTTCTTGGATACTGTGGCCATGTTCAAGACAGCGAAAGACCTCTCAGAGTCAACACCGCTGCAATCAGTTGCCTGGTCCGTGCTCCAGCAAACGTTGAGGACCCATTATGCCCCCAAGCCATCCAAGCACATTCGCCGGCATGAGTTTAACATCAGGAACCAGAAAGAGGGTGAGTCGATTAATAAGTACGTTGCTGCGCTTTGCAAGGCCGCAGCGTACGGCAAATTCCGAGACCTGGACAAGCTGATTCTGGACCGCATAATTTGCGGCGTGCCGGACATTAACCTACAGAGGAGGTTACTCGCTAAATCTATCCTCACTCTGCAGATCGCATTGGACGAGGCCAGGGCGTCCGAATCAGCCATCAAATCTATTGAGACTCTGCAGCGCCAAAGCGTTCCACAAGACCAGCGAAAGACTACACGTGTACATTGCGAGGCTGCAGAGCCCGAGAGCTCAGAGGGCAAGGAAGATGACAGCTACCGCATGCGCAATAGCCGCCCCCAGCCTGCACGCAAATTTAAACCGCGTCTCCTGCCTTGCGCTAGCTGCAGAGGAGACCATGCCAGATCAGCTTGCTGTTTCCGCGACGCAACCTACCAGCGCTGCGAGCGAAAGGGGCACATCGCCAAGGTGTGCCGGAACGAATTCCCTGTCACTACCTGGCAGCCTAGAAGCGCACCAAACCGCCAACAGAGGCCCAACCAAGGGGCCTGGCAGAAGCCACCACAGCGCTCAGAGGGCGACAATAGAGTCATCTACCACACGTCATTCGGCCAAGTCCGCACCAGGCAGCCAAAAAAGCTGAAGGTCACAGTCCTCATTGAGGACTCTCCACGTGAGATGGAGATCGACACCGGGTCATCGCTGACCATCATGCCGTGGTCTACCCTAAAGCAGGCTATTCCTAGCCTAAAGAAGCAGCATCTTCGCACCCCTGACATCTGCCTACACGATTACCAGGGAAACCGGGTCCCCATTGTGGGCCAAGGCACCTTCCAGGTGAAGTTCAAGCAGTTCAGCGGGAAACTCCCAGTGACAGTGGTCAGTGGCAACCTGCAGAACCTCCTAGGGCTAGATTGGTTCCAAGCCCTGGGCCTAGAAGTGACCGGTATCAACGCCTCGAAAGATGACGGCGCTGAAGCCATCTTTAAGGAGTTTGAGAAGTCTTTGGCACCGGTCTGGGTAAGTATGTGGGGACTCCAATTTCCTTTAGTTTGGACCCCAACATAGCCCCAATTAGGCTAAAACCCAGGAGAGTACCTTTTGCTCTCCGCCGAAAAATTGACAGGGAAATTGACAAGCTCGTAGGCCAGGGAATCCTAGAGCCCACGCACACTGGGAGACCCCTATAGTGACACCTATCAAATCTGACGGGTCTGTCTGCATCTGCGCTGACTACAAGTGCACAATAAATAAAGCGCTACAACAAAGCACCTACCCTGTACCCATTGTACAGCACCTCCTTCATTCATTAGGCCTCAGAAATTTTTCCGCAAAATTGGACATGGTGCAGGCATACCAACAATTGCCTGTAGATGGCGCTACGGCAGAGGCCCAAACCATTGTGACACACAGGGGTGCATTCAAATGTCACCGCCTGCAATTCGGCGTTATTATTGTCCCTGGACTGTTCCAAAGCATCATGGAACGGCTTTTGCAGGGGATTCTAGGAGTCGTCCCCTATTTTGACGATATCTTGGTATCGGCTGCAAATGAGGCGCAACTTTTAAACGTGTACGAACAGTTTTGGCTCGAATTAGAGATAAAGGCCTCCGTCTCCAAAAAGAGAAATGCCAAATCAACGTGCCAAGGGTTGAATTCTTAGGGTACCTAATTGATGGCTCTGGAATTCACCCAACCACATAAAAAATTAAAGCAATTCCGGACGCCCCCACACCTCGCAATCAAAACGAGCTGCAGGCGTTCCTCGGGCTCCTTAATTTCTACAGTGTCTTTCTTAAACAGAAAGCCACTGTTGCTGAGCCCTTACACCGTCTTCTGGATAAAAACGTGAAGTGGTCCTGGGGCAGAGCCGAGGCTGCCGCATTTGTCGCGGTAAAACGACTCCTGTCATCGGACTTCTTTCTGGTACAATACAGCCAGACCCTGCTGTTGGTGCTAACCTGCGATGCTTCCCCATTCGGCATTGGCGCCGTCCTCAGCCACCACATGCCCAATGGAATCGAAGCCCCTATTGCATTTTGCTCCAGGACCTTGTCCGCCGCAGAGCGGAACTACAGCCAGCTGGACCATGAGGCTTTGGCTGCAGTGGCTGGAGTAAAGAGGTTCCATGAGTATCTATATGGCCGGGACTTCGAACTGGTTACCAGACCATAAGCCATTGTTGGGCTTACTGACTGGGGACTGACCTACTCCAGTATCATTATCACCTTGCATGACCAGGTGGACCATCTTCTTAGCTGCCTATTCCTACCACCTCATACACCGACCAGGTTCAACTTTGGGGCACGCTGACGCGTTAAGCCACTTCCCACTGCTAGAACTTCTCGCTGACTCTACCCCTGAGACGCCAGTCCTCCTCATTGACTGCCTTGAGACTGGGCCTGTCTCGTCCAGTGACGTTGCCCATCACTCTGCAAAGGACTCCACCATCAAGCAAATTTTGAACTGCATGTGGAGGAGGTGACCCAAGGGCCTGTTGGGTCTTATTTCAAAGTGTATTTTACCAAACGTGATGTGTTATTGGTTGTTAATGGCTGTTTACTATGGGGGGACCAGGTCGTTGTTCCACCCAAACTGCGCATTGCAGTATTAGAGGCTTTACACGTAGGGCATCCTGGAATTGTCAGGATGACGTCTTTGGCTAGGAGTTACGTGTGGTGGCATAACATGGACAGGGAGATCGAAGAATGGGTGGCTACCTGCACACTGTGCCAGGAGTCCAGATCAGTTCCCCCAGAGGCACTTGCTAAGGAGTGGGACTGACCTCAAGCACCATGGTCTAGGGTGCACATTGACTTTGCTGGCCCAGTTCACGGCCAGACATTTCTCGTAGTTGTGGACACCTACTCAAAATGGTTAGAGGTAGTCCTGATGACCTCCACTATGGCAGAAGCAGTCATCAAGGTGCTACGGAGAGTTTTCTCTACGCATGGCCTGCCCGACGTCTTGGTCTCAGACAACGGGTCCCAATTCACGGCCATGCAATTTGAGACCTTCCTAGCAGCTCAGGGAATCAGGCATGCCCTGGTCACGCCATTTCATTCGGCCTCCAATGGTCAGGCGGAGAGAATGGTGAGATCTGCAAAAGAGAACCTCTCTAGGATGGGCCCGTGAGATTGGCAAGCACGGGTTGACTACTATTTGCTAATTCAGCACATCACACCCAGTGCCACTACAGGGAGAAGCCCCTCCGAGCTTCTCATGGGTCGCTGGCTAAGGTCCCACTTAGACCAGCTACACCCCAATTATTCTGCCTCATCGCCCCCAGACTCCACAAGCAAGATTCGGACATTTAGCATAGGGGATTCAGTATATGCCCACAACTATGCCGGGGGAACTCTGTGGATTCCTGCCACAGTGATAGGCATCACCGGCCCTCGCTCTTACCTCCTAGAGCTCGAGGACGGTAGGAATTGGAGAAGGCATATTGACCAACTCCGTGGCCGCCTCTCCAACTCCACTCTTAGACAACCAGAGGTAACTCCTGCACGAGTTAGCCAAAGCCCTACCCAAACGGAGCAAACATTCACTCCTTCCATGGCCAGCTCAAGCCCGAGGGTACCGGGAAATTTATCTGGTTATGTTGCAGGCCCGAAGCGAGCTCTGAGCGAACCAGCTCTAGAAGCTCCAGCTGCGGCCTGTAAAAGGTCCCAGGAGTTTCCATCAAGCGCAACTGCGGAGCAAACAGGTCCGTCCGACCTGTCGAAGGAAACCCCTCCTACTGAACTGCGCAGGTCAGGCAGAGCTACCCAAAAGCCCGCCTACCTGCGTGACTATGTAACAAGTAGGATTGTTCCATCCAAGAGGGGAGGGATGTTAGATACTTGTTCTAACTATAGTGGTTTCCACCAAGGTCCTCTGTTCCTGTGGGAACATAAGTTTAATCCTATTGGTCAAAGGATCTGACAGCTCCCTATAAAAGGGCTGCTGTCAGACTCAACCTTCGCTGGATTATTCTCACTTGTTGTACCTAATAAAGAGCTGTTGTTACCGTTAAGCTTGTGTGTGCCTATACATTACCCAATCTAACAGTAGGACTCAGCTAGCCTAAACTAAAAGTCCTGTACAAACACTCCAGTCCACAAATGAAAAGAACCAAGCACCAGCAGCAGAACCTCTAGAGAAGGTTGAAATCAGATGCAGACTGTGATTACCCAAATCCCCAAATCTGTATTTATCTGACAAACTTTAACTGGTTTAAGTGGCCATACAGCTTTTCACAAGGAATCTTGTATTTACATGGGCAAGGATGCATCTTAGGCATGTTTGGGGAGAAAAATAAGAATTTGAGGTAATGGCTAAGGAAACAAATATTTTTTAAAAGGACTTTACACTGTTCTCCCTAATAACAACCCTCTAAGGACTATTATAACTTTTTGTGTAAAGTATAGTTTGTCTTCAAATACACTGATGCATCTACTTAAGATTTAATACTCATTTTTAAAAGTCATGCAAGCTATATTAGCAGCTTAGGATATTTACTATTTAATATTTACCTATTTAAATGAAATTACCTTAGTATTTTAGGGAAGATTGGCATTTTACATTATTTCCCTTATTCTGGTGTCCTACATACTGACCAGAGGAGGACAAATGATCTAATTCTGTCTATAATACAGCACAGTTCTGCAGTGAATCAACAATGATTTGTGATTCCCAAACATTATAGATTAGTGAAACAAGTTGAGTAACAGTATGTGTTTGTTTCAGAGGTGGGTTGCAGCTAGTTCGGCTAAGATAAGCAGAACTGGTAGTAGCAGTGGCAGGAGGCTCTGCCCACCCACCTGTACATTTCTGCGCATGTGCAGAAGTGCCACGAGCGCACACGGGAGTGTGCCAAAACTGGTAGTAAAATGATTAGCAACCCACCTTTGGTTTGTGTGTGTAATGGGACATATTTATCTATATGTATTTACACATATACAAGCATATGTATGGATAAAACACTGGTCAGAAGCCACATTCCGACATGATAAATTAATATTAATTAGGTTAATAACAACTGATTAGAATTGTACATAAAACAGTCTCTCACACCATTAATAGACTCATCTCCACTTCCCCCAAAACCATGGCTTTCATATGCATTTTTCTAGTCTGCTCCCTTTAACTAAAGAGTGCCTCATTTCTCCAAATACAAAACAATTCTTCCCACTTCAGAGATAACTGAATGGAAGAAACCCTTGTCTTCCTTTTATTTATTTACTGCAATTTATTTACCATGTAATTTATATGTCACTTTAACCCAAACAAGATTTGAAACAGCCGAGTGACTAAATATTTTGGGTAAATACAGTAATTAACACAAATGAAAATTTTCTCCAATTCCCCACATCTGTCTGTCTCAAGAAACCCTGCCCACTTTGCATCATCCAGCACCAATTCTCTTCCTAACAGCCTTCAGCCTCCAAAAGGTTCCTGTGTCTACCCCATATTTCATACTTTAATAGGAAACTCTGGTGCTAACGCCTACCTACCCTATTGTCACTAGTATCCTCCTTTGTGGCCACATGCTGTTAGAAACATGTTCTGGTGCCGTTTTCCATCACCAGCAGTTTCTTTCCCCCTCTTTAACAGCCCCTGATTCCCAACTGTGACTCTCAGTTTCAGTTCACAGTCTTCCACAGTTCAGTTTGGACTCCGCCACACACTCCCGCCCTTCCCGTCCTGCTGGGTCCTTCTGTTCTGCTCTTGCTCCCTAGTGAACTCAGTTATTCCGAGCCTCTAAGTCTCTGATGCTCCAATTTGGCTGTGCTGCATTCCATCCTTTTGGCAAATGTCCTTGAGCTCTGCAAGCAGGAAGTATGTCCCAGACTCAGCTGGCTTTCAATCTGAAAGCAGGATCACTTCAGCCAGAGCTCTCAGTTGCGATGCTTCGGGGTCTGCACATCCTACGCAAGCACACCCCTCCAGCTTTTCAACACAGGGCTTGCATGATTGCTGCCTGGGGGGTTACCTACCAGCGCCAAGTAATCCCAGAACTTTTCAAGACAGCAACCTTTGCTCTCAGCCAAACAGTGAAGATGGAACATACCAGGGTGCCAGCAGCCACTTGAGCCATTTGGGCAGCACCATGGGGCCAGAGGAGGCTGGGTGAGTGGGCAGGGTTTAAAGCCAGTGGGGAGGGGAAAATGCAAGACTGGGGGAGGGAGGGTGAGAAAGGACTACAGTAAGTCCTTTGGAGATGGGGCGAAGTAGTGGGAGACATTTCCCCCTTCAACGGAATCGACTAATTTTTCTTAAGTGTTCTTATCTTATCCTGTAATCAGTGTGAACAAAATTGGAAGGAAGGGGGAGGGGGTCTTGCGTGTTAGGGGAGGATATTATAGTAATCTAGAAATGAGAAGAGTTGAAACTAAAAAATGTAATAAGGGCAAATCAGGAGATAAGTTGCCTGTTTTTGAGAAAGGGGGAAAGATGAGAATGGGCAATTTTTTTGACAGCTTGTGCATCTTATATGATAAAGGACTGTGCATTAATTCTTCATAATGCCAGAGATATTACTGAGCATTATGCGAGTATGATGAATGCAGATACAATGCATTTTTGGTTTTGTCCCATGTATCAGTTCAGTTGCAAAACAGGAAACACAGCATTTATTTCTCAACCTGTCAGATGCAGGTATCCATTCACTTTTATGAATTAGACTTTTAGTCTGGCATATATTCTACATCTGAAGGTGACATGTATAGCTGGAGATTCCTCCAGTTTTCACACAACAGTAGCCCTGTAAAGCAGACTGAGAGATGGTGACTGACCCAGAGTCACCTCAAGAGCATCTGAGGTGGAGAGTAGACTTGAACATTTGTCCCTTCCTACTCCGGCATTTTAACCAGTATACACATTTGCTTTCATTTGTTCTCTTACTGAAATGTTTCTAGCTAGCTTTTTGTGAATCACACTAGCTGCTGTTTAAAGATAAGCTCTGGCTTTGTGAAGATAAATACTTTACCTGAAATGCTGCAGAGGAAAAACATTTGGGATGGTGTGCATGCTTAGTTCTTAGTTCCTAGCAGAATATTGTCCAGAGAAGAAAGTATTAAGCCAATCCTGGCTCTATTATTAGGCACAATAAGCGTCTCTCTCTCAAGTTCTGTTTTTTCTTAATTATTAGAGCTTTGTTATCTACATTTGTATGAAATGTGAAGTTTATGTGTAACCTGAGTGATAATTATCATTTTTAATGAATATATCGTAGCTCTTTTGGTCATTTCACTGTGTCTATACCTATACCTATGTGTCCCCATACAAGATTATGTACACATTACTATATGTACATGTTACATACATTTCACTGCTCATCCATAACAGCATGCAACATTCATGCTTGCAGTATTGTAGAAATGATAATGTATATTTTCTCACAGGTTTATAAAAACCCTTGACTGCTAGACTAGATTTAGGTCTCTCAACAGAAGTCAGAGAACCACAGTTCCTCAGATGGCTGTTCATAAAAAGAGCCTTTAAAACTAAAACTCTCTTCCGGTGTGATGCAAGATTCCCAGAGCTGGAAGGATGGTTTCTTTTCCCACAGAATTTAGGCAGAACCTCAGTAGGGGGTTGCATTTGACCTTATTCAATTCAAATGTTTGGAAAGTGAAAGGTTGGGGAGTGCTTGGATGAAAGATTATATTAATGCAGTCTGGAAATGGAGGTTGTTACCAATTGAGAGTGACCCAAAGGAGAATTTAGATACAGTAAAAGACTCTTGACTCTTCCTTTGCAGGGAGCAGCTTTGTGGGAGGCAAATGATTGGTTGATTTCTGGTTTTGTGCTGAATTAAGACTGAAAAAGGTAGGTTAGCATTTGCAACTGCCGAACAGATGCTTCTTTCCACAGCAGGGCAGGTAGTTCCAACCATAGCTCAAGCAGTTTTCTCCAACCAGATGTGTTGAACCTCTGCAGCTTTTGCCCTCACTGAAAATAGGTAAGAGTATAGGTCAGCATGTTTAGGACCCAGAACAGGTAATTTTATTGCACAAGAGAGGCAGATACAGAACATATATCTGCCAATTCTGTCTCACCTGAATTACTTCATTTGTCTGTCTTATTCTATCTATGTAATGAAATATCATCAAAAAGAAACAAAATTGATTTTGTTTTAGGAACATCTACTTAGCTTAGCATATACCTGGATGTAGGGGAGACTGCATGTGTGTGTCTTTTTCTAACCTATCGCAAAGGTGAATGACTTACGGCGGAAATCAATTCTTGCTCGCAAGTTACACAGTACTGTGGAACAAGAATTGTGTGTGGGGGGGGTGTGCACACGCGACTCTTCCGAACGAAGCGCTCTGCTCGTGCTCCGAGGAACTCACACCCCCTTCTCACAGCCGAGTTGAGCTGGTTGGCCCAACCATCTGGCTGGCCGGCCCGCCCGCCCGCTTCCTGCAGTGCCGTGGCGTCGCCGGGTGCTCTTGTGCGCAAGGGGTTAAGGAAGCGTGCCGGCTAGTCGGCGTGCGCTCTCCCGCTCGCTCCGGCGGCGGCGTTGGACTCGGCTTCAGCTGCCAATGAAGAAGGCCGGCCGGTTGGCCTGTCTGTCCCCCTACTCTTCTCCGTCGTCGTCGTCGCTCGTCCTCTTTCCCGCGGTGCCATGATGTGAGTATGGTGCAGCCCTCCCGCCGCCGCTGCTACTACTGCTACTGCCGCTGTTGCGCCCCCCGCCCGCCTCTCCATTCCACCGCGCGCCCCTAGAATGTGGCTGGGCCCCACGGCGGTGGCGGCAGCGGCTGGGAGCCTGGGATCGCGGCGGCAGCAGCAGAGCCATGGCCCGCTACGACGGCGGTGGGAACCAGCAGCAGCAGCAGCAGCCGGCCCTCTCGTCAAGCTGGCCGGCCTTGGGGCCCCGGCGCCGGAGCGTCTGGTACATCTACAGGTACGGTAGAAGGACACGGAGGAGCACGGCGATCGGCAAGCATCTGGCAGTGGGGCCCGGGCTCGCGCGACGGCGGCAGCGGAGAATGCTTCCTCTCCCCTTCCTGCCTTCCCTTCCCAAGGCGATTGTCATTCACGCTTCACGGGTCCCTCGCCTGCGCCCCATTCATTCCTTCGCCTCGCGCCCGCCCTCCGCAGCCCATTCACGCCCGCGCGCCCGCCATTCATGCAGCCATTCAGTCAACCATCCAGCGCAGCTGCCGGCTCGGCTCCCGGCTCGCGCCCTCCACGCAGAGCACTCCCCCTCCCCCCCCAACCTACTCTATGCATCCGGCCATTCAACCTGCGCGTGCCCGCCCGGGCGGATGGATGGATGGATAGCGAGTGGGATCCGCGGGGTGGGGGTGCAGGAGAGATGCTGGCGGCGTGTGATGGGTTGAAGGTGCCTGCCAGAGATGTTAGGTATGTGAGCGCGCGTTCATACTGTGGTTGGGGGGGGGGTATTAATATGCCTCTTCTGGAAAGGAGTCGGTGTGTTCTGGGTGTGCGTCAGTAAGGATGCTTGCATGTACAGATGCAGCTCTGCATATGGATCAGGATTGTTGGGTGTTTTCAGTGGCTGAGAATTTTTGCCTCTGTAGAGGATGCTTAAAAATGTATGGGAATGGCTGGCAATGGTGTCTACGTGGAGGTGTGCTTTTTGCATAAAGACTTAGGAAGGCGGAAAGCAATCTAATAATCGATTCTGGGTGTTTGCCGTGGTATGGCCGTGCATCCATATATGCCTGTGAAGGCTTTGTGTATGTGTATGACACCCACATGTGTGGGTGTGTATCTGCAACTGGGCATGCATGGGTGCCATTCACTGTATGTAGGTTTGCTGTTGATTAATGCTGTTGTCTAAACTATTTAACATTCTGAGACTATTGTGGACAAGAAATGAAAATATTATGCATGTACCTATCTGATATTCATGCATTACATCTCTCTGCATACTGTCTGTATCATAGCTTGTTTTAACCTTTATAGTGGGACATAAAAGCTTGAACAGCAGGTCTGTAAAGCATGATGTGCTCAATGCTATACAAGTACTAAAATATATTTTTATTGTGCATATGTGTGCATAAAGGCAGCACATTTCCATAAAGTTTCAACATCATCCTGCAAGAGATCATCTTTTGTGTGCTTATATACAGTTTTATGTGTATGTTGTCATCTATGTCTGGGCAGCTGAAGATGTGTTTGGGGATAATGGAAAAATATTGGAAATACACATATTGTGTGTGTGAGAGAGAGAGAGAGTGTGTATATACACATACATACAATTGGATGATATTTTGATGCTTTGTTGTATTCAGTCAGATGTCATGTGCTGATTCTTGCATGTATATTTTAAATGTAACTTTCTCCAAACCCCCACATAACTTAATATGCAACTTTATGCAGGCCTGCATTGACATTTGAATATTTCACAATCCATACATGCTCAGATTTATAGTACATTAATGTTACTCTTTCAATACATAAACCAACCTCTCCACATTTTTCATCTAATGATGGAAGATAGCACTTTCCCATTTTAATTAGAAGGTTGAGATTCCAGATCCTTTTACGTTTAGACTGCATTGTTGAAGACTGCAGCAGCGGGAAGCTCATCTGGTTGTATCCTAGATTGGACCCTTGAGAATGAAGAGTTTCTAAGGCCTTGTTCAACAAGGATTCACTGCATATGATTCCATCAGAAATGGAAAGGTAGTCTATCAGTTGCAGTTTGCTACCCCAAATCAGGATACTGAGGTGATGGGTCCAAATACATGTGGCCTAGAGGACTTTTTGATGAGAACTCACCAGTCTATTTGCAAAAAGTACCCTAGTTCCATGAAACATCTCCTTTAAAACTGTGATTCTCCAGAGGTTGCCGAGCTTGAAGAAGTTGCTGAGCTTTAGATCTCGGCAACTGTGAGCTACCAGGCCTGCAGTTGAGAGTACAGTGAATTATGGTTTGGAGACACCAGAAAGTCCTAAAATTCATTACAAAATTGTTATGGTGCAAAAGGAAAAACTTGCCTTGGTACTCATGTTCCATGCATATCACCAGAACTTCATAGTCACTTGCTTTTTCCTCCTGTTTTTATAGAAGCCAAAGTATTGATCTTCACTGTATAAGAAAGCTACAAAGGGTTTCCCAGAAAGATCTCATGGAAATCCATAAAGAAGTAGAGACTGGAGTTCTTATTTGTTTCTTTTTAAATCCTGGAAATACTTGAGGAATGTTAAGCATTAGTGGATAATGAATGTGGTTGGATTTGGTTTTAAGGCACTTGACAGATCACATGCTTGTTCACTTCTGAGCATAGTGAGTTATGCTGTTATGTATGTTGGTGTACGTATTAGTTTTCCTCAACCTGGTACCATTGAAAACTGGGAGTTATAATCTAATATTTCTGAGGATGCCAGATTGGGAGAATTAGGGTTGCATGCGTTCACTAAAACTAATCATGCTCTCTGTCCAGGAAATCTCATTTCTTTGCAACAGTTGTTGCCTATATGAGACAGTGTTAGGCCCTTTATAGAAATATCTCTGTAAGTGAAATATATCTGAGAAGGAGGACATATGTGCATATCGGCATAAATTAGGAAGTTTGCATCCTTCCATTCTTATTCACTTCATATATTAGCTTTTTGAATCTGTTGTTTGCCCCAATACTATGTTTTGATGCCGATTCAAGAGAATATTCTATAAGAGAACTGCAAACTTGTGATCTACCAAAGAAAATACAGTCTGGCAGCTATGGGTTTCTTATGCATAATGTTGAGAAATTATGTTTAATTGACCCTTACTCCCCTTTATAGCTGGAATAATCAGTCCTTCAATGTAGGATCATGAGTTATTGACCATCCCATGTCTTGAGACTAACATTTAATACAACTTACTGTATAAGTAATAAGTATTAAAGAGATTAGTAAGATTCTGTATTGATACACACAGTCAAAGTGCATCAGTGAAGCAAAAGATGCCTTCCATAAGAGTCTTTTTTTTAAAAAAGAAATCAGAGGTTTGGTGACTTAAGTCTCCTGGTGTTGGTCATCTTACCTCCCCTAAGATTTAATTCAGTTGCTATTTAGTCTTTTGTAACTTTCATCACATGTATTTAATTTACAAAAATTGCTAGGTTTCTTTAACTACTGCTTAGCAGCTTGAAGTTCCTTCTTGTTACTTTTCCAGTTAATCCTATTTATCCACTATTTGTTTTTTAGATTTCTGGCATCTTTGTCTTGCCTATTCTATACAATTTCTTATCTTCCATGTCTGTATTACATTTAAGTTGTTTAGAAATAATGTATATCGGTATCCTCAAATTATGACCACAATTGAGCCCAAAATCTCTGTGAATCATTTGTTAAGTGAATTCCCCCCCCCTTTATGACCTTTCTTGCCACAGTTGTTACATGAATCACTGTTAACTTAAAAACACAATTGTTAAGTAAATCCGGCTCCCCTGTTGACTTTTGATAGTCAGAAGGTAGCAAAAGGCGATCACATGACTGTGGGATACTGCAACCATCATAAATATGATTCATTTGCCAGGTGTCTGGATTTTGATCACGTGACCTTGGGGATGCTGCAATGGTCAAAAGTGATAAATGGTCACAAAGTCACTTTTTTCAGTGCCGTTGTAAATTTGAATGGTCACTAAGTGAACTATTGTAAGTCAAAGACTACTTGTATAGTCATTCATTTAGATTATTATATTAATAACAGTTGATGAATATCTGATTAAAACAATTTAATCATTTGAAAAAGTAATGCATTAATAATAAAAAATAAACATGAGCAGAAATAAGTATAGCATGGGTAATTCACAAGCCTACCTGCTAATATGGCCTGCAAAATTCTTGATGTTATTCTTTTGGAAAAGAAGAAGAAGAAGAAGAAAAAATACTGAAGAGTTATTGTATATGGATTATAGATTTTGTATGTCTCAGTGGGTGACATGCTGGTACAACATAGGGGATATCAGACATGGTTGTTATAAGAAACATAGTGTAGCATATATAATATGACTATTAGCTGGAGTTCACACTAGCGAAGGGAAACTGTATGGACTTAAAAGGAAATATGCTGCCTTGAAAAATTTAGCGGTACTGATCATTGTCACTCCAATTGTAAAATTGGCACTTAAGCAACTTGTGCCCCTTGTCTGGGGCACATTCCTGTCACTCTGCTCTGTGCTGAGAACTCTTTTTCTCTTGTTTGAGGGAATACCACACAATGAGGCAACTAAGTACCATGCTTTTGTTCTGTGCTGTGGAGCTCATCTGTGACTTCAAGCTTTTTTTGCTGTACTTCATGTTTTCACATGGAGCGGTGCACATTGTATTTGAAGGTTTGGAGCCCTTTAAAAGAGTAGGGGATGTGCAATGTTTGAAAAAGCTACATCTGCAACCAGAGCAAGTGGCGGCCTGAACGATTGCATTGCTTTTGGAGAATAGCAGATATAAAGGGAAGTGCAATACCATGAATATACACTGTTATATTCTATGTTTTACAATTGTTTCCTGGAGCAGCAGGCTAGATTACCTGTATACAGCGACGGCACATTATAAATGCATTATATTGCAATTTTATATTAGCCATCCTACTTACTTTAGTGGTGTAGTCTCATGCAATATATGATATATTTGCAGTAAGAGATTGTGATTATTTGCTATGCATGTATTGCTAAAGCTATGCGTTATACATCTTGCACAGTATTTCTCAAGTAGGTGGTAACATGTATGTATGATGATAGCTGTTTTTGCAGTGAGGGTGTAATGTTTTCCTCTTGTTTTGTGGAGGCTCTTTGAGACTTCCAGTGTTTCATCCCTAGGTAGTGAGCAAGTAGAGTATTTGTATTTGCAGTATGGGGCTTAATGCAGCCAAAATTCTGTGCAATGTCTTTGGAATTCTGGCCAAAGCAATGCTGTCTTCATTGGCTCTGGCCCACAGATGCTATTGTTATAGAGAGCAGGTGCCTGCTATGTTTGCACTGTCAGGGCTTGGTATAGAGAAGAGGAAGAAGAGAGAATTAGAGCCTGCAAGTTGTGCAGACCTGGTACACTACAAATTACCTGCACAAATGATGCTATCAATATGTGAGTAACACAGGACCCATATATTATATACTTCTGATTCTTTATGCACTGGGCAAGTCTGAATTGAGAATTCCCTTTAACATCTATATGACTCCTAACTTGTCGTATCATCTCTTTCTTTCACAGTGATTACATCATTAAAGAGAAGACAGTGCTGCTTCAGAAGAAGGACAACGAAGGATTTGGCTTTGTGCTAAGAGGGGCTAAGGGTGAGAGGGGGGCCTAAGGTCATCCTTGGAAATTAGGGTTGTCCCTAGCTGTTTTGACTGATTATGCAGAGGGACATGTTTCCACAGTGATTCCCTACCAACCTAAAATCTTAACAGCAATTTTGTATGCCTCTAGGAAGATCCGATAAACAATAAATAGTTCCCATTGGAACCATGTCTTTTCCCCTAGATGTTCTGGAGCTATCAGCAGATGCATCAGGATCAACAGAAATGGTTGCAAAATATGTCTGTATGGATTTTGGTTTTCTAACAAAGGTGCCCAAATTGGTGGTTGGCTAGAACCTTTCCTTTTCTCCCAGATAATATGTTGGATGCTCAAAATGAGGTGACAAAGGATTCGTGCCTGTGCTTTGAAGCAGTAGAAACAGATTTGTATGCTTGACACAAATTTGATTCCATTTCCTAGAAGGTTGGTATGACAGAATTCCAAAGCCAGGTTCCACTTTCTATTGGCTATAAGTTTTCCCCAGCTTCCCAAGGACTCATTTCCAGATGCATTCTTTCACACCTCTCTCTCTTTACAGCGCAGACCCCAATTGAGGAGTTCACTCCCACACCTGCTTTTCCTGCTCTACAGTACCTAGAATCAGTGGATGAAGGAGGTGTGGCTTGGCGAGCTGGTCTCCGCATGGGTGATTTTCTCATTGAGGTAATGGCTTGGCACAATGCTGATACTCCTCTTTGGACTTCTTTCTACAAAAATTTTACTATTATTAGAAAATGAACTATGGATTTTCAGTAAGGTAATGTCAGAATGTGATTGCTAGCCGATATAAAGTGTCATACAGTTTTATGTTGTGTATGTATTGGAATGGACATGATTTTTTAAAAAAAACCGCAGAAAGGTTTGCTCTGGTTAAGCTTACAGAGCATTTGGAATTGTCCCAGAATTTGGAAAAGACAACAAAATGTGGATCTCACAACAAAAGATAATTCCCCAAAACAACAGATGGTTCTCATATGAAATGGATGAGGCAGTAGCACACTGGGAGAAAAGTGCCAGGATATTTGAGAAAAGATGAGATTGGCTAAGCTTTGATGGATTGGTCAAGTCCTGTTGAAAGGTATAACTGATCAAATGATATTTGAAGGTGTGGGAAATATAATCATTTGGAGCGTCACAAGGAAGGTATCACACAGGAATCTTACCTCAATTTCTCTCAAATTCGCTCCTGACCACTTTGCATACCTGTGTGAATGTGTAGAGAAATGAAGTTATACACCTACTTTCGTTGCTTTGTGACCAAATATAGACATGCTGACTGGGGAATTCTGAAGCTGAAGTCCATGTATCTTAGAGTTCCAAAGGTTAAGAAAAGCTGTTCTATATAAAAAAGAATGATGCATAGCATTGCAGAAGCTTTCCAGCTTTCAGTACAATAGTTTTGTATGTGTTGGCACAAATATAGGGACATATATCATTGCTTATTTGATCAGCTGTATCGGATCCCAAATTTTTAAAAGAATCTTGTCACTCTTTGGATACTATTTCCCTGGTGTGGTTTCTGTTTACCTCCCTGAAAGTATACATTTGCACGGTAGCTACTAATAAGCAGTGTTTTGTTGTGTGTTATAATGTTTCATGAGGGATATGAATTAATCGGTGCATTCTGAAAATTCATGCTTTTCATTACATCCTTCCTACACACTCATGCATTATTCTCTCACCAACGAAAGAAAAATTATGTTGTGTCAGACATAGAATTTCATCTATCTACTTCAACCCTTTCTTTTCTCACAATGTACAGACATTTGTCCTTCTCCCCTCGGAGCTAGTACTAGCGATAGACTGCTCTGTAACATGGAAGTTTCAAAAGACTTCCATGAATAACACCCTTTGATGGATTTTCCTTCTCTGAACCAGTCTAAAGCTTATTTAACATAACCTAAACCAAAAGTAGCTGCTGCTGGTTTTGTTACATTAATTCTATCAATTAATTGCACACTGGGTGAAGAGGTTGCATAGATTAATTCACTTCGTACTGTGTGGAGTCATTAGAATACATGGCAAAGAACTAGTTGGAGGATGTTAGTGGTAAAGAGAAATAATATACAAGGGCACATGATTCAAAAATGACAATATTGAAGTATTCTCTGCAGTCCCCAAAATTCCATACCCACATGGATAATGTTAGTTTTTGTTTCAGGTAAATGGACAAAATGTGGTAAAAGTTGGTCATAGGCAAGTTGTCAATATGATTCGACAAGGGGGCAACAACTTGATGGTGAAAGTTGTCATGGTAACACGGAATCCTGAGATGGAGGAGGCCATGAGGAAGAAAGGTACCATTCTGAGATTATTCTTCTTGTCTTGAGCGGGGAAAAGCGACTTAATAGGTGTGTATTATCCTGAGGGGTGGGGTGGATTTGGAAGCAGGGGAGAAATCTGCTATGCATGCAGAAATACTTTAGGATTAACTATGACATCTTGCAATATAGTCTGAATTGGAAAGGATCCTTGGCTGGAAGACATAACTAGCCAATGGAAATAGTAGAGTAGCAAGATAAGAGGCAAATAAATTCAACAAATAAATAACATATAGTGGTCTAATTATATAGCAAATTCCTATATATTTGTGAGATTTTGTAGATGGTGAATGAGATTTCATGGACTTAGGAGGCAAGGATGTTTTTCTGCTAATATTTGCCAACTCAAGCATTAAGGTTAATGGTTTTACTGGGAGCGTAGAAAACTTCTTGAGGGGTAGAAAGAAGTAGGCAGCACATAGGGATGGGGAACCTATGGACTTTTTACTACAATACCCTTATCCTTCATTATTGATCCATGCGGTTGAAGCTGCTGTAAATTCAAGTTCAATAATAACTGGAGGGCCATTGGTTAATCCATTGACTCTGCTGTAGAGCTTTTAGTGGCTTTTAAGAAATACACTGGCCCAGGGCATTTCAGATATTTATCTCTTTAGTGCCCTTACTCCTTAGCCATGAAAGCCAGCATGGTGATCTTGGGCGAATCACTTTCTGTCAGCCCAACTCACCTCACATAGTTTCTGTTGTGAGGAAAATAGGAGGAGGAAGGTAAGTTGGATACGTTCATCATCTTGAGTTGTTTGTAAAAATAATAAAAGCAGGATACAAATAAATAAATAAAACATTTCTTTAGAGACAAGTGACTACATCTTTAAAGAGATAACAAGCATTGCCTTGCTGTTATTCCAGGAATTGGCATTCCTATTTTGATTTTAAGCTGCCTTTCTTTCTGGATTGTAGTTTGCTAGCAAGTAGTATCTGAATTCTTTGAGAGATGAATAGATTTTATTACCTTTAAGAAGAATGCTGAGGTAAAAAACATGGATTCATATTCACACAACACAGCAAACCAAATATATGCATTCACACCATGTGCAAAGCTTTTTTGCTTTAATGACTAAGCCATGTTGTGTGAATTAAGGCCATTTGGGGGTTTTGTATTTTATTTTGTATATGTTGTGTAAACTCGCCAAATAAATGTATTCAGGAACTAGGTTAAGCGAGCTTTGTGGCTTTGTGAACCGAGCCAAGAATTCTTTTCAAAAGAGACGAGTTGGGGGAGGGGGAGTTAGTGGTGGGAGTTGGAGCAAGTTTGAATCATCGGGCAAAATCCCAGACCAACTGCTTCGTTTTGTTACTTTAGCTGCGCCACAGCAGACAAGACGATTGCCCCCTCCAGCCATCTCCTTGCGTTCCAAATCTATGACATCGGAGTTGGAGGAAATGGGTAAGGATGCCAGTGAATTGCCATTTTCTGTACCAAAAGTATGGGGGGGGGGGGATTGTCTTCTAGTACTTCCAGTCCCAAATTGATAATACATATATGTCCATTATAGGAGGGGAAACTGCATCATATTGTAACTGCAAAATATAATCTATGAACTTGTATTTTTCTGTAACGTAAAAATAATTACTCTTTAATATGGATGCTAATCATAATTTACCAGAAATAGCTTTGAACCATTTTGAACACACACACACACACACACACACACACACACACACACACACGGAAAAAATATTAGCAAGGTGGAGGACCTAGGAAAATTCACAGTGGACTTTCTACTGAGTTTTGGTGGGCATTCAGTCACGACATGCTATATTTAAATTCTGGGAGAAATTTAGCATGGTTCAAAGTTCATGAGTGTTATTCCTATAAATGCCATTACCACCTAAACACCTTTTCATAGAGAACAGATGCCTCAAAGCATTCAAGAGGACAGGTGCGGTAACCTGAAAATGTCCACAGGAATTAATTCTGTTAAGATAACAAAAATTATAGAATAGAGGTAATCGGGACAAATCAGTAAACAAGCCATTCTAGGCCTCTAGGAGAACCTTCTTTGTCATTGGGGGAATATATTGCACCATAATATCATTTTGAGAAGATTCACACAGTTTCTTTCATACTATAGTTTTTTATATCACACTTAGGAGTCCTGCAGAGACTGTTCAAAGGCTCTCCTGTATAAGTGCCTAGCCAGCTTTTTGCCACATGGTATCTTCCAGATCTACTGGACAGGCATTCAACCATTATCTCTGTAGTAGGAGTTTGTTTTGACACATCTATAGATATTAGCTGTGGAAGGGTAATTGTGGGGGCAGAGAGAGGGAGAAGGAGATTTCTTAAAATCATGTAGACTATTCTGGTAGAACTTCCACACAGAGAGGGTCATTCTGTGAGCAGAACAGGAGCAGTATTTTTTTTTTGCTTCTCTTTTATCACCTTCCTCTTTATTTTTGTTCATCCACTGCTGCCTGGAACTTCCAAAATCTTGGTCTGTCTGTCACAGTGGAGAAAGGTGAGCTCCTGCCCTCTTGCCCTCCAGAATTTTGCTCCAGCCATAGCAGAAATATTAAGTGGATTTATACATGTACATATGACATAGCTATTCACATACTTGGACCTGTCACTTTTGAAATGTTATTATCTTTCAATCTGGTCACATCTACCCATTGTCATTATTAGTGTTTTTGGCTTGGAAAAAGAAACAGTTGGAAGATAGCCCACAGGAAGTTATTTTGTAGTAAGGAAATCTAGAAGTGCTAGTGAAACATTGCAAACTAATCAGAACATATGTCTAGGTAGACAGTCTAATACATTTACAATTATTTAACGGTTTTAATTTCTCATTTGGTAGACTGTACAAGTTTTTCTTTTCAACTCCCTCCCCTCAAGTGGCTAAGAATGTTTCTTTTTCTGTACTTGGTTTTATTTTTAATTAAACTTAGGCTTCTGACTACAACCCTGAATAGCAGGAATCCCAACCTTCTTCCTCAGCAGCAGACCCACTTAAAGCTTCAGTTCCATCTCTTCCCTCCCTCCCCCACCCCCCAACATATTCTTCCTGCTGCCAGGAAATTTCTGTCAATACTATCAAAATGTAATGGATCTTTCACACCTCCTTCCCAGTTATCTGGCCTGCCCAAGTGAAGGTGCTAATTTTTTTCCCCTCTTGCTATCTCCCTCCCATCATTCAGTCTCCCCTTGGAAGAAGAAAACAGGTGAGTGTCACACATTCCCCCACCACTCCACACACACCCTGACCCACCTGCCTCTCTCTCATTAACTCCTACACCCAACCCTGCTCTGTACACTTCCCTGCCCCATGCTCTTATTCATTGCCGCCACCCACTTCCATGCACACAGCTCCAGAAGCCAGTTTTCTGTGACACGTCATCACCGGTCTACATCTCGCACTCCCACTATCCTTCCCTCCTGTCGTCTCTACAGATTACGAGCCAGCGATGGGCACTGATAAGAAGCGGACTGTCTATCAGATGGCTTTGAGTGAGTCGCAAACACACCTCAGCACAGTAACCTGTCCGTCAAAGGGGAGGGGGAGGGGATATCTGTAGTGCTTTTCTTGGGGAACTCATCCTTACAGTCGGGGGAATGCTCACAAAAAACTTCATACAATCTGCTTACCGATAAAAGATGTACGTGTCACTTTAGTATTTAGTGACCATTCATATTTAGTTATAGTATTGCAGGCCAAGCAAGGATCAGTAACTTTTTAAAGTATGAGCCATCCCTATGTGATGCCATGTAGTATCACAAGGGCCAAAACACTACCCTAAATCTAAAGAGATTTTGTATGAGATTTTTCAAGATTAGGCTGTCTCATAAGAATTTAGCAGTTCGGGGCCTTGTAATACTGTCATGGGCACTACTAGTGCTGTCTGTTGTGGTACAATAAACACACTTCAAGGCATTATAGATCAAATGGTAGATCGAAGATGCCTGCATGGAACAAACAATTTGGTGTCACAATTGCCGCTCTTGTGGTTAAAGAAGAGAATCCATAAGGGCTGATATTTCTGTATGTCTTCTTCCTCAGCACAATTTTCATCCAGGTCCCTGGAGAACAGGAAACAGTTAATTCCCCTCCCCATCCTTCAATGATCCTTATTATAGTCTTGCTGGGAGAGCTTTACTGTTCTCTTTGCAGCTATCTCAAGTGCAGTTGAAATGGTCATTAACATCTGTTTCAGTTATCCTTGCTCAAGGGAAGGAAAGAGACACCAGTTCCTAGTGATACCAATTCCATGCACGCATGTATAATCCATTGCCCGCTCTCTGATGCTGCAAGTAGTCTTCTGGTTGAAAAAAAAAAAGATTGAAGATGAAGATGACGCGGCTGGGTTCTTGTATTGTACTAAACCATGGTCTGTTAAATAAATCACAGTAACTAGATTCTCACTACTTGCTATGAATCGAGGCTACATTTGGCTTTGGAGTAGATTGCCTAAGAGTTAACATGCGAAAAAGCAAGTCAATTCAGGACACAGCCTAAATTTGATTTATTGCTAGCTTAGATGCTCATATGGGCTGTAATAATGCTAAAGAGCAAACACCCTTTGGTTCAGTCCATGAGTTAAGAACTGTTTGGAGCTCTATTTCCCAGGGATTGCAGTATTACATTCTCTGTACAAAAAGGCAGCCCAAAATATCTGAACCCCAATGGCAACACCTACGCCACCGCTGCAAGCAGTCCCCTGCATTGCTTGCCATTTCCCAAGAACAAATTTGAAAAACAACAATGGGAACCAAGCAGGGAGCTTTCCTTGATATGGCAACACTACAAACACATTTGAAAACTATAGGTAAAAATGCACATTTTTTTTCAAAGATTCTCAGAAAGGACTTGGAGGATTGGGGGGGGGGGGGGATAAAAAATACCGTAATTACAAGGCAGGCTGGCAGGAAATGTGTTCATCACTGGAGCTTTCTAGAACACAGTATTTTGTATAGAAGGCACAATTCTTTCTTGTATAAACACTTTCAATATGGAAGCCTTTGGCAGGATGTTATAATGATTTGGCCATGTTTAGAGCTTTTTTCGTCAGATATGTCAATTGTGTCCATGTAATATCTGTCATCCTGTACTAGGAATATTTATGGTCTATTTTTATCTGTTCATTTGGACTACAAACTAGATTTCTAATACTGTAATCCTTTTTATTTACACCAGGGATGGGTGGCATGTTGGAGGCCACACCATTTTCCCATTAACATTTCAGGAACCAAAAAGGTGAATGAGTCTGGGACACCTCTCCCCCACATCTTCTACCTTAAATGTGCTTGAGTGTTCTCTTTCATTCTTGTACATCCATTCTGTTGTATGCTTTTGTACATACAATGTGGGATTGCTGAAGAGAACAGAAAGCTTTTAACCTGATCCTCCTGCTTCCTTCCGTCACCTCCCAACCGTAGGATCACCATGTTCTCTACTGCTAATAGCTGTTAACAAAACAGCTATTTTTCCTGCAAGTATTCAGAGGTGAATGCAAATAATCTTCTTCCATGAATCCATGAGGGCTCCAGGAAGCAGTGATTTGTTCCTCTACTACCTACCTGACAGCTGATCATTTGGTTAGCAAAGGAATGTGAGTAGAGCTCCATAGTAGCTAGGAGCCACTCATTACTTTTACTAAACAATGGTTGAGACAAACAGCATTGTTTGTTTGGCCCCTAATTTGATTTTAGCCAGATTTTTAAAAAAACTTATCCAGATCTTGAATATGTACTTTTTCCTTCAACATTTAAAACATATCAATAGGACTTGGGGGTTCTAATAATTATAAATAATAACAGATCACATGGGAGTAAAGTCTGCTTACTTCAGCATAGACTTAAATGTTTAGACGGAGAAAAGGAACTAAAGTTCTATAGATTCTGTTAAGTAGCATCTTAAAAAAGGAGGAATGATGATTAAAGCACTGGCTATAATGTCCTCTTTTATGATAACTTTCCTCTTTTTTCCTAACTCTTTTTTACAGATAAATTAGATGAGATTCTGGCAGCAGCTCAACAGACAATTAATGTTGGGGATGGGTGTGGAAGTGGAGGGCTTCCTTCCTTGGGGAAGACACGGGGCACAACGAAGAATTATTTCTCCTCTGAGGTAAGATGGACACTCAAGCAGTACACTGTAGAGGATACCCGGTTTTCACTAGGCCAAGAGGTGTTTTCCATTGGAGGGTGGGGGGTGGAAATGGTTATACACATTTTGAAAATGGTTTAGAGGGGGTCGCTTTATATTTAAGTAGCACATCTTTAATATAATTTAAGGCTGCAGACTCTTAGGTTTGTGTAGAAGCTGAAAAAAACTGTGCATGCTTAAATGAAGAGGAGAAAGATATTTGTACATGTGAGGGCCAAAGCAGTCCTGAATCATATTTCAAGCATTTAATTATCTGCTGCCTGTCTTACTCAAGAACATGGACCCGAAGAAGATGAGATCTTGTGCTGTGTGGTTTTTATTTTTTATTGCTTTGAAATTCTGCTATGATGAACGAAAGAAATAGAGTTAAGGCATATTACCTTTAATGCAGTTGCTAATATTTTTCTTTTCTTCAGAGCAAAGATTTAAACTTCAAATCAAGCACTTGGGTTTTTTAATATGTTTTTAATATAACATAAATAACAACCCTCAGAGATTTGAGGGGACTGTCAGTTTGCTCCTTAGGCATTTTTTCCTCCAATACTCACACTTTTATTTGGCAGCGCTACCACCTACTACTTCCTGTTCTGCTGCTCCCACAGTTCCTTTTCTACCATGGCTTGTCCCCTCTTTCTTCTCCTTTTGTCAATATCTTGATTAAAAATCAAGAGCAGAAGGCGTGCACCATGTTAGAAATATATCTTCAACTTATAAGCTCCAGGCACTGAACTATCAAGTAATATCTCTTGAGGGCACTCAACCAAAGGAAGTGTTGTGTGGCAACAGGGCAGGCCTGTGATTTCTCAACTTGGCTTCTTAGGTATGTACCCATAAAGATTAGTTCAGCTTGCTGACACTTATTTTGAGAAGTGCTTTCTTTAAAATGTTTTGCTGTAGCAGTTTTTTCAAGAAACTGTTCTCTACTTTCTGAGCGTTGAGATTTATATGTATATGCCTAAGTACATATATATGCATACATTGACATTATGGGGCAAAACAGTGTCAGTTCTTATTGACGGTATAGATAATTTTTTCTCCATAACAATGTGCCTCTAACCTGTTTTTTATGTCTTGCAAAAATGCATCCATTTCCACTGTCATTAACTCCATCCACCTTCCTGCTGGCTATCTATTTCTTCTTTTTTCCTTCCACCCTTCTCAGCATTAGAGCCTTCTCCAGGGAACTAGAACTTTACATAATATGTTTGAAATAGAATGATTTCAGCCTGGTGGTCTGTGCTTTGAGTGAGAATACTGGGTTGATTTGCTTGATGATCTATTTGTCTTGACTTCTTGGCAGTCCATAGTGTTATCTCCTGTAGCAAATTTCAAAAAGTCTTTCTGTCCTCTTTCTTCAAAGGCCAATTTTTGCATCTATAGAGTATCATAGGAAATATCATGGCTTGCATCATTCTGATCTTCCCATAGGTGTAGACATAAATAATTTAAATATATTTTTCTATACACATGTAGTAGTGAATAAATAATTCCTCAAACTAAATGCACCAGGCAACTGAATAAAGCTTTGTGGATTCATGCCAAAGAGCAACAGAAGGTCTGCCTATTGCCATCCACTGTCATTATTGCTTGAATACCCTTGGAAGCAGCATCTGATTACTTGCTGCTACTTAATGCTTACTATACATTTGGAGGAATTCTTTATTTGCAAATGCACATCATTGGGTCTCTGAAAAGGTATTTGGGGTCTATGCTGGGTTGAAGAAACCTTGGCTAGACTCCATTGAACATAGAATTTGGTAGGATGTCAGGATTTATTGCCTTGTCTTAAAGAACAGTTTGTATTTCTAACATGGATTACTTCAGATGTTGAATTGATTATATTTGGAAAGGTGTGCGAGAAATTGCTGTTAGAGAGTCAGAGGTTACCCTATTTTTCAGACTATAAGATGCACCTTTGTGTCTCCCCAAAGGGGGTGAAAATGTCTGTGTGCCTTATAGACCGAATATTGCCAAAGACCCGCCCACCTGCTGGCCATTTTTTGGCCTCTGCATACCCTATTTTCGGGGCTTTTTTCAAGCTGTTTTTTGAGGCTTTTTTCAGGCCGTTTTCAAGGCTTTTTTGGCCTATTTTTTATTTTAAAACAGCCCGAAAAAAGCCTCAAAAACAGAGCTGCAAAGGGCTGAAAATGTGGTGCGCAGAGGCTAAAAACCTTTTGTTTTCATCTTCTAAATTTAGGTGTGTCTTATAATCAGGTACATTTTATAATCTGAAAAATACGGTATGTGCATGTCAGTCCATGTTGTACAATATCTGTAAGAACAAAGGGGTGGGGAGCATTGAAAAAGATAGGGCTCATTGCTTTTAATTGTTCAAGTCCAAAATCTTGTTCATCTGAAAGAATTTCAACTTAGGGCTCTCTTAGCCATCTAGATTATGCCAAAAAGGTACCAAAATCCCCTTTAATTTTAGAAAGAGATTGTTTGGTTTCGAAGATAATGCAGCTGTATTCATAAGGAAATTGTGAGGTCTAGTTCAGTTCTCCAAATTAGAATCTCTTTTAGATGGAAGATTGACTATTACACACAAACACACACACACACACACACACAGAGAGAGAGAGAGAGAGAGAGAGAGAGAGAGAGAGAGAGAGAGAGAGAGAGAGAGAGAGAGAGAGAGAGAGAGAGAGAGAGAGAGCGCTTGAATTCAGTAACTGTTAGCCTGTTTAACTATCTTCGTTGCAGAGAATCTGAGTTCAGATCTCTATTCAATCACAAGATGTATTTGGTGACTGAACCTCCGTTACATGTTCTCTTGGTCAAGTCTGCTTCAACAACCTACTGTAAAAATAAGAGAAGGAGAACCATATATAAAACTCTTGACATCTTGGAAAGGATTTTATAAATATGTAAATTAGTTGTTAATATTAGTAAGCAATGCTAATAATCATTGACATATTATTTGAAAGCATTTATTGTAATTGTTTTATATTGGGGATGTGTAAGAAAACATTGCACTATATTCATTCTCCTAATGACAGCACTTTGATTGAAGATATTAGCCATTGTTTCCAAATGGGCTTTACTACTCTTCTTTTCTTGTTTTTTGAGACTGACATGCAGGGAGTGAGCAAGGGTTACGTCTGCAACATTGGCCAATTGAATTCAACACTAGTAAAAGAAATTATGAACATGGTGTAATCTAATTCCCATAAATATTTATCATTTCATCTTACCAGTTCTTGGCTTTCTTTTCTCTTGTTTTTTTTTTCTTTTCTTTCAGCCCAGTTTTGAACAACATCGTCTTGGTCAGGCCAGTTATGAGCGTCCATCATACTTACCAAGTAGCCATCCCCCTGGCATGATGCTTCGCCAGAAATCTATTGGTGAGATTGGGTCTAGAGGGTGTGAAATAGGAATGGCATTTGAGCCTGGAAAAGAAATTTAAGAAGACCTCTGAGGTCTTTTCTCCTGCCACAGACACCCTGGTCTTTCTCTCTTTCCAATTTATCTGATTTAACAGTATTTCATCTGCTGCCAATTTCCTGGAACTTCCTTTTCGGGGAGCGGTTGGTGGGGGGAGGTTTAGTAGCCAGAGTCCTCTCAGTGTGGAGGACAGATTGCCTGACATTCTTCCCCTTGTAATGAGTGGGCTTATTTGTACTGAGCTGTGTGCTTATTAGGCCTTGCAGGAACCTAGAACTCAGGAAATTAGTCTCTTCCTAAAGGTTTGGTGTCCATGGAGCCCTCTCAGACAGAAGCTAGACCATATGACACTGGTTTTGATAATGAAATAAATCTGTGGTCACTGGCCTTTCAGGAACAGTGCTTTCTAGAAAATCAGCAGCTCCAACTTCATTAAGTTAGTAGTCATTTTCCTCAGAAACACTGATAACACTACAGAAGAGGAGAAAGGGAGCTTTTTTTTCTTTGTATGGGCCTATGGATTCATGCACAGGTGTACATAGATAATCTGTATGTGTAAATTGTGCATGTTTAACAGAGACCCATCAACCAATTCCCATCTGTGGCCATAGTGAACCAAAAAATGTGCTGCTGCTCCAGTCCAATGAAGCATGGCCATTTATCCGTGAAACAGCAATTTTCACAGAATAGTCTTAACAACTTGAAGCATTTATCATGTGGTGGGTTGGTGTGAAAAACCCTTTTATGGCTTGGGGACAATAACAGTCAATAGAAGAAAATATCCCTATGAGATTAAAGGTAAAGGTTCCCCTCGTACATATATGCTAGTCGTTCCCGACCTGAAGAGCTGGCGCTGTCCGAAGATGTCTCCACGGTCATGTGGCCGGCATGACTAAACACCGAAGGTCCATGGAACACTGTTATCTTCCCACCCAAGGTGGTTCCTACTTTTCTACTTGCATTATTTACGTTCTTTCGAATTACTAGGTTGGCAGAAGCTGGGACAAGTAACGGGAGCTCACTCCGTTACATAGTGCTAGGGATTAAAACTGCCGACCTTTCTGATCGACAAGCTCAGCGTCTTAGCCACTGAGCTAAGCCACCACATCCCTTTCCTATGAGATTAGGTTATAGTAAATATGAAATACGCCAACATCACTATATGCCAAATAAATAAGGAAGAGCTGAGAAAGAAGGGAAGAATAATCTCTGCTAACTGGATGCAGTGATGCTTACCTTCCTTACCTCCACAGGAGCAGCTGAGGATGAGAAGCCCTACCTCGCTCCCCCTGTTATGAAATTCAGCCGCAGTCTTTCAGTCCCTGGTTCCGAAGACATTCCCCCACCTCCAACCACCTCCCCTCCTGATCCACCATACAGCAGTACATCGCCCTCTGCATCTGGCCGAGTTACTCCTTCAGCCCGTTCAACCTTCAATCCCAGCACTGAGGCCAAGCTGTATTCCACTTCTCTTCATCAGGACCCACCATATGAGCCACCTTCTCGTGTTCGTGACAAAATGTCTCTTTACCGCCAAGAGTCTGAGCAAGGAGCTGAAGGGTCCACAGCACGTGGATGGAGGGGCCATACCCCTGACCTGCGATATTATAATTTGCCCCCTCGGGCAACCAGCACCGCCATGTATGTACCTACCAAGCCCATGCGCCGCAAAGGTCCATTGGTCAAGCAGACCAAAGTGGAGGATGAGCAGCGCCAGCAGCAGGGTACCCCCTCTTCCCAGATGCAAGCATCGTCTTTACCATCTCAGTCATCCACACAGTCTGAAAAAAGCTCCATCCCAATACCCACCATCATAATTAAAGCTCCTTCAACCAGCAGCAGTGGGCGTAGTAGCCAAGGAAGCAGCATGGAGGCAGAGACCCAACCTGAGCCTGTGGTGCCTGTCCCATCACTCCAGCTGCATAACAGCATGGATTTCACCAGTCAGTTTGGGGCTGCCCTAGTTGGGGCAGCCCGACGAGACCGTGAATGGTACAGTGAGGCTCGTCGCAAATCTGCCCTCTTTCTCTCCACTGAGCAACCAGATGACGAGTCCCAGCAGATGCCTGTTCCCCGTCTCCGCCATTCCAAATCCATTGATGAAGGTATGTTTTCCAGTGAGCCATACATTCAGTTAAACATGGCTTCTGGCTTTGGCAGTAGCAGTGGTGGTGGGAGCAGCCCTAGCTATCTTCAGTCTCGCAGCGCTAAGACATATGGAGCCAGCACTACCAGTGCCTTCACTTCTGTGTGTTCAAGTTTCTTGCCACAACTCCAGCCCCATTCAACTCCCCTCATTCATCCACTGACTGGCAAGATTTTAGATCCTGGATCCCCCTTAGGACTTGCATTAGTCGCACGTGAGCGGGCTTTAAAGGAGTCCCAGTCTCAACAAGAGAGCCGAGAAGAGAGACACTCGCGCCCATCCTCTCCCCGGTTTGGGGAGACTCCTAAAACTCCCGAGTCTCCCAGCAGTTCCATCTTGCGCCTCTGGGAGACATCAGAACAGCAGACTCATCACCAACTGCCTGCATCATCCCGTAAGGAGCAGGAGGGCCACCAACCTGAGCATCAGCCCTCTCCCATTTCAGCTAGAGCAACTCCTTGGGAAAAACGGCCTGAAGAAGGAGAGAAGCTGGAGCTACATGTGCGTTTTGTAGAGAACTGCCGCCCAACAGAGGAGGGGGAGGAGGAGGAGGAGGAGAGCAGCCAAGAGAGTGGGAAAGTTGAAGTGGCCGCTCCCCCAATGGAGCGAGCAGCAGAAGAGAATGGACTTCCACTGTTGGTGCTGCCCCCACCTGCCCCTTCCATTGATGTGGATGATGAATTTGTCTTCTCAGAGCCACTTCCTCCACCCATCGAGTTCTCCAATAGCTTTGATAAACCTGAGTCTCCCCCCAAAGCTGCTAGTGACCTGTCCCCAGCAGTAGCCCCTCCAGCTGCTCCACCTGCCCCTGCCACCTTAGATTCTACAGCATCCAGCCTGACCTCCTATGACAGTGAGGTGGCCACCTTGACCCAAGCTGGTACAGCAGAAACCAAGGAATCTCCTCATGTTAACTTTTCTTCAGTTGTCTCATCCATTGCCATCCCAGCAGCAGAAGCACCCGAAGCAGTAACTGACTCGGGAATTGAGGAGGTGGACAGTCGAAGTAGTAGTGATCATCACTTAGAGACTATCAGCAGTGTCTCAACGCTGTCCAGCATGTCTGGGGAAGGCACGGAACTCTTGGACACTTACATCACCTACTTGGATGGTCAGGCTTTTGGGGGGAGCAGCAGCGGTGGTGGTGGAGTAAGTGGCGGCAGTATAGAGAAGAATCCACTGCAGACCAAATTACGCTCCCGGCCATTTCCAGGCCGCTTGCCGGTGGCTACCCCTACCAGCTCCACCATTTCAGTTTCGGCATGTTCTGAAAACATGTTTGCCCTCACACCTGCTCCTCCATACCACCAGCAGCCAGCAGCTGTTGAGCCTGGCAAGGAGCTGCCACAGAAATCTCCACTGCCGTGGGAAGAGCCTAAGGCATCGGCCATGTCCACCGTGAAAGCTAGCATCATTAGTGAGCTGAGCACCAAGCTGCAGCAGATGGGCGGGGTTTCGTGGTCACGACCACCTGATGCTGTGGCTCCCTTTGGTTCCGAGAGACCCAGCTCCCTGCAGAGGCAAAGGTATTAGTCGACTGGAGCAGGAGGAGGAGGAGGAGGAACAGGAAGCAGGAAGCCAGCCCCGTGCATGCTGCATCTCGTGTTTCAGTTGGGTTTGTCTCCTTTTCTCATTCTCCCGTCAGTGCTTGCTTGGTTATGATTTCTGTTGTTTTCTGTTTGCTTTTTTTGACTACCATTACATCATTTGATATGCTGGCAGCACAAGGCAAGGTTGTGCCACATGCAAAGCAATTCATACTTCATGTCAAATAGCAGTGCATACTTACGGTACCTTGTACATACATTTGCTGTACAACTCTGGCTTACAGCTACGTGCACATGCTGAACAATTTGTGCATTCTTCTGGTTGCTCTTACGCACAGGCAGAATAGATTTCAAGTTCACATTGCCATTCTGTGCACAATCAAGCACTCATGTCCAAAATGGCTTGATTACAAGTGCATGCATGTATTTATAAAGTTCCCCCCTATATGTATGTGTTTACAGCTTTTTTATTGATGATGTATGTGTTCACAGCTTTTAATTGTCTGCACATGGACTTATTTAGGCAAAAGTGTCTTCTGACTAACGATAATCAAGGGTTTCACCCAAATGTTTTGGGATTTGCAATGTGCTAACAATGCACAGATAATGAAGACACAAACTCTATGGCATACCCTTAAAAAGAGCTCTAGCTGTGTGGCATAAAAAGACCTCTAGATATGAACAAATATGCCAAGAATCTTGTAGTTAAATAGAAATCATTTTTGTATGTGCATACTTTTAAAAAGGTACAATTAATTCCATGGTTCAGACATTTACATTAGTGAATGGAAAAAGTTTATTATGCCTGATACCGGTAGGACTTGACTTACAATTGTAATTGAGCCTGGAATTACAGTCATAAATTGTGCCAGTGGTTAAGCGGATAATCACTTGATCAACCTGATTGTATGACCCTTTTTTTTGCAGCAATCATTAAATGGATTGTTTTTGAGGCAATAAATAAATAAATCATAACATGCAGTCATATGACCGTTAGATGCTACAAACAGCTTTAAATGCAGGCCACTTGTCAAGTGCCTAAAATGCAATCATGTGTCTGGGGGGAAGTGGAGGGTGGACATCAGAACTTAGCACTGGGTCATAAATCCTTTTGTGGGGGAGGGGCTCCCGTCCTAATTTCAAACAGTTGCTAAGTGAGGACTATCTATAACTCCTTTTGGAGATTTCTTGTGAAAATCACTTTGTGTTGAAGATATAAATGGAAAATATGTTCGGGATTCTCATTTTAAAGGCAGCTCCTCGTGCCTCCATAACCTTATGATAATGTGCAAAGCCTTTTTCCAAATTCCTGGTTTCTTGAAAGACTGGTCAGGTATGCCAGAATTTTCAGCTTCTTGAGCACCAAAACTGAAAGTAATCCATTGTCCAACAAATCATCTCTGTTTTCTGCGTATATATAACTTAGACAACATATTGCAATTCTAATCAGCCTTATGAATAGCTGCATTAGTTGTAGTGAATCAGAAGATATGTGGGCTGTGTGCTACAAACAAATATTTGCATGCATGTGTCATAGCGTCAAAGTTTCCCACTTGGAGGTGAAAGTCTGTATCAGAAGATGATTTCCAGTGTAGTGGTTTTCACATTTGTTTGGGAGGAATATTAATTTGTAAAAACAAATATATCTAGCTCAGCTGATGGAATGGAGTTCAGTTAAGTTGTGAAGTTCAAGTTCAACTCCAAAAATTCCGGAAGTCCACCTAGCTTAAAGTTGCCAAGATTGGGAAATACTGTTAGATAGGATTTGAGGATACTATCTCTCCCCATTTCTGTTCCCCAGTAATCGATATTTAGTGCTGTTTCGCCAGTGTGACTCCTAACCTTTTCTAACCTTATATTTTGGTGATTTGCCTAATAACCTTTTAGGCAATCTAAATCAATATCTTTTGTTGTAGTGGAGTTTCACAAGTTAACCGAACTCCATTCCACCATATGTGCCTGCTGAATCCTCTTGTGCTTGCCATGAAACTTGCATTGCAAAGGATTAGACCACATTATAAAGTGTACTTCCATCAATTCCAGGTCTAAATTGGGCCAAGTATTTCCATCAGATCCAACTCAGTGTTTCATGCAAGATATTTTACTTTCACCTTCCTCTTTACTTGGACTGCTCAGTCAGCCCAATAGTCCACAGCGAAGGGTGGAGGAGAAGAGAGGTACTTCTGTAGTCTCAGTCAGTCTAACAGCTGGGGGAGCCAAAGAGGAGAGTTGTACTGTGCATAAACACAAAGGAAAAGTCGAATGGATTTTAGGGGAAAAAAGCATTTAAAAAATTATCAACTCTCTGTTCTGAACTGAAACTAAAGCTTAGGGGAAGACGGATAAAGTGCAAGCCAACATAACAGATGTTTCAGTTGAAGGATTCCTAGGAAGAAAGATGGGGACCTGCCTGGTGGTACCTGATATATTGCCTCCAACTTCCATGGAAGGATGATAAAAGTTGTCCTAGACTGATAGAAGGCTTTCGTTCTTTCCTGCACAGCCTCAGAGTCATAAATCCTAATGCATTTTGGAAGATCAAGTTCTTGACCTTTTTTGTTTTTTAGAAAAGGAATGGGTAATGGAAAAGATCCAGTAACCAATTTTTCTATATAGACCCTTGCTTGCTGATTATGGGCTTATCCTTAAATCTTTGTTCTTTCCTTCGAATCATGGAATTTCCCAGCTCTAATTCATCTCTTCTATTATTAAATCTGCTTGTGACTTTTTCTACTCATTTAAAGTAGATGCTATTGTGCTGTAGGCCAGTGTTCCTCAACTATGGCATCTTTCAGATATGTGGACTTTAACTCCCAGGATTCACTGGGTAATGTATACCCAGGGAATCCTGGCTGGAGAATTCTGAGAGTTGGAAGTCCACATATCAGAAAGCTGCCATAGTTGAGAAACACTGCTGTAGATGCTGCATGCATTCATACACCTATCAACGCACATGATTGATGTGGACAATGGGGATCTGTAGCATCTCTCCTTTTCATTCAACACAATTATATCATAAAATCTCATTTGCTCCATCATTTCATTCATCCACAATCACCTCAGTGGTGGGAAAATACGATGAAATTCCTCCAATGCCACACTATTTTCTGTATCACAGTTGAGGCATGCATGGTATGAGTTTCTTGCCTCAATTAATTCCTTTTCCATTGTAATGGTATTCTTTAATCCATCAAGGACTATAAAGCACTTATTCCAGTAATATACGATCATGTTACATTTTCTTTGCAGCAGTGCTCTGTATCTGCCACTGATTCCAGATTTTCCTACAGATTTCTCCCAAGTTTAGCAACAAGGAAGGGTTTCTTCATAATGGCACCCTTCAGGTGTGTTGGAATTTGATTCCTAGAATTCCTAACCAGTCAACTTGAGATTTCTTCAGTAGTAATTCCAACATTGGAACTGAGTGTCCCATCTTTGAGATAATATTATTTTAAAAAGATTAATATTAATGGATCTACTACTGTTATTGAATATTAATGCATTTATACAGTATGTCTACTATAACCCGAAGTCTTATCTTGGAGAAATATGTTAGTAAAAGATCATAGAAGTAAATTAATTGGAAGGTGCAGCTAGACTAAGGATTCCTAGTCTCTTCCAACAGGGAACATAGTAGATGCTAATCATCTCATTTTCCTTGTCTTTTTTCCCTGCAGGCTCCCAGATGAGACATCCCCATCATTGATTTCCTCCAAGCCTGTAAGCAGTCTTTTCCACAACTGGCCTAAGTCCCCCCAGGGCAAGCATCCCAAAAGTGTGGACTTTGACATCCGTCCTGCTCTGCGACGGGCCCCGAGTCCAGCTGCCCTGCCCAGTGAGCACAAGATTAGCCCCACCCCAAGGCCTTCCTCTCTTCCCATCCTGCCTTCTGTGCCCATCTATACTGGCGTCTTTGACCTCCGTGGTTCACCCACGTCTGGGGGTGAACATCCCTTCCCTAGCTTCCCTTCAGGCAGCCGTTCTCTGTCCCCAACCCACTTCCTGCCTCCAGCCACGGACAAGCCGTTTGGCTCCAAGCCACTGCCTTTCTGGACTAAATACGATGTGGCTGATTGGCTGGAGTATCTGAAGCTGGGGGAACACCGCGATCGATTCCTGGACAACGAAATCGATGGGTCTCATCTGCCTTCGCTCACTAAGGAAGATTTCATTGACCTGGGCGTGACGCGAGTTGGGCATCGCATGAACATCGCCCGTGCCCTCAAGTTCTTTCTGGAGAGGTGATGGGGGAAATTGCCCTGCCCCGGGGTGCCTCTTGCCTGAATGTACAATGGACCTCCACCATGGGGAGAACAAAGAGGTGGAGGGATTGCAGCTGCGGGGCCGGGCACAGGGAAAGCGGTGAAGAGAGACCCTGTGGGGGTGAGGGTAGAGTGGGGGATCTTGGAGAAGCTCACCAAAGCCTGCCTGGGCACCCTCATGGGTGTGCACTTTTCTCTGTTGCGTTGCCATGTAGCAATTTATCCATTTCATATATCCAGCCCAACAGCACTGACATGAGTGTATGAACCCTTAACCTGTGTATCATCACTTCCCAGGTGTGTATGTATGTGTTTATAGTTGTACACATATACTTGCTCTTCATTCTCCATCAGCATAGCCTCCAGCTTTGCCAATCAGATGGCTGGTACTAGCCATCCAGTAGTGCAACAGCTTCTACCTGCGCCCATTCCTCATCCTTTCTGTTGTTGCTGATGGCCCTTATGTAGCAACTGCTATTTGCACATCTATTCATTCAGCCATGTAACAGCTTGCTCTGTACATCTCCACAATTACCAGGATTGTTAAGTACTCTGCCCTTTAAAAAAAAAAAAAAGGGGGGGGGGGGATACCTACGAGAAAATGAAATGTGCATATATTTCCTTACTTTGCAAAACATTCTCTGGGGAGGACTTCAGATCATTCAAGCGCCATACTTACTTGGTAGGAAGATTGGGTTCCTCCTCCTCCAGATAATTACTCGTGAATTGGAATGGGCTCTTCATATTAGCTGAAAAGAATTTCTAGAAATAGCTACTGAAAAGCATGGGTGCCTTGGAAGATAAGCCATCACTTGTGTTCATCGGGTGAGCCTCAACCTTATTAGTGATGCCTAAATTGGGCTTTTCTCTCTTTTCACCTCTGTTCAGTTATCTCATTGCCTTATTTCCATTTGCTTTTGTTCCTACTTTTCTCTTTTCCTACTTTTTTCTGGTTCAGTTATCTCTTCCTCTTTTGCCTTCTCCATCGAGTTTATTCTTATCATCTTCTGTGTTACTTTTACTTTTGTTTTGGCTGTTTCTGCTGGAAGAAGGAAAAGGAATCTGTTTCTGTGTGAAAATAGTTGGTTTATGCAAATTGAGTGTAAGTTAACAGACAGTGTTGTGTCCTGTGCTAGCCATTTTGGGGGTGTGGCTTCTGTAGATATTTATATAAGCTCTTATCTTCATACGTGCATATGCAAATTTGTCATATGCAAACATTTATTGGTGGATAGGGAGAACAGCCTAGATTGACAAGAAGGGTAAGGTGGGCATTGCACAGAATTTTCTCTCTCTCCCTCTCCCTTCTTGTCTACCTAGCTACCTTTTGTCCGGAAAGAACGTCTTAAATTTAACGCCTTCTCTTTTTTTTTTTTGATAAATACTATAATTATTAACTGCTAGAAACTTGCTTTCTGAATTTTCAGTGGAAATAGAGAATGTATGCAGGATTGTAAGCTTTAATAGCAACACCTGGCTGACTTTGGAGTAGGAAGATAAGCCACATTAGTATATAGATAGGGCTCCTTCAGGAGATATCAAGATAGTAGGCTGCACTGGGATATCACCCATCCCAGAAAAGAAGGCATTTCACAATGCTATTGTTGCCAAGAAAATGGCATAGACATGTCCATGAAGTCACCAAGAATCAAGCTTGATTTTTAAAAAAAATATGATATACTTGTTCAAAGTGGGCCCGCTGCTGTGACTCTAATCCAGGCCTGTCAAACTGGTGGCCCACGGACCGTATCTGGCCTGCACAGACCATCCCAACCGTGCTCCTCAAAGGCAAAAAATATTATACAGCCCACAAGGTGATCAGGTTTTGACATCCATGCTTCTGATCCATGGCATGTCTTGCACTCCACTGTCACACAGTTCTGACTCCCATTGCATATGACGTTTTTAGGAAGACAGGAGACATTTTTGATAGTACTAAACCCAGGCATAACAATATAGCTGTTGTCTGCTGGGCATGCATTTTCTATAAATTAAGGCTATCACTGTGTTGACAAAAGAATCTGGGTTTTTTTTTCTTTTTCTTTTTGAGAGGCTGCACTCTAGATCAGTACTGATGAAATTCTGTAGGTAGAATTGTTTAGAATTGACAGTATTACAGGGACTGATGCCAGCATTATTGTGAAGGAAGGATCCAAGCAACACTAGTGCATGGGGTAATCCCTATGATCCACCTGATCTATTCCAAGTTATTTCAGTAGGATAAGAAAATCAATCAGGAAACAGCACATGTTAATATTCCACAAACACGGCCATTTGCAAGACACTTCAAATGGGTGCTGTGATCCTTTGTGTTCTGATGGGAAGAGATTGAACGTGCTAATCCTACGAAAAAGTTTGTGGGTAAAAGCTACACAAAAAGAAATTGCTCTGCTAATGTGGCCAAAACCTTGTGAAATTATATTTTTACTGTAGTAATTGATTTTGATTAGACAACCAACTTAAGGAATGGATTGTGCATAGCTTAATCCTATAGTTGGACCGAAGAAAGTGGGCTGGTTCCCGTAAAATGTTGTGCATTTAAATGGCCTTGCTCAATAGTAGTAGCTGTGAGAGGGATCTTGGAATCCTAGTGGACAACCATTTAAATAAGAGCCATCAGTGTGCAGCAGCTGCCAAAAAAGCCAACACAGTTCTAGGTTGCATCAACATAGGGATAGAATCAAGATCACGTGAAGTGTTAATACCACTTTATAATGCCTTGGTAAGACCACACTTGGAATACTGCATTCAATTTTGGTCACCACAATGTAAAAAAGATGTGGAGACTCTAGAAAGAGTGCAGAGAAGAGCCGCAAAGATGATTAGGGGACTGGAGACTAAAACATATGAAGAACGGTTGCAGGAACTGGGTATGTTTAGCTTAAGAGAAAGAAGGACTAGGGGAGACAATGATAGCAGTGTTCCAAAATCTGAGAGGCTGCCACAAAGAAGAGGGAGTCAAACTATTCTCCAAAGCACCTGAAAGGAAGACAAGAAGCAATGGGTGGAAACTAATCAAGGAAAGAAGCAACTTAGCACTAAGGAGAAATTTCCTGACAGAACAATTAATCAATGGAACAACTTGCCTCCAGAAGTTGTGAATGCTCCAATACTGGATGTTTTTAAGAATATGTTCGATATCCATTTGTTTGAAGTGTTGTAGGATTTCCTGCCTAAGCAGGGGGTTGTACTAGAAGACCTTCAAGGTCCCTTCCAATTCTGTTACTCTATATTCTACATGTAGATCAAGCTATGTTTCAGCTGAAGGACAGTATCCTAGATCTTCACTACAGTAGAAAGATTGAATATAGTCTGCCTTTCAAGCCATTCTTGATATTTGGTGTGGTGATGACTATTCAGAGGCACTGGCTTCCCTATAATAATCTCAGACACTACCAATCACTTCCTGTTAATATGATTAATACTTTTCACAAAGACCATTTGAATCTCAAGTCTTTATCCTTAGGCAAGTTGATTGTATTTGATGCTTGTGTGTTGTAGGGCTCATTAATGGAAAAATCTAGGACACTCGGTACATAATATTGAACTAAATAAATGGCTCTTCCTTGCCCCATCTCTTTCTATCACAGAGTACACACAATCCTGACCATAGCAGTGTGCAAATACTGTTCCTTCATATATCTTGTGGCTTGGTCCGTGCATGTTGTACTTCCATGCTCTTGTGCTCCTGCTTCACTCCTTGCATTCTCAGGTTCAGCAACAGGCTTCATATTACTTTCATTTCAGAATCGCTTCCATTTGCACATGACTCATGTTTCTGTACTTCCAAATACGGAGATGTGCATTTGAGTATTTCCCCAACAAAGTTTGAAGGGGAACATCTCTTATGCTCTTCTACCTATGGAGTATCTGTGGCAACATTCTAGCTCCAGATTGTAGCAAAGACAAAAGAAGCTGGAAAGGGACAGAATGTAGGATAGGGATAAATTCTCCCACTCTGGTCTCCTTCCGCATTATCATGTTTTTCCTACTACCAGCCCAAACGTGGAGTGGGAGTGGGGCGGGAATCTTAGATATTGACCACATATGTACTGTGGTAGGAATATCCCTTCCCCCTCCCATATGCTGAGCTGCCAAAGAAAAAGACTCCAATGTGTGGGAGGAGGGGAGCTACTCCATAATTGTCACCCCCCCTCCATACACAGAGGGCCAATGCCAGGACCCAGCAATGGGCAGCTTTTTTGAAATATATGGTTCAGATAAAGGGAACTCCTGCTCTTTGCTGGGATCCTTAGTAGGTTGCTTAGTAGGAGCAGGTGTACCTCTTCACTTGCTTATCTTCCCAATCTTTATACCAGATATTGTGAGCTATGGAGAAGTCTGCAGGACTCATCCCATGGCTATAGGCCTTGTGGCGGCCCCATTTAGCACCTCACTAGCTGCCACTACCACTCTGTCACATCTGGGCCGTGTAGCTGGCCTATTCTTGCTCCTTAAAAACTATTTTTGTGTCAGACAGCAAAGTCCTTTCCACAATCATTAAGACCATGGCGTAGCCACGCCATATTTGTGTAACATGTGGATCTTGGCGTATACATACCCATTTCCGTCATGTTAGGTAACTTGCACATCTGACACCTGTTGAGACCAGCAGTGTACCCTTTTCTGTTCATGATCACACAATTAACCCAGGCATGCAAAAAAAAATATATCAACTGGTGGTAGGCCCCCTCTGCAAATAAACTTTTACATGGGCAGCCAGGATATTCACCAAACCTTAAAAGTTTCAGCTTTGCTTTTATTAAACAAGGGGAACCTGTGGCCCTTGTTGGAAAATGCAGGGCAAGGATGATGCTCAATAGGTGCAGCCAAGTTTGCGAGTGCTTGTATCTCCAGGAGGAAGTGCCTGTTTTCAGCAAGCACTCTTGCCCTGTGCCTAGCTTGGGGAAAATACAAGATCACGAAATCTATATGAGCAATTTTTCTGAGATACTGTGTGGCTCTCTGCAGCCTACAAAGGAGAAGGAGGCTGGGTCTGGACTCTGAAAGCCTCAAATGTATGGAGAGGGGGGCCAGAAATCCCTAGAAAGACTAGAGATCGCCAATAGGAATAGCTAGACCATGGGATGAGGTGGGAAGGAGCCGGCCACCATGTTGATATGAGAGACAAGATGAAAGGGGTGAAACTCATACCGACAAAATAATGGCCTTGTCTATTTAGGCAAAGATATACAACAATGCGGAGTGATGTTGGATTGGTCTGCAGGATATTTTGAGTGGAGGCATCAACCAATTTGCATGGCTGGGTTAACTCTCCAGATGCCAGGGCACTGCCCTGAAGCTCTTTGTGCCTCCTTCTCAGGATGCCTCTTGCCACATCACTGTCCCACCCACATGCACCTCCTGTGGGTCACCCTTTTGCTGCCACATTTTGAACATGCCATGTGGCTATTTCTATTGTGCCTCCAAAAGCCACAGCTCCATATCTTGTGGCCTCATCGCTTGGATCCAGGCATGTGGTTGCCTGCCCCCTCCACAGTCCAGCAGCCACTGATGCCACACTTTAGTGCCACGTGGTGATAGCTCCCTCTCCCCTCCCCTCACTGTGTGGCTAATGACGTGCTGCCGGCATTGCACCTTTATGCGGCCATCTTTTCTTACTCTTCTCAAAAGTAAAGGGCTCTTGTCTTGTCGGACTGGTCGCACCGGCCCTTCTCATCCACAGGCCCCAGCGAGGGAGCAAAATGAAACAAACCTTAGAATGTCTTCCATAAATGATGCTATTGAGAGGCAGGAAAGCACTGGTCTCTTCAACTTCAGGCGAGGAGTCTTATGCTGCGTTTCTCAGCTTCTTGCATGGGCAGCCCTCATGGGCTCACAGTCCAGCTCTGTGAAGGGGACTTAGACTTTGGAAAGGGTGGAATGATGGGGAGGAGGTTTGGGGGCAAGGTTCTGGGGTTTGCTAAGAATGGGAAAGGAATCTGAGGAAGGGTCAAACTTCTCAGATCCTTGGAAAAGAGCTGGTAACTCTGGTGGAGCAGGTGGTTTGGTAGGAAAATGAATGCTGGGTGATGTGGGGGAATAGATGTCTAAGTGAACAAGAATTCTAAAGATGGGGAGAAGCCAGAGAAAGGCATCTACTCTGGAGTATTTGAATGGGCTAAACTTGGGATCAGAGGACTCCTGTTTCAGAAGGATGAAGTAGCCAGTCTTGTCTTCTTGGGAAATGAGGAATTTTTCTGCATTGCCTAAAAAGGGCAGAAAGAATTACAGCTTATTTGTGACTTCCACAGGGGCATCTTTGGCCAAAGTCTAAGAATGTTCACCACAGATTCCTGGGTTTATTTTCCCTCTAGAATCACTGGAACTTCATAAAAGATGCCTCTCATCTACCACACTATGTTCTTATGGAGGCAGTAGCTTAAAACAAGAAGCATTCCAGAAAGTGGGAGATGGGGTTCCTTTAAGGGCACAGATCAAGCTTCCCCAGATTTTGAAAAGTCTGGCTATTTCATTAAGACAAAATACTAGTCAAGATTCTAGTCCTTGTATGAATACCAAGTGAGGCCTCACACCTTTGAAAAACTTGGTTGAGGAACTGCCTAGAGAAATTTTATTTCCTCCGAATGTTACTTGGATTTGGCTGTGGGGGTGTGTGGGGGGCAGCAGGACTTCTGGTTCTTTGAGATGGAGGGAAGAAGGGGCTGGTGGACTGATCCTAGAAGCATTGAGAACTACAGCATTGAGTCCTTTTGCCTTAATGTATTGAAATGAAGTATGTGATGTTGACTTTGTGATTCAGGGATCCATTCCCTGGGATGATTATTGGGAATGGGGGTGGGGGTGGGAGTGGTGGTAATGCCTGCATTTGACAGGGTTGTGTTTTGAATTTTATTGTGATTGCTGGGTGGAGATAGAGGCTGTGGAGAAGAGAGTCGGTACGTTCCCCTCCATCTCTTTTAATCTTCTCCTATAAATCTCCAAGGTGATCATTCTGTCCTCCCCACAAACCAACGCCTGGCCCTGTAGCATCCAGGTGTAATGTATAATAGATTCCACCAACATACAATCCATTCCCCCCCACATGCAAATATATATATATATATACACCCACACATATACATAACACATCTTCATTTTTTGTTATTGCTGGAGAGAGGTCACATAATCTAGAGTCAATGATTCAACTTCAGCCTACAAGAACATTGGTAAGAACCAATTTTGGCTCCTGAGTGCAGAGGGGTGGCTTCCAATTCTACTAGAATTCCACTGCATACTTGAGATTCCTGCTGGACTCTGCAAGGTCCAGCTCAGTTCCCAAGTCTGGAGGCTATAGAAGTGGTTGTGAACGGGGCACCCATGGCCAATATCTATTCTAAAGGTTCCTCATCTCCATTGAACCTGTTCACCTCTCTTCCGATGCTGTGAGGATGTGTTCCTATCCTGCTAGATGCTTCTCTTGGCTCCTCCATCACAGCCGTATTAGATTCATACTCCTAGAATCTAGCTTGGTTTGACATTTGATGTTTGTTTTGACTTAATTCCACCCATTCTGGGAAAACTGGCATTTTGTGCCATATTCATTCTATCTCCAGATGTTTTTTGAACCCAGGATTCCTAGACTTTCTTCCTCTTTGGTACCTTCCTCCCCCAAAGGAACTGTACCTCATGTTGTGGGCAGAATCTTTTGAAATGAATGTATTAAATCCTGTGTTGCCTAAGATTACCTTATGGCATTCAGGCAGATCTGCCCTACACGTTCTCTCTGTGTCACTCTCTTTCTCTGTCTGTCTGTCTCTCTCTCTCTCTCTCTCTCTCACACACACACACACACCAACACAACACAACACACTTCCTTTACACCTTCCTCTACCAAATCCGTTACCCTGGGCTGGAGGTCTTGACTCTGCCTTCAATGCCTGTGCAGAGTAACTAATGTAATTTACTGGTTTTATTTGCAAATATAAACTTTATGGGATACAGAGATTCTCTGTAGGTGTCTTTGCATCCATTAATGTGTGTTTTAAGACAACAGGAAGACCCTTGGCTATAACCAAGTATTTGCAATGTTCTTCACTATCGATACTTGGAACAGTAACACAGAAGACCAGGCAGAGATCAAAAGCAATGCCCTGAATTGGGAATTTGGGAAGGTAATGGCAGAGTTTTGCCAACTGGTTCTCCTGGTAGTTTGGTTACAGCTTCTGAATGCTGCAGTGAAGAAGAGGAGCAGTGGGGGTAGTTTTGCTCACCCTTTGAACTGTATTTCACTTTTAGTGCTGGCAACTCATTTATCAGTTTAGTTCAGTAGCAGCACTAATACTGGACTTAAAAGCAAAACCTTATTTAACAAAGCCACATTGTAAACTTTCTCAAAACCTAAGTATCTTGATAGAATTCCTCTTGTTCAAAGATCGGTCTTCTCTTCCTCGTGAAAAAAGGGGTAGAAGACTTTTCTCTCTCTCTCTAAAAGAGTAGAGTTATTCTCTTTGTGTCTCTTTTCAACCTTTCAGGTCTGTTTGCAGGGGAGTAAAAAGAAAAGTCAAAGTGGTAGCCATAATCATGTGATCAATGCCTTGACCTTTTTAAACACATCTGTAAAAAGGGGGGAGGGGTCCTGATTGCATGGATATGGCCACTATTTTGATTTTTTAAAAAAATAATACCACCCCAGCCATTGCCCACAGACAACCCTGCCTAAAACACAATTTAAAATTTAGTGCTAACCAAGTGGTGGGAACAAATTAGTGTGCAATTTGAGAAAATAAAATAACTTCATTAAAACCCAGGATCCCCAGATTCTGGCAATGCTGTCTTGAGTGGAGGGGAAGGGGATAGATTAGGCAGACCAGGTTCCTGGGGATAAGCAAATGGTTTGCTGTATGCTGAGCTTTCATACTACATTCTCTTTAGTGATTCCCAGTGTTCATTGCCTTGATGTTTGACTCTGGTTTCTGGCTTGCAGTCATAATTTTCTATTTCCCTCCATGCTCCAACTTTTCTGAGTTGGGGATCACTAGACCATTGCAGAAAACTGGAAAAAGTACCTTATAGGTTTTTTGCCACTGATAAGTCAGTGTAGGGGAAAAGCAACCAATGGCCAATTTGGTCAGGCTATTTTTAAATACGAACCCACCCGTAAGTCTTTGGTGCCCTGGGTTATCTGCAGCAGATTGACAAGAACTTCTAGCTTAGAATATCAGACCAAGCAAAGAGAGAGTGGGGTGGTCTCCCTCCCCCCCACTCAATTAAGTGGTTCTGCACAATTGAGATGAAGCTTTCAATTGTGTGCACACAAATTATTCTAGTTTATTCATTGAAGTTGTTAATTGGTTCTGTTGCCATGCCAGTATTTTACACTAAGTTACTGAACCTCTGGGTTGTACTAGTAACAAATAAGCTCCTTTCTGCCGGAAATTTGGCTATGCTTGATTTAGGGTACTCATAAGATGTCCTCCCAATGGCCTGCTTAGGCACCAGGCAGAAGATATGATTAGATCATTACTCAAAGAACACTTGTTAAGGAATTAGATTGCAGAGCTTAGAATTCCTTCCCCAAATGCTTTGACTTGGATAGGCCAGTTCTATCAAAGCCTCTATCAATCCTTGCCATATTTCCCTGTTCAAAGTCTCCACCACCCTCATTAGTAATGTCCCTTATCAACACTGGAAGTCATTAGATGTGCAGGTAGTCCTTGACTTACAACCACAATTGAGCCCAAAATTTCCATTGCTAACCAAGATAGTTGTTTTGCCCCATTTTATTATCTTTCTTGCCACAGTTGTTAAAGAGAATCACTGCAATTGGTAAGTAGTAATATGGTTGTTAAGTGAATCTGACTTCCCTATTGACTTTGCTTTCAGAAGGTTGCAAAATGTGATCTAATGACTCCAGGATACTGCAACCATCATAAATACATGCCGGGTCCCAAGAGTCCAATTTTGATCAGATGACCATGGGGTTTCTACAGCAGTTGTATGTGTAAAAAACAGTCCTACGTCTCTTTTTTAGTGCCACTGCAACTTTGGTCACTAAACAAATGTTTGTAAGTCGAAGACTACCTATAGTAACCTGTTCACATTAAGCATTAGGAACTGTCTAGTGTTCTGAATGAGAATTACTAAAATACAATATAGACTGAATTTGAATACAGAAGAAAAGATTGGGTGGAACAGTGAATGAAATATCTTTTATAACAAATCCCATGCAGATAATATCACTGCAGAAGAGTTCATGGCTGGGGATTACTGTTCTTCAGACTCTCAGAAATTTAGCCCAGGAGCAAGAAGACAAGCTACAAGAATCACCTAGCTTGGTAAGATGGACAACATGCCTACAATAGGTGAGCTAGTAGTTCTGAGCAGTGCGGCCCTGTGGTAATTTTTGTATGATCCTTGGACTATTTTTGCCTAATACAAAGCTAGTAAAATAGGGCATTTGGAAGAATCCCAAGAGCAGTAAAGTTATCTCACTGTCCTGTTACACCAATTACTTGATTACTTTGGGGGTGCTATTTCCCATTGCCAAAATAGTAGGCTTGGAGGCACCCAGAGAGGACACTCTACTTCCACTGTCCAGTTCTAGCTTAGAGACTACCTTATAGCTCACCCCCTTTCAATTAACCAGAGCATAACTATTCTGATATAGAAGGAACATGCAATCATGACTCCAGTGGGAAAGCATTATTTTTAATAACATTTTGGAAAAGAAGCAGCATAATACAGCGCCAAGCATTTAAGCTCAGTCTGATTTCCCCAGTTACAACTCTGTAGAAGGTATAAATGGGTTGGACTATTGCTCCCATAGCCATTAATTATACTACGCTGAATGTAGCTCTGGGAACTCTGAAGCAGGTGAATATCAAGGTTGAAGTTGTTGGCTCCATTGCCGATGGCAAGGGTGGGGGACATTCAGAATATAGCAGATGAACAGGATGCCAGAGGCCAATAGAATATCCATATCATTATTGACTATAGTTTATTATAGCATTTTAAATTTATTATACATAGTACACAATTGTACAGTTAAGACACTTGTGTTGTAATTTTTACTTTAAAATGTAATTTATTACTTTCTGGAACCAAATGGTGCTTATTCTGAAGTAAGATATATGATTGCCTAAAGCAATCTACTATTAACATAATTACATTTGTGTCTAAAATTAGCTGCCTGTGTTGCAGCCATGAACTTCTTGCCCAGTAATAGCTGAACCATACAACTGGATAAGGAGATTTGGGGGGAGCGGGGCACACACTACTTGGGGAAGCTATATGCAAATTGTAAATCAGAACATTCAGCAATATAACTTTCTATGAAGATTCTAAAATTAAGGATCCTCTGATAAATTTCAGATGTTAACATTTACTCAGAATAGGTTAGGCACCAGGGGGTGGATGGGAGGGAGAAAACATAACCTGTTTCAATTTTTCCAGCAATTTGCATGCATGAAAGGATTGGGTGGTTTTTTTTTAAATTAAAAATAAATAAAAACTATATCAAACAAGCAGAAATGAAGCAATGATGTTTCAATCTATACAAATTCGCCATTACAGAAAAGAAAGAGGACTAACACAAACTTGGCAACAATTGGAAATTTAAGCTGCAAGAAATCAATTACCACAACTGTATGGTCTTTCTAGAGCAGTATTTCTTAATCTTGATGACTCTTAAGATACATGGATTTCCAACTCCCAGCTGAAGTCCAAACATCTTAAATTGGCAAAGTTGAGAAACATTGTCCTAGACTTTTCTGCTTTTCACACAATTAGAAAGACTATCTTGTTCCACAGTTTCATTGGGAAATAGTAATAGCATTTTGGAAAATAAATCTTCCCACAAACTTCACCCACAAAGATGTGACAGTTCCTTCCAAAGTTGTGTACTTTGGAGACAGGCAGGCACAGCAAAAAATATGTATTTCAGAGGTCCTCTAGGGGGCACTCTCTTTCCAAATGTGTGATTAGAAAGACCAAGAATAAAAGCCAGGAATATAAGCTTTCAGGGGAAACATTCTCCTAACTTAAGAAAAAGAAAAAATAGATAGATCCAAAAGCAGGACATCATCATCATGTTTTGCTTGGCTTTGGATTCACATCCTTTCTAGAGGTCAGATGCCATCCAAGTGACTGGCTTCCCAGGAGTCACTGAGTGTGTCCAGCAGACGCTGACGGGCTAAGGATCTTCGAAGGTGCATGCGATAGTCCTCCATTACCAGGTTATCCCAGCGTCGCAGCACAAAATGGTTTTCATTCAAGGTTAATCCAGAACATAACAGCTGATTCCGAGTTCGGAAATCTGATACCGTGATCAGCCACCTGCATAGGAAGACAAGGAAAGGGAGATGGCTGACGGACATGGTTTCATCAAACTTCATTAAGATGGGGGGAGTTTCCACTGCTTCTTCCTCAGGACCCCATGGCTCAACAAGTTCAGAACAATCCATTTAAAGGTTCAGAATGACCCCTTCCACTGGGCCAGTGCAATAAGCAAAAATGGCAGGAGCCAGTGGCATAGATGGCACAGAGACACAAACAATGGAGTGTGTCTGAAGCATATCTGGCTATTCTCAGAAGTAGGGCCAAACAAAACTCCCAAATTATTGAAGCCTAACTTCCCCAGTTAAGCAAAAGCATTCAGGTCTCTGTTTTCAGAAACTATATATGCTTCTAGGTTGAATATTCAGCTTTTATAGTATACAATTTTACACCCTCTCCCAAGGGTTGCCTGTTGGAGACAAAGGCTGTAGGTGCAGGAGGCCTCCTGTCCCCTTTGTCTAGATTAGAAATTTTCTTCTTTTATGGCAAGGCTGCATAATTTATACCGGCCTGCCAAAAGTTGCCATTCAACTGGTATGTTTAATGGAAAGAAAAGGGAAACTCTTAAATACATCGAGAAAAATGGTGCCTGGCCTGGCATAGATTATTCATTATTCATCTGCTAGATCAGTATTTTTTAAATTTGGCAACATTAATGGGTGTGGGCTTCAACTCTCAGAAATCCCCAGTGCTGGCTAGGGAATTCTGGAAGTTGAAGTCTACACCTCTTAAAGTTGTAAAGTTTGCAGAATACTGAGCTAGATTGTGTCCTGAACTTTCATCCCTTTGATTGAATGCATAATTGTAAGGAACATAAATGAACATATATTAAGATTTATTCAACTAAAATAACTCCGCTCAAGAACCCAAGGCTGGGTTAGTATAACATATTTAGTTTTGTTACTGAATTAACTTGTTTTTCCAATTTGCACAATATATTGGGTTATAACCAAACAGTATGGGTTCATCAATGCACAGTATTTTTTTTAAAAAAAGGACTAAAGCTAAGCAAGCTTACTATGTTTTCTGAATGCATTCACCCAAGCTTTTGCTGGTCTGCCCAGACAGGTTGTGCAAACACAGATAAAATGGAGCCCTAAACTTTAGTGTGTCTCATAAGAGTCAGGACTAAAGAAGTAGATCAAATGATCGATCCCAAGTTTTATGCAGTTAGCTGTTCAGAATCACTAGACTAGAGATGGATGACCATATGACTGATTGATTGATTGACTGACTGACAGACAGACTGTGACTGATTGATTAGATAGATGATAGGTTAGGTTAGGTGATTAGATTAGATTAGATTGAAGAGAGAAAGGGGAAGAGGGAAAGAGGAGAATTCTGGGAGTTGAAGTCTATACATCCTAAAGTTATCAAAGATGAGAGACACTGATCAGACTGCTAGTCAGTGAAGGAAACTTCACATTGTCTCAACTAAGCATTTTTTTAATGATGCCATAGCCAAGCAAGCCAAGTAAAGCTCGGTAACCAAACAGATTTCCCTTAGTCCAGAGGATTAGGGGATAGAGTAGTTGAATATCTATACCAACCTGTTCTTCCGCCCAGCAGTTCCACAGATTACATTGATGTTTTCAAATTGAATGCTGTGTAGCAGACCTGCTTCAAAGGCATTGGGAATGACAGCTTCTATGGCTGCTAGGATTTCAGCATGCGTCATCTCCTTTTCAGGCTAAAAGTCAGAAAGGATGCTCAACCATTGAAGCCCATCTCCTCTCCCCCTTCAAACACACCTGCTAAGAGCCTTTTAAGTTGTTATTTTAGTTCTACCCTATCTTTGTACTTGGACTTCTGATTTTCTGCTATTCCCTCATTTTTCCTTCACAACATCCTATAAGGTAGGTTAAGCTGAGAGACTGGGATCACTCAAGATCGCAGAGTCAGAAACATGGCTAGTGTTTTTCAATCATGTGAAACTAATACCACTCAGGATTCCAGAAAACATGGCTAACTGCTTTACCATCCTCTATTTCATACTACAGGTAGTCCTTGACTTACAACCATTCATTTAACAATGGTTAGAAGTTACAACAACCTAAAAAAAAACCTTGCAATGTGTCCTCAAAGATATGACTGTCACACAACTTCCACTGTCAAGTGATCGCAATTGGGTGCTTAGCAACTGGCTCGCATATATGACTGGGCAGCATCTTGCGGTCATGATAATGATTTATGGATCTTCCTAACTTGCTTCTGACAAGCAAAATCAATTGGGGAAGTCAGATTTACTTAACCATGGTAAAACTGGTTATAAAATTGGGTCCAGTCAATTTTACAAATGCAGTAATTTATTATTCAGTTTTGGGACAGAAACAGCATTGGTCACACTTTATGATCTCTGGTGAGAGCGGGATAGAAGGATAGTGCAACCATCGTTGCTCTTCTTGATCTCTCAGCAGCCTTCAATACCATCAACCATGGTATCCTTTTGTGCCAGCTGCAAGGTTTGAGGCTGGGTGGCATAGTTTTGTGTTGCTTTGGCTCCATTCTCTAAGTGTGATCCTAATCAGTATTGATAGGGAGTGAGAGGTTCAGCCCACAACCACTCCTGTGGCATATCATAGGGCTCTGCACACTCTACTCTTTTTTAACATCTATGTGAAGTGCTGGTTGAGATCATTTGCCAACAGGTTGAGGTGTCATCAATATGCTAATGATACTCAACTTTATATATCTACCCCTGGTGATCCAAGTGATGCCATTGCCACTCACTTGCAGTTCCTGGAGGCTGAGTGGGGCTAGATGGGGAATAACAGACTACAACTGAACCCTAGCAAAACTGAATGGCTTTGGGTGCATAAGATTCTGGGCTTTACCCAGTTTAGTTCTGGATGGGGTTGCACTACTCCAGACAGACTCAGTTCACAACTTGACGGCTCTCCTGGTCTGCGACTCCTGCTCGAAGAGCATTTGGCAGTTGTGGCTAGGACAGCCTTTCCATGACTTTGGTTGGTGCGCCAGTAGTGGCCTTTCCCGAATCAGGAGTCTCTGAGCTCAATCAATCAAGCCCTGGTCATCTCATGTCTGGATTACTGCAATGCACTCTATATGGGACTACTCTTGGAAGAAT